>NC_091154.1:35769599-35972099 GCF_040958095.1 Procambarus clarkii | reverse complement strand
GTACACAACTCAGATCATTAACGTTAGTCACTTACTAGACTATAGTTCCAGTCAACAACATCCCGTAGCTGAGCGGATGGTGTGCACGTCACTTGGTTAGGTTAGGGTAAGTTAGGTTAGGTTAGGTTAGGTTAGGTTAGGTTAGGTTAGGGTAGGTTAGGTTAGGTTAGGTTAGGTTAGGTTAGGTTAGGTTAGGGTAGGTTAGGTTAGGTTAGGTTAGGTTAGGGTAGGTTAGGTTAGGTTAGGTTAGGGTAGGTTAGGTTAGGTTAGGTTAGGTTAGGTTAGGTTAGGGTAGGTTAGGTTAGGTTAGGTTAGGTTAGGTTAGGGTAGGTTAGGTTAGGGTAGGTTAGGTTAGGTTAGGTTAGGTTAGGTTAGGGTAGGTTAGGTTAGGTTAGGTTAGGGTAGGTTAGGTTAGGTTAGGTTAGGTTAGGTTAGGTTAGGTTAGGTTAGGTTAGGGTAGGTTAGGTTAGGTTAGGTTAGGTTAGGGTAGGTTAGGTTAGGTTAGGTTAGGTTAGGTTAGGTTAGGTTAGGTTAGGTTAGGTTAGCAATGGTTGCTAAAAAAGCTAGCAATGGATGGGGTGACCGCGCCGAGAACCCCCACACGACTACCTCTTAATTAAGGGGGGTTCAGCACCTCACCACGTTCGGCTGGGGCCAGAACCCTCTGCACTGGCTAGCAACACCCACGTTGGACTTCAAGGACGAAGCTCTAATTTGCTCGAAGACAAATGTGAAACCGATAAACCCTCGCTGACAGAGCCGACGAGTTATGCTTTGAAGGACAAGCAGCAGGAGACACCAGTACGTTATCTACAATACCCCGATTGTGTAGCCACGTACAATACCCCTGGGTGTGTAGCCACGTACAATACCCCTGGGTGTGTAGCCACGTACAATACCCCTGGGTGTGTAGCCACGTACAATACCCTGGGTGTGTAGCCACGTACAATACCCCTGGGTGTGTAGCCACGTACAATACCCTGAGTGTGTAGCCTCGTACAATATCCTGGGTGTGTAGCCACGTACAATACCCCTGGGTGTGTAGCCACGTACAATACCCTGGGTGTGTAGCCACGTACAATACCCTGGGTGTGTAGCCACGTACAATACCCTGGGTGTGTAGCCACGTACAATACCCCTGGGTGTGTAGCCACGTACAATACCCCTGGGTGTGTAGCCACGTACAATACCCTGGGTGTGTAGCCACGTACAATATCCTGGGTGTGTAGCCACGTACAATACCCCTGGGTGTGTAGCCACGTACAATACCCCTGGGTGTGTAGCCACGTACAATACCCCTGGGTGTGTAGCCACGTACAATATCCTGGGTGTGTAGCCACGTACAATACCCTGGTTGTGTAGCCACGTACAATATCCTGGGTGTGTAGCCACGTACAATACTCTGAGTGTGTAGCCTCGTACAATATCCTGGGTGTGTAGCCACGTACAATACCCTGGGTGTGTAGCCACGTACAATATCCAGGGTGGTGTAGCCACGTACAATACCCCTGGGTGTGTAGCCACGTACAATACCCCTGGGTGTGTAGCCACGTACAATACCCCTGGGTGTGTAGCCACGTACAATACCCTGGGTGTGTAGCCACGTACAATACCCCTGGGTGTGTAGCCACGTACAATACCCCTGGGTGTGTAGCCACGTACAATACCCCTGGGTGTGTAGCCACGTACAATACCCCTGGGTGTGTAGCCACGTACAATATCCTCGGTGTGTAGCCACGTACAATACCCTGGTTGTGTAGCCACGTACAATATCCTGGGTGTGTAGCCACGTACAATACTCTGAGTGTGTAGCCTCGTACAATATCCTGGGTGTGTAGCCACGTACAATACACTGGGTGTGTAGCCACGTACAATATCCTGGGTGTGTAGCCACGTACAATACCCTGGGTGTGTAGCCACGTACAATATCCAGGGTGGTGTAGCCACGTACAATACCCCTGGGTTTGTAGCCACGTACAATACCCCTGGGTGTGTAGCCACGTACAATACCCCTGGGTGTGTAGCCACGTACAATACCCTGGGTGTGTAGCCACGTACAATACCCTGGGTGTGTAGCCACGTACAATACCCTGGGCGTGTAGCCACGTACAATACCCTGGGTGTGTAGCCACGTACAATACCCCTGGGTGTGTAGCCACGTACAATACCCCTGGGTGTGTAGCCACGTACAATACCCCTTGGTGTGTAGCCACGTACAATACCCTGGGTGTGTAGCCACGTACAATACCCTGGGTGTGTAGCCGCGTACAATACCCTGGGTGTGTAGCCACGTACAATACCCTGGGTGTGTAGCCACGTACAATATCCTGGGTGTGTAGCCACGTACAATACCCTGAGTGTGTAGCCTCGTACAATATCCTGGGTGTGTAGCCACGTACAATACCCTGGGTGTGTAGCCACGTACAATATCCAGGGTGGTGTAGCCACGTACAATACCCCTGGGTGTGTAGCCACGTACAATACCCCTGGGTGTGTAGCCACGTACAATACCCTGAGTGTGTAGCCTCGTACAATATCCTGGGTGTGTAGCCACGTACAATACCCTGGGTGTGTAGCCACGTACAATACCCCTTGGTGTGTAGCCACGTACAATACCCCTGGATGTGTAGTCACGTACAATATCCTGGGTGTGTAGCCACGTACAATACCCCTGGGTGTGTAGCCACGTACAATACCCCTGGGTGTGTAGCCACGTACAATACCCTGGGTGTGTAGCCACGTACAATACCCTGGGTGTGTAGCCACGTACAATATCCTGGGTGTGTAGCCACGTACAATACCCCTGGGTGTGTAGCCACGTACAATATCCAGGGTGGTGTAGCCACGTACAATACCCCTGGGTGTGTAGCCACGTACAATATCCAGGGTGGTGTAGCCACGTACAACGACCTGAATGTGTAACCATGTATGTGTATGTGTATATGTATGTACATGCGATATGTTAATAAAATTAAACTGCAACTGATTACTTAACAGATTATACATACAAATAATACAATACTGGAAATACAGATATATACGTTCTACCATAAAACATTTAATTTTGTACTTATCCACTCCAAGAATACGGGAATAATAATCGAGACGGAACTATTTAAAATATCGTATTTCGTTATAATATTGCAATAAAAATGTTGTTCTAGGTATACCAAAAACAAAAATGGCCGTGATGTTACTATGATGAAATTACCACAAAGCTCATTCAAAATTCATACCAACAGAAAACAGGACTAACTGATTAGCAGTAACTTTTTTACTTCTGCTTCCGTCTTTACAGTCCTCGATTATTGGGGTCAATTATATTCTTGACATATATACAGTATATTGTGACGGTAACGCGTTGGTGTTCGGCTGTTCAAAGCTAGGGGTATGGCCTCGTCACATAAAATTAAAAAAAAATAGAAAATCTGGAACTTCGTCTGTGGTAAGGTAAGGAGAAGACACACAAAACACAAGTAAATTTTAACAATGAAATTTTAATTACGTTAAATAAACAAAACATAAATAAAATGGACATACAAATTCGTATAATAAAATCAATCAATCAAAATAATAAGAATAATTAAATGGCAAAATGAAAAGTTATGTTAAGACAAGTGAGCAATAACAAGCTGTGCAATATATAATAAAATGAGAGGTGCGGGAATATTGGCTTTAAGATATCACCTCTCTTAGTACACTGAAGCCAAGCGCTTAGTCTACCAGGAAGAAGTGTTAACCGTATGAAAGCACTGAATATTCTAAGGACTGAGGTCGTGGCGGCCCCAGACATCGAGTAGTATGGGGGGGTGGAGTGCAGTTGCAGCCAGACCGGCGGCCAATCAGCGAGTAGCCGGCAACAAGACAGGTAGTTTGGCGGTTTGAGTCTGAGCAGGTGTTCCTGGCTGCATACGTTTTGCGCTCTGGCAAACCTTGGAGATGTTGTTGTCGTTGTTGGACATTTCTTCCATAGTAGTTTTATATATTTGTTGCGACGTATTTTTGGAGGGAAGAGCAGGCTCAATCTCTTGAAGGAGATTATCGTCACAATATATATATATATATATATATATATATATATATATATATATATATATATATATATATATATATATATATATGTCGTACCTAGTAGCCAGAACGCACTTCTGAGCCTACTATACAAGGCCCGATTTGCCTAATAAGCCAAGTTTTCCTGAATTAATATATTTTCTCTAATTTTTTTCTTATGAAATGAAAAAGCTGCCCATTTCATTATGTATGAGGTCAATTTTTTGTTATTGGAATTAAAATTAACGTAGATATATGGCCGAACCAAACTAACCCTACCTAACCTAACCTAACCTATCCCTATAGGTTAGGTTCGGTTAGGTAGCCGAAAAAGTTAGGTTAGGTTAGGTTAGGTAGGTTAGGTAGTCGAAAAACAATTATTTCATGAAAACTTGGCTTATTAGGCAAATCGGGCCTTGCATAGTAGGCTGAGAAGTGCGTTCTGGCTACTAGGTACGACATATATATATATATATATATATATATATATATATATATATATATATATATATATATATATATATATATATATATAAATATATATATACACGCTTGAAGGTAGACGCCTGGGGCTAGCCTCACCAAGGTTTGCAGTATTACTGGGTGCAGTGGGGGCACGACCCCAATGCCCTACCTTCACGAAGTTTTTGAAAGTTAAATATTCAGTGCCGAGTCCATAGACTTTATCATTTTAATAATAATAGATACTCTTGAGTTAGAGGAGCAACCATTTGACTTCCGTGGAGACAGTGGATAGGTAAACTGAGTACAGTAATTTGACCAGACCAGAGATAGGATGGGTGTGATGAGAGGGAGGTGGCCCCTGTGTGTGGAGAGGGAGACAGAAGGATGAAGCCAGGAGACGGGGGGTGGGGTGTAAAGACTGGGGAGGGTAATATGTAGAGACCGGGCCAGCATGCCATGGACACCGGAGAGTGTGCAATTGAGTCGATCCGGGCACCGCCGGCATCCCATTTAGTGTGTGTGTGCATTTATTTAGATAGAGAATACAAAAATAACTGATAGAGCAGACCACAGAGGGACGTAAAACTCCCTTTCACGTCCCCTCGCGAGCGGAAATTCATTCCCGCTCTCACATATAGGTGAGAACATTTACAGGAATACACACACACATCACGGAAGTCTGCACACCAGCTGAGAGGCGGAAACAAAGAGCCGATGCTCAACCCCCGTAAGCACAATTATGTGAATACACCTACACTTATATAGACAATGCCTATGCAAACTCCACAGCTGGTCAGCCGACAGTTGCCTAACCCTAGCGAGGGTTAGGCAAACAAATATTTATCAAACAAATATTTTTGTTTGTGTGTGTGTACAGCTATATTTATCACTCACTCTAAGACTCATATATGCCATCTTGAAAAATAGGAACCATAATTTCTGCTATATGAAAGCACCAAAACAAATGAATGAAATCACATAGTAACTGACCCAGCACCAGCTGCTGGGTGCACAGTTCACCCAGCACCAGCTGCTGGGTGCACAGTTCACCCAGCACCAGCTGCTGGGTGCACAGTTCACCCAGCACCAGCTGCTGGGTGCACAGTTCACCCAGCACCAGCTGCTGGGTGCACAGTTCACCCAGCACCAGCTGCTGGGCGCACACTTCACCCAGCACCAGCTGCTGGACACACACTTCACCCAACACCAGCTGCTGGACGCACACTTCACCCAGCACCAGCTGCTGGGTGCACAGTTCACCCAGCACCAGCTGCTGGACGCACACTTCACCCAGCACCAGCTGCTGGGTGCACAGTTCACCCAGCACCAGCTGCTGGACGTACACTTCACCCAGCACCAGCTGCTGGACACACACTTCACCCAGCACCAGCTGCTGGACGCACACTTCACCCAGCACCACCTGTTGTTCAGGCACCCCTCTCCCCAACACTCCTCAGCGCCCTACTCAATGGTGATGTTCACGCATCACCCCCTCTCACAAATATCTCCCCCCTTAACCACAGTCACCACGCACCATCTTCACATAAAAAGAAAATATTTCAAAACAGCACGAAAAACACAAATCGTGATGTTTGGAGTCTTTGGTTCGCTAAATATGAATTAAGGGCAGCCAACACGAAAACACCTAAATTATTTTTACCTGACGTCGGAGATTGAGGATTTTGGGATGGTTGTGTGGGAGCCACAGGTGTGTGTAGCCACCTACATGTGCTCACCTAAATGTTCTGCATGATTAAACTTCAGTTCTTTAACCCCGCCTTCCGATCATTAACTGTTTAAAGCTTTTTTATATTCACTATTTTTTTGTATCATATATTTGCAATCATTTACTGGGTTTGCGTCGAAAACTTCATCTAATTCATCCCGGGGCTGCATAGTCAAGAGTGCGTCTCTCGCGGGTTGTATATAGTGTGCGGAAGGTTTATTTCTTCATGTTTTAACTGTGGATAGTCAATGAGCAGTCTGAGAGCAGCAGTACACCGAGAACTTCAACAAAATCTTGTAGATCTGAGGTAAAGTGAAATCGACACCAGTAATTCCATCTATCATCATACTATCACGCAAGAGGAGCCACACATCTATGGATCATCCAATAAAATCAGTAGACTTTAGATGTTACTACTGCTCGGCTTAGACTCGGTTACAAGTATCTCTGGGAATTTTTATTACCTGCCGATGTACACCTGACCAAATGTAAACTGTGTCAACAAAATTATTCGCACACCCTCCGTCACTATGTGATGGAGTGCGAAAAGATACATGAATTCAGAGACAATTCTATAACAAATGTTCCAACGATGTGTAAATATTTGATTCAAAATTATCTGCTACCAGAAATTTTAGCCAAATATCCCCAGTTTGCTAACTGTAGGTAGTAACTAAGTGATTGTAACCTATCCACCGCTGCCCACTGGATGGGGGGCGGTGTGCAGGACAAACATATCAATTTTGACACTAGCTCTCCACATATGTCAGTTGCTTAATTTAGAAACTGTACTTGTGGTCGATCTCGAACCCATTGTTGATGTGACGACTTATACTGAATTTTGTAACTAGCTCATCAAGATTGTAACTTGCTTAGCTAAATGAATTGTGGGGTTCAGTCCCTGAGCCCATTATGTGCCTCTGTAACCCTTTCCACTACCACCCACAAGATGGGTATGGGGTGCATAATAAATGAACTAAACTAACTAACTCTTGAAAGTCAACACGTCCTCATCAACAAAGAGCAAATGCTCGTTAATCCAGTCGCCAAACCCCCCTGCTTATGAATGAAAAAACGCTTTACACACAGCCCGTCCTCCAAACAAAGACCCAAAAGTGATTCCATGCACCCGCCGAACCCCCCTGTTTAAGCCACCCGTCCTCGACTTCAGTCCATTACATCCAGCGGTCGACCCCACAGGTGCATTCATGAATTTTGACATGCACAAACATTTGTGCACGTACATCCATATAAAATAATACATTCATACAATTAAGTCAAATCTAAAAACACAAATGAAACATCCATTGCTGCGACTACCCTGAGTAGGACGAATGTGCCCGTAACGCTGTGCGTATTAGTGGCTTTACGTACTGTATGTACTAGCTCTATCTAGAAATCCAACATTATGTTTGTAAATCAACTATGTATGCACTTTTCCTGAATAAAAATATATTATTATTTATTTATTTAATGCTGGTGGTGGTAAAGTTGTTGACCCGGGTGGCCAATTGACGACCAGGATGGTAAAGTTGTTTACCAGGATGGTAAAGTTGTTTACCAGGGTGGTAAAGTTGTTTACCAGGGTGGTAAAGTTGTTTACCAGGGTGGTAAAGTTGTTTACCAATATGGTAAAGTTGTTTACCAGGATGGTAAAGTTGTTTACCAGGATGGTAAAGTTGTTTACCAGGATGGTAAAGTTGTTTACCAGGATGGTAAAGTTGTTAACCAGGATGGTAAAGTTGTTTACCAGGATGGTAAAGTTGTTTACCAGGATGGTAAAGTTGTTTACCAGGATGGTAAAGTTGTTTACCAGGATGGTCAAGATGACGATCGGGGTTTTAGGCTGTCTACTATGGCAGTAAAGCTGTTTACCAGGGTTGTAAAGCTGTCTACCAGGGGTTGTAAAGCGATCTACCAGGGTTGTATAGCTTTCTACCAGGGTTGTAAAGTTGTCTATCAGAGTTACAAAGCTGTCTACCAGGGGTAGTAAAGCTGTCTACCAGGGTAGTAAAGTGGCCGACCAGAATGGTCAGGTTATCGACCAAGGTGGCAATATTGTCTACCAGGATAGTCAAGTTGTCTCACCAGGGTGGTAGACTCAAATGACCTCAGCCTCAAGGTTTACTATTGCTCCATATTATTCACTTTACTATTATTATTATTATTATTATTATTATTATTATTATTATTATTATTATTATTATTATTATTATTATTATTAACATCTTTATTGACAAAATTAATTACAATTTTGCCTAATCTGAGGATTTTGATAAAGTCTTATTAAAGTGAGGATAATGCTGGTATTCACTGTCACGCAGGACAGAGGGTCATACACAAGACAATAGGTCTAAACTGTAGGCTGAAGCACATATATATCAGGGTTACAATCAATGTTTTAATGTATGGATATGTGAAAACAACTTTCTATTGTGCACTGCCACACAAGGGCAGGGATGGGTTCATAACTGATGCAGCTTAGAAGTAATATAAATAAAAATTGTTCTTCATTCTTTAAAATGGACAAGCAAATTTTGGATAAACTGTTAGGATGTCATCCAGAACACCTGAGTCAATAAAATAGTTACTGTTGCTCCATATTATTCAAACAGGAAGTACAAACTAAACTGGCTAAATAAAAAAAACACAACAGCTATTGAATAAAAGCTGTGACTGGACTGGCACACTTCCGATTTTTTCTTCACAACTCCAAGATAGATTTTCAAATATATAAAAATATATATTGGAATACCGATAACGTTAACCGGAGCCCCCTACTGATTCCTCGTTACAGGGAAAACAAACGCTATTGTTTGCCACAAAAACAATGCAGTCTGAGGCTAAATTTGGAGACTGTTCTGTTAAATATGGCTGACCATCATCACATCTCTCAAAACACGAGAGATATCGGCACGCAAACCTGCTTCTCTAGGCGAACAAGGAGTTCAATACTACTCAATAAGAGGATATTTGGATGACAAAATTCTTCGTGAGAATAAAGACACGATATCCATGACGATTTAGCATTACAGTCTTTATATCTGCCATGGATTGCCGATTACAGTAATGCGTTTTTATTTAATGCTTCATTTTTATGTCACTTGGACAAAGTGTAACATATATAGCTGCAAATACACACACACACACACACACACACACACACACACACACACACACACACACACACACACAAACATACACGTGGCCAAGTGGACAGCACTCAGGGTAGGTGGCGGGAAGGTCATAGTCATAAGGGTCCGGGTTGGATTCCCGGCCGAGTCAGAAACAAATGGGCAGTTTCTTTCCCCTTATGTCTCTCTTCACTTAGCAGAAAATAGCTAGCTGGGAGTTATACAGCTGCTACGGGCTGCATCCAGGGGATGTATGAGAGAGAAATATATATGTAGTAGATATGATAGAGGTAAATAGGTCGGGAGTCAGTATATAAGTCAACCGACGGTTAGAACGACGGGGTCCAAGACCTAACAGCTCGATCCTGCAGGCACAAATAGTAAATACAGACACACACATCCCTTTACTTTGTAGATGTCTTGATAATCAAGATTATTTCGAAGAAGCTGCAGCTTCAAGAATTCTGTCAAATGTTAAAATCAATACGAAATTGGAAAATAGCAATTTGGGACATTTTCTTATGCAAATTATGATTTATACATTATTTTTACAAAACACACACACACACACACAATATAGTACCTTATAGTAAATACAGACCTTATCCACTGGAGTACCTGGTTAAGGTGCTCCAGTGGATATGGAAGTAAATAAGCAATAGAAAGCAGAGAGTTATAGTGAGGGGTGAGACCTCAGATTGGCGTGAAGTCACCAGTGGAGTCCCACAGAGCTCTGTACTCGGACCTATCCTGTTTCTGATATACGCAAATGATCTCCCGGAGGGCATAGACTCATTCCTCTCAATGTTTGCTGACGATGCCAAAATTATGAGAAGGATTAAGACAGAGGAGGACTGCTTGAGGCTTCAAGAAGACCTGAACAAACTGAAGGAATGGTCGAACAAATGGCTGTTAGAGTTTAACCCAAGCAAATGTAATGTAATGAAGATGGATGTAGGAAGCAGGATGCCAGATACAAGGTATCATTTGGGAGATGAAATTCTTTAAGTCAGAGAGAGAGAAAGACTTGGGGGTTGATATCACGCCAGACCTGTCCCCTGAACCCCATATCAAGAGGATAACATCAGCAGCTGTTGATGTTATGTTAGCCAGGTTGGCCAACATAACAACGTGTAAGGAATCATTCAGAACTTTCTATACCACATATGTCAGACCAATCCTGGAGTATGCGGCACCAGCATGGAGTCCATATCTAGTCAAGTATAAGACTAAACTGGAAAAGGTTCAAAGGTTTGCCACCAGACTAGTACCCGAGCTGAGGGGTATGAGCTACGAGGAGAGACTACGGAAATTAAACCTCACGTCGCTGGGAGACAGAAGAGTTAGGGGGACATGATCACCACATACAAGATTCTCAGAGGAATTGATAGGGGTAGATAAAGACAGACTTTTTAACACAAGGGGCACACGCACTAGGGGACACAGGTAGAAACTGAGTGCCCAAATGAGCCACAGAAATATTAGAAAGAAGTTTTTTAGTGCCAGTGTGGTTGACAAATGGAATGCATTAGGCAGTGATGTGGTGGAGGCTGACTCCATACACAGTTTCTAGTGTAGATATGATAGAGCCCAATAGGGTCCGGAACCTGTATACTAGTTGATTGACAGTTGAGAGGCGGGACCAAAGAGCCAGAGCTCAACCCTCGTAAGCACAAATAGGTGAGTACACACACACACACACACACACACACACACACACACACACACACACACACACACACACACACACACACACACACACACACACACGAGTGGAAGGAGGTACCAGAGGGGCAGGAATTAGTATCTCAGAATGCAGAGTGCAGAGAAATTGAAAACGACATAGCAAATAAAGCAAAGACCCAGCCCAAGCTACTTCACAGTAACATCAGGAGGAAAATAACAGTAAAGGATCCGGTAATGAAACCCCGGACAAAGGAAGGTATGTTCATAGAAACTGACACTGAGGTGTGTGAGGAATTTAACAAGAGATTCCAGATCTTTACAACAATAGACCAAGGCGGCGTGCCTGAACTGAGGGAGATGATGTTAAACTGAGAGGCACTGAAGGACAGACAGACTCTCGCCATACTATAAACCATAGAAAGTGAAAAGTAAGTTACTTGAAATAGGACACCTATCAGAAAATATGAAGATTGTCAATGTAATTCCAATATGCAAGAATGGAGATAACAGTTGGCACTGAACTACAGACCAGTGCCCCCCTAACTTGCATAACATGCAAGGTGATGGAGAAGATCGGAAGAAAGAGGTTAGTAGCACTAGCACGGTTTCATTGATGGTAAATCTTGCCTCACAAATTGAATAGAAGTATTTGGTCCAGCGTGAGAAATCAGACAAGAAGTAGAAGGGTGGACAGACTGCACATATTTTGATTGTCAGAAAGCCTTTAACACAGTACTAATGTGTAAGTTAGAGCAGAATGCTAGAGTGTCAAGGAAGATGTTCTTGTGGATATCCAATGAGTGGTACTACAGTGAGTACCTAAACAACAGAAGACGACTAATCATTGTGAGGAAAAGTTTTACCAGCGGTGTATCACTGGAGTCAGTACTTGGACCTATGCTGTCTCTGATATATATGTATAAGTAATCTTCAACAAGAGATAAGACTCATTAATCTCCATATCTCCTGATGATGCAAAAATTATGAAGACGATTAAGACGGAGAAAGAGAACAAGAAACTACAAGATAATCTAGGCAAGCTGAAAGAATGGTAAAGAATGGTGCAACAAGTAAATGCAAAATAATGAAACTAAGTATGGGGAAATAAGAGGCCGAGTACAAATTCCAAATGTGAGATGAAATCGTTCAAGAATCGGACAGAGAAAGATCCAGAAGTTGATATCTCACTGAACCTATCTCCTGAAGTCCACATCAAACAGATATCATGGCGACGAATGATAGGTTGGCCAACAAATGAAACTCCAGATGATGATATAAGCACAACACCAAACATAATTGGGAATACTTCAGCTTCGCATCAGCAAGAGGACATTCCTTTCCTCTAGCAGCAACTCGTCGCTACGAGCTCCAACCTGCCATTGGCAGTGTCCCGTTCCCAGCTACGGAGACATAAAATTGTATGTTACCATCCTGTAATATTGAGCAATAATATTGCTCAATATTATTGCAGCTGGTCAATATTATTGCAGCAATATTATTTTCAGTCCAACAATGTGGCTTCTTGAGTTTGAAACCGCTAGTCCTTGTCTGCATTACATCTAACGTTTTGAAGACGTTGTCCGGATCAACATCCTCCACATTGTCCAGCATTTTGAACGTTTCGATGAGATCAGCCTTATGAGATTTATAAAAGCAGAGGATGAGATTACAGTTGTTACTTGAAGGGTATCGGAGTACAGACGTTACTTTCGTTCTCGACTCACAATACAATTTACAGTACAGTCGCTGTACAATATAATTGTACGTTTCAAAGAATATTGTAGCAGCACATTGCTGTGTATACTTATAAGTTAATACAAAAATATGTACGATTTAATTGATGAAACCAGAACAATTTATTACCTAGTTTTCCGTTGTAATTGCTAAGAATATAGTCAATAATAAAATTTACAGAAAAGTGCTCTAGATATTATTTTTATGTTCAGGTAATAGCAGAAGATAGTTACCCTTTGTTACAAACATAAACAATCGTTTATGGCTGGTAAATATAAACAAATGATTTTCTTAAATATAGCTTACTAAATAGATATTATAATATTATTATCCCTAATCAAAACTTATATTTTACTTATAATAATCATTTAATATAATGCTAAATAACAATCAAATTAATAATTAATAGCCTTTGTGTTAAATTATGTATTTGTAAATGAAATAAGGGTCGAGTAAGAAGGAAGTGAACCTGAGTTAAGGCGCTGGGGCTGGGTGGCCGCCGCCGCCGCCTCCTGAGTGATCGATGCAGGTCTCAGGGTTTCAGGCTGGATACCCCAGCTACTGTTCCCTGACCCCTGTCGTACTCTCACATCGTGTTACAAGATATATTTTTGTTTCATAATGGTGAGATGAGAGCTTTGTAAGACATTATATTTTCCTCTGAGTGTGGTGTCTCCTTCACCTACGCTGAACAAGCGAGTTTGAATCACTCATAAATTTATCTGTAGTCTTTCACGTGAAGTGCAAAAGATTTGACAGTAAAAGATATTTATTTGGACGTGGAAATGATTGTTAAAGTTTGGCAATACCCTTAACAAATGGTCAACATCAGATAAATAATTTCATAGATAAATTCTGTGATCAAACTTGCATTGCTTGGACTTCCTAATGGTTTAGTTACAAACTTTTAATTAATGGTGGATGGTCTTGAAGACGAGTGGAATTACTTTAAAAACCCATGCTAGCAGTATTGCCTATCAATAAGATTTTTATCTTTAGTTTGCTATTTATTTGAACCTTCTGCATTTATATTGTGACTTTCAATTTATTTATCATAAATGTTTTTTTTAATGTATATGGAATTGACTTCTTCTACTTCTTTTAATATACAGTATTTCATTTGTTTTGATAGTAGACAGAAAGCACAATGTTTAAAAAAAATTAAGTTCATTTATTATGTTTACTTTATATCCTTAAACCCATCTAGCTGTGAGTAGTAGTAGAAAAAGTTTGATATGCACATAATGGGCTTAAGAACAAAACCTTATCATTTGTTCTGCTAAGCACATGTAATAGCTTGTTAAAAGCTGTTACAGCAGTTTTTTTTTACAGAAGCAGCTGAAGCAACAGAAGCAGCTGTTTTTAAGCTGTTAAAAGCTGAGCTTTTAAAAATTTTATTTTTTATTTTGTTTCTACATGGGCCCAAGCGCTAGCTGGACATTGCAGCGTTACTCATTTATGTTGACCAGACCACACGCTAGAAGGTGAAGGGATGATGACGTTTCGGTCTGTCATGGACTATTCTCAAGTCGATTGAGAATTCTCAATCCATTCTCAAGTTGTCGTCCCTTCACCTTCTAGTGTGTGGTCTGGTCAACATACTTTAGCCACGTTATTGTGACTCATAGCCTGCGTTACTCATTTATGTCTTGCTTAGGCAGTGGATGAGTATTTCTAGTATGATTATCTGAATAGGTGTTTCAGAGTTAAACACAGTTCATTGGCTAATTCCTTTATGATTTTGGATTGAATTGTATCCACATTTGGAGCTTTTGATTCATATAAATTGTCTATATTCTTTCTGATTCTTCCACTGATGGTGATTCCACCACCTCTGCTGGTGGTATTTGACAGTATTTATCACTTATGCAGATGCTGTTAGTACCATTTATTATAAACGGAAGAAGTTTATTTTCCAAACACCATATAGTATAGTACATCAAACAATGTTCTTGTTAACAGAATGAATCCTCAGCTACAGCCCGCCTGGCTTGGGCCGCGGCGAATAGAAGGATGGAATCTCCACTTGTTAATGATTATAAGAAGCCATTCATCATACGGCGACTCATTGAGACTTTCTTTGGTGGGCTAAGACTGTTTGCCTCGGAAGGTGTTCCTGTTTACGTGTATGTCCTCCAAGTACGTCATTTTACATTTGCTTATGTTTTTATAATTGTAATAATAGTTTAATCATAAAATATACAAAGGAATATATAATGATGATTATTAGTAGGTATAGTGATTATACATATTATATGAAGTCACTAATTACGTATATGCACTAATTTTTAATATGAATTGCATCTAGTAAATTTGTGAGTGGTAATCAAGTGTTAAACAAAATAAACATGATCTAGTTGACATAGATAATCTCACCCATGGCATATTAAACCCAATAAAAAACAATACAGTGTACAGTATCTGCTGCTAAAATAGCTTCCAACTGAATGCTGTACTACTAATTTGTATATACAGTATTAAAAAATTACAGTAATTAGAACATTATTGCATCAATGCCAAATTTAAAAAACATATTCATATCCTAGATATTGTTTTTTTTTAATTTAGACTTCCCTACTGACATTTTCTGATGAGATAAGATAATTTGAATGCTGTATTTATGTAAAATTTAAAAGTAAATGCGAGCTCAAAATTACATAGTTAAATATTCGGGTGATAATAAGTGAAGCATTTCACTGCTAGGCCTATAACACTCCAAGGCTCATGTGACCTAGTAGATGGTACTATCTCTGCTCCCACTCCCCCCCCCCCCCTAGAAATGGCAAAATTTTCACTGTTACAGGAGGCTTCTGAATTAATTAATCTGTATTAATGTTTATTTTTGTACATTATAAAACAAAGAACCATATTTCAGACATGCTATCCTTTCAAAGTTAATAATATTGGACAGTGAATTCACAAAGTTAACGGATAAATTCTTCAGCATATATTTTACCATTTATTTTTTCAGATCCTTACCTTTTCTGTGATTCCCATATTCACTACATTATTTGTGCTACTGGAGCACAATGGGATGATAAGCTTAATTCAGGCAGTGATTATCAATGGTGTATTGGGTGGCTTGTATTCTTTGGCTCTGCAGCTCCTTGCCCACTTTCTCCGCAACCAAAACTCAAAATCGGGAGGAGTTGAACAGGTACTACTGGTTTTCTTGCCAACTTAAACTGTTATTGTCTAATCATATACTGATAAGGATTATTTTGATAATACTGTAAATGTATATTGTATATAAATAGGTACCTGTACTACAGTTGATAAAAAAATAGAGAAACAGTATCTATGTATATGAATGTATATGAATTATGTATACAGTATTAATGTACTGTATATGAATTAAGTGTATATAAATTGAAATCTGTACATTATATATTGCATTGTATATTTATTTCATTGTGTATTTTTATAAATATATACAGTATGCCAAAATAAATAATACTGTATGTATAAATATATATATACCATATATATATATTTTTATTATTATTCTGTAGGTGAACCTTGCTACAGATGAGGAGATAATTGAATTTGATTCACCATTTGGGCCAAAGACATGGGCATTCCTCATCACAGAGAAGAAAGTGAAGGGCGCTGTCATCATCCACTCCCTCATTGCTGGTCTTGTTGGTGCTGGTGTGGTATATTATGTAAGACCATCTACTACATATGACTTTAATGTGGTAAGTACAAAATCATCTGTGATGAGTTTTCACCATGTTGTTTTAACTCGGATACTAACATAGTAGATTCAGATTAGCATTGTTTTAATTAGCACTACTTTCATAAATGGTACATCAGCTAAATGACAGCAAATTATAATACAGTAATATGCATCATATTTGTTGTATTCCTTTTAAGACTACAGGATGACTTTTTTAAATGTTTTAAATCTTATTTCTCTGAATGTATCAAATGCCCTCCAGAGTAATGTTTTATTATACATGTCTCAAGGTCCAAGTACTGTATCTTTAATTGGAGAATCCTGTGATAGATTGATTTTTATTAAATATCTTCTGTTTAAGAAAAGTCTTTCGTCAGTTCTTTTATATTTATTGTGTAGTGCCCTTCAGTAGATTTGTGGAACTTAGTTGATCATCAAAGGCAAGCTGCAAATACCTTGCAAATTCGAATGACAATCTTCAGCTCACCTGAGACAAGCACCTTTTCAAACCATCTTGCCCCCTTTACAGGGGAGAGTGGGTGCTTGTGAGGGTTAAAAATTAGCTTACAACTGAAAAGTACAAAGTGTCAAAAGTGAAAAGAATATCAAAATATATATTCTACCTTCTTGCAAGTAATGTTTGGCAACACATTAATCCTCAAACAAAACTCTGCAGTGACCTAACAAGGTACTTAACCACCTCAGTCACATCACCAGCAGGTGGCAGCTAAAGTGTTTTGAGGTACTGGTAAAGTAAACGTTTCACTTTATATTCTGGCTCATAGCTGTAAATACAGTATAGATGAATTTACCTGTGACTGCTTTTTGAAGTATCTAGCTGTCATCAGCATTTTGTTTCCTGTGTACCCAGGGGTTTGGCATTCATCTTGACTGTTTCTCTCACCACTGATTCATATTGTGTGTTGCTTTCATGTGAATTGTTCCTGCTCTCCCCAGACTCGTTGTCTTTGTCTGTTGGGGGTTTTACCCTTGCTTTTCTGGCTCTGGGCTGTAGGGGTTTGTACTACTTTTAATGAATGTAAAAGATAAAGAATTACTTACCTAATTAACATTAAGTAGTCATTTATATATCATCTATATACACAAAGTAGCATAAATCTCACATAGTTTCTTGTACAAACTGTGCCAAATGTGTTTGCTGTTACTGTTTATTTTAAATAACATGAATACAATACAGTACATTATACTATTGTAACAATTCTCTCTAATTTTAATCCAATACTGTACTTATCATCAAAGCTGCAGAATCTAAGTTATGTGAACTCTTGTCATTCATATTCTACTGTGACTGTCTTTCTGGATTTGACTGAATGTTCTCTGTTGATTACCAAGTCCCATTATTACCTTGTATGGACCATTTGAAAAGTTACCTGTGGAGCCAGTGCCTGTATGTCGACCTGTCTGAATGTGCATGATCCTGTCTTTCAGACACAGTAGATCTTTTCTCAGGGAATAGCTGAATGAGAGGGCCCAGAAATAACAAAACACTACTAATCTTTCCTAGAAAATTTAATTCATTGGAAGGGATCTAACTCTAACTATTGTAGGGAAACTTTACTTTGAAAATTTTAAATACGCTATAGTACAGTATTTTTTTTTTCAGCCGTGGGAAGTATCTGTGAGTTTTACTATTTTGAGCATCTTGACTTTGAGTGTAGGTATTTGGCCTCTGATTGGAGGCAGCCCACCAGAGCCTGCTACCTTTCATCCCCTCTCCTGGGATATCCCTGCTTTCTCTCGACCTTCTCACATGTTGACTTGTGTCCTGATACATCTACTTTCAAGGTAAGATGGTATGTCATGATTAAGATATATTCAATAAGATTTTTAGTGTTCTATGAAGACTGTGGGATGGAAGAAAGCATGTAAAGTGTGTATATGATATAGAAAATATAATGTTTCATATTTAGTTGTGACTTTGGTGTTTAATTATATTATTCCCATTTACATGCAATATTTATTTTCTTGGCCTGAATTTACTATTATAATTTGTATACTTTTGCAATTTACTATTATAATTTGTATGTTTTTGAAAGTTTAGTGTGATGCATGTCTCTAAGGCAATGAAAAATGTTAATAACATTGATATTTATGAGCTATCCCATGCTGCTAGGCCATAAAACAAGTTTTACTTTGTCCATTAGACAAAAATATACAAGATCAGTTGGAACAACATATTGTATCAGCATTACAGGGACTTTCAGGTTGTTCCTACAAGGTTTAAAAGGGGCTAATGGAGTTGCTGGAAAATTCCTTCCAGCACACAATGACCAATAGGAGCTCATTTACAAAAATTAAAGCCCAGTAGAACCCCACTTAACTTCAAAGGTGAACAACCTATACTTAACACCCATCACATAATTTCTGATGACGTCCTATGTCAGTTGACAAGTTATGTATGACTATTTCTTTAGATAAATCTAATTTGTTTGAACTACAGTATTCTGGATTCTGAAAGGATTTGGTTAGGACCATTTGGAAACCAGGCTTCTTCAACATACTGTGGTAAGGGTCAGTGAACCTGGAAATCTATCATAGGTCTTGTAGACCAGGTTTGCATCCTCATGCTTTGATAGTTATGGCAAAGAACTTTAGTCATATGGAAACTCTGTTAGATGCAAAATAGATAGGTGTCTGGTAGAGATTCTGTTTTACATTTTTGTGGTTGGCAGTCTTGGTAAAGTACCTAGGTGATATGCATCACTGCTAGGTGCAGAATAGTCATAGCAAGGGTCTTATTATTTTTCATTCCATTGCTTGATGCTCTTGATGAATTACCTAGGTGTTATCAATATTTATGCTTGGTTTAGGTAATGTTGGGGTTTGGTGGGGGCCATCCTCATTTTCTATGTGGTGTTTAGTGATATGTGAAATTTTGCTAGTTACAAACTAGTCATTGATTAGGTTTAGCTCTTCATATGTACCCCATTGCATAGCAGTTATGACAAGGCAGCCAAGTGACATACCAATTTCTGCCAAGTGCAGATTAGCTGTAGTTAATCTTATTTTGCATCTTATTGTTTGGCTAACAAGGTGAAGCACTCTGGTTGCATGTTAACCTCTGCATTTGCAGATTGTCAGATGTAGAACAGAGTGGAACCTCTGATGGAAACCGTATAATCTTCTGCTTTCGAGTCTGTAGCCAAATTGAATGCTCAAGTGTAACTGTTTATGTTTGTGATCTCAGGACTAGGAATTTTAAGCGCTCTAGTCTGTATTTCCTGCTTCTTTCTGTTGATCCTAGAAGTTTAGACCTGATTTTATGGTGAGACAGCTTTGTAGCTGTATATAGCTTTATTTGGCCTCAGCACATCTGAATGTTGGGGTAGTGATAATTAGTGTTTTTTCCCATTAAAATTACTTAGGAGATTGTTTGCAAGTGTGAAAGCAATTACTGAACTCTACCTAAGGAGCCAAATTATTATCAGTCAGTAGCTTTCCTTAATAATAAAATGTTATGTTAAAATTTGCCAATGATGACAGAGAGCATCATGTAGAATTAATATACATTAGAAGACAGACCTCTATCTAACACTTGTTTCACTTACTTTTGGAGTGGATAGGTATACATAGAAAATTAGGCACTTGTTTAAGGAAACAGTGGCCCATTTTCACTTTAATGCTAAAATACAGTAGTGCTGCCGCTTCGTAGACCTGTGCATGTGCAAAGTCATCCAGTAAGAACCCTGCTAGATCAACAAGGGTCACTTTTAGTTAGCTTGCTTTCACTTTGAAAGCCCACATGGTGTCTGAAAATCAGAAGTGGCTTAAGTAGAGCAACAGCAGTGTCATTCACTCATGAGTGCTCATTCAATGTAGATGTACTTTCTGACCCATGCCAGATCTAGTTTATATTATGCAGCACTATGAGAATGAAGTTAAAACTGTGGGATTAGACTAGTGTATATCAAAGATTTGTGAGGTCTTTGTAACACATACCTATTTATTCTATACTGTATTATTTTATAATCATCCTATTTATGCAAGAAGACCATTAATTAAATTCTGTACTACGCAGATCACTTTAACTCATGTCTGGGAACACATCATACATAAACTAGGAGTCAGTTGGATGTACATATTCAACACTGTACTATATGTAGAGAGAAATGGAGGACGGAAAATATTTATATTTTAACCCTTGCACTGCTCACCTATTTTCGGCAAAAACGTCTTGGTGCAATTGACAAGGACATATTTTTGTTATTTTTACAAATGTTCAGGTAAATTTAATGTCAAAATGTTTCCAATGTCAACTATTTCCATTTCAAAACACAAATAGTAATGAAAACATTAAAAAACATTAAAATATAGCCAAATTAAAAAACAAAAAGCACAACTCTCTGAGCGCCTAAAGGCGCTTTGCGCAGTGCAGTGGTTAAGAATCCAGTATTTCAGAATATTGTTTGTATTGTGAAATATTCCAGGCAGAGTGATCAGGATACATTTTCTTGGTTAGTGTTGGAATTATATATATATATATATATATATGTCGTACCTAGTAGCCAGAACTCACTTCTCAGCCTACTATTCAAGGCCCGATTTGCCTAATAAGCCAAGTTTTCCTGAATTAATATATTTACTATAATTTTTTTCTTATGAAATGATAAAGCAACCCTTTTCTCTATGTATGAGGTCAATTTTTTTTAATTGGAGTTAAAATTAACGTAGATATATGACCGAACCTAACCAACCCTACCTAACCTAACCTAACCTATATTTATAGGTAAGGTTAGGTTAGGTAGCCAAAAAAAGCTAGGTTAGGTTAGGTTAGGTAGGTTAGGTAGACGAAAAAACATTAATTCATGAAAACTTGGCTTATTAGGCAAATCGGGCCTTGAATAGTAGGCTGAGAAGTGCGTTCTGGCTATTAGGTACGACATATATATATATATATATATATATATATATATATATATATATATATATATATATATATATATATATATATATATATATATATATATATATATATATATATATATGTCGTACCTAGTAGCCAGAACGCACTTCTCAGCCTACTATGCAAGGCCCGATTTGCCTAATAAGCCAAGTGTTCATGAATTAATGTTTTTTCGACTACCTAACCTACCTAACCTAACCTAACTTAACTTTTTCAGCTACCTAACCTAACCTAAACTATAAAGATAGGTTAGGTTAGGTTAGGTAGGGTTGGTTAGGTTCGGTCATATATCTATGTTAATTTTAACTCCAATAAAAAAAAATTGACCACATACATAATGAAATGGGTAGCTTTATCATTTCATAAGAAAAAAATTAGAGAAAATATATTAATTCAGGAAAACTTGGCTTATTAGGCAAATCAGGCCTTGCATAGTAGGCTGAGAAGTACGTTCTGGCTACTAGGTACGACATATATATATATATATATATATAGGAATAAGTGAGACTTTACATTCAAATTATCACTAAAATTAACTTTATTTAGTTAAAAAAAATTATTAGGATGATTAAACAGCAATGCTTTTCCAGATAAGATTAACACTTTCGCGCTTTCGATTAGAGATAACTCGTCACTGGTTTTTCTTACGATTCCGCATAACTGCCTACTTTTCTCGTCAATCGAAAAAATATTTCTCTAAATTCCATTTTTTAACCGAAATGGATGGGGATACTTTTGTTTTGTAGAGAATTTATTTGCGAATTTTTTGGTACCAGAATGAATATTATATCACATAAACTTCTATGAGTAAAAAAAAAAATACACAAAGTATGTTTGGGGGTGTGGCGAGCGTGTGGCAGTGGGTTCCCTTTAGCCGTTGATATATCCAACACGTGGGAAATATTTGTATGTTTTATGTATATGTCTGTGTAGGGAATTTTACTGCGATCACTGTCATACAAATTATAAAATGTTTCAACAAGTATAAATATGACAAACATCAAACGAACGAAAACAATGCGTTCGTTTCTGCCGCGAACGCATACTGAGCGACGTGGTTCTATATTTGGCGCTTCTCTTACACATGCTTTGTACAAATGTTATACAGTTCAACTTATAGAAAATTTTATTGCGAACACATTGGTATAAAAAAGAAATACGTACATAGAAAAGTAGGGTCAGGAAACGTATAAATGTATACACTTTCCAAGCATGATTGTGTTTTCGCCAGTGCGCTCGCGGCTAACTACTCTCCACTTCACACACTCTTGCGGGTGGGCAATTACCTATATTAAACATTCATATGCATATGTCCGTGTAGAGAATTTTATTGCGATTCCAATGATACCAAAATTAGCGATGTAGGACAACTGTAGGCTTCGCAACCATTAAGAGAGTGGAAACATTTTGTTGCTGTTTGGCGCTCTCGGCGAGTGATCTGCATAGTTTTTTATTTGGTGTTGATACTCCTTATGCTTGGGCGGCATTTTATAGGTATGCTCTTATAGACAATTTCATTGCGAACACAGTGATACCAAATTTAAATACGTGCGCCTTCAATTATTGTCAGGACAGTCAAAAGAGTGTACACTTTTTCGGTCTTACCGCGTAGGCGCGCGAAGTGCCGAAAGCATCTGGGGTATTTTTTTTTTTTTGAGCGCCGAGAGCGCGAAAGTGTTAACATCTCAGAACATAATATTCATTCATCATAAATCAAGGTTTCAAGACTGATGTTTGACCATTTTCTGTATGTTATGTTTATATCAGGGAATCTAGATCTAATGGGTTGATAAGTAAATATTTCCAATCCCTGAACTGTTAGTTGGTAAACATGCCCATGCTATGACGGCATACAAAAAAGGACATGAAAATATTAAACATGTGTTACTAGTCAGTTCCTCACCTGAAATGCAGCATCTGCCTTGCAGGTATCATCCAGAAATGTCCTGGCTGTTGGCATTGGATGCATTGTTTCACATTGTGTTTGCTACATGCTCACTACTCTGGCTCTTTGGAATACTGCCACCTATTGATGCATACATCTTATGGCTAATGGAGCAGTGGTTAGTTGTTGGTCTTGGTGAGTTGTGAATTTTGTTTACTCCATATATAAACCTGCCTTTTATTATTTATTTATATGCATTCTGCAGCATTTCATGTAAAATAAAATTGATTGTGTCTTAGATGGAATATACTTCACAGCCATGCTCACAACCTTTAGCCTCTGTCCCCCATTACCTCTTTAGTGCTCTTTTATGGTTTTCACTCTTTTTATTTAGCTTCTCTTCACACCTCTACCTATAAACTTCAGACATATTTTTCTATATTTGTACTTTAATATAAATACAGAGGAATCTTAGGTGATGAGCGGCTCTATCTACGAGCATTTCAGGTAACGAGCAAGCCACTTGCAGAAAATTTGTCTCAATTGACAAGCTTCCACTCGGTTAATGAGAAAACTGTGTGGTGCTTCCTAGTGTTCCCGCTGGTTCTCGCAAATTCTCGGATGCCTCCGACAATGCAAATCAATGAAATTTTTTTAAAAGATGCTAATGATGCCGGGATGTAAAGGGGTGACTGCTGTATTGTTGCAAAGCAGTGATTTTTGTTTTCTTAGAAGTTAAAAAAATTAAAAAAATGAAACAAGAATAAATGTCAAAAGGTTCATTCAGTGTATGTCAGGTAGGCTGCTCCATTTTCTAAAACAAATATAAAAACATGAAAAAAAAATTAAGAAATTAAAAAATTTGAAAAAAAAAGTCTCAAAGGTTTATGTTAGGTAGGCTGCTCCATTTTCTATAAAAAATTTAAAAATATAAAAAAAAATGAAAAAAATGAAAAAAGAAAAAATGTCACAAAGGTTTGTCCAGTGTATATCAGGTAGGCTGCTCCATTTCTATAAAAAATTACAAAAAAATTAAAAATTTGGAAAAAAGAAATAATGTCATAAAGGTTTGTATAGTATGTCAGGTAGGCTGTTCCATTTTTGATGAAAAAATAAAACAAATTGAATATTATACAGTAGTGAAGTTTTTCAGTGGTGGAATGGATTAATTTTATTTCCATTATTTTAAATGGGGAAATTCGTTTCGCAAGACAAGCGTTTCACATGACGAGCTCAGTGCCGGAATGGATTAAATTTGTTAACCGATGCACCACTGTAGATTCATACTTATATTGGTTTTTTAGTTTTCTTTTATCAGATAATACTTTTATATATATACAGTATTGTATTCTTATTTCATCTAAGCTTCTTCAAGTCTCATCAACTCTCCATACACCATTTTTCCTTTTAAATCCCTCAACCATCAGTAGAAATATGCTATTGCTGGTGACATTAATCATCACTACCCTATTTTCCATTTTCATAGAATGATGACCCATCAGTCCAGAAAAAATAGGAGAGTAAATAGGAAAAGAAGATTAAAGAAGCCTAAAGAAATTCCAGCCGTTTGCCATATCTTCATGACTAAATGTAATCACCACCATTTCATTCAGGCTCATTACATTCACAACAGCATCCCACTGCTTCATACAGCCTGTGATACTTCCTGTGAACTATAAAACATTCACTCTCTGTTTATTAACTAATTCCATCTAGTCTTATTATTTACCTTTGTGTTCTATGAACACCTAATCCATACTTCATCACACACTCCTTCACTATGTCTGTCCCTCATCTTCTTGGCCTTTCTCTCCTCATCTTTAGTATTCAGATTCACTCAAATATGTACACCTAAGCATTTTATTTGAATCCACTTATTCATTATCACCAAATCATTTCAATAAATTCTCTTCAATATTCAAATTAATTGACATTTGTGCTTCATGTCTTTGCATAACTTTTGAATTCTTTACAGTCTCTTTATACCATATATACATATCAAATTGTCAATTTATACAGCTCTTACTCTTGAATTTTTTACCGACTACGATATTAATATTCATTAAATTTGTTTCAGGTGGATCTCCAATGTCCTCCAGTCTGCGACTAGTAGGCCAAGCATTTTTTGGAACACTGACACTTATTATGTCATCTGCATTGCCATCTTTTGTTTCTTTGATGGTGTTTGCATCTGTGCGAGGCATTATTCTAAGTGTTGACATAGGTACAGTATACTAATAGCAATATTTTAATTTGTTACCATATAAATTACTTGTAAAATTTTATGTTATATTGTTGCTTTAGTTTACAATTTAATTTTATAATTAGATTCTTGCATTGGTATCTTAACATTCACTATTATTATTTGCAAGTACTTACACAATTATTACAACATTACAGCATGGATGATTTCATCTTTGCTGCCTCACAGGGTCAGACTACTAACAGGGTTTTCTGGCAAGTATCAAGAAACTCACCCTGTGCAAGATAAGCCTTCCTTGCGTCGGACCACTTGTCAACGTGAACTGGCCTTATTTGTGCCAATGGTGATTACAGTAGCTGCTTTGAGTTTTGGTTCACAGTTACCACATAGTAGCTGGTATGAACTAGCTATTAATATGACCAAGGAAGAGAATACTACTATGCCACTACGGCCAGCACTTTTTCAGGTACTGTATGTTAAATATTTAATTGAACGGTAAAGAATAAATTATGTGTAATACAAATCATAGATTTTCATGATACTGATAATTAGGTATCCATGATTCAGATATCTTATAGTTTTGTCATCTTTATTTCAAAGCTACTCCACTTAAATTCTCCCTAAGGCAAGATCAGTGAAAGTTTCTTTGGACAAGATCATGACAGTCATGCAGGGTGACATTTTGCATGGGCATAACAGGGATCTTTCCATCTCTGTTGGATCATGCTGGTGCTAGGCAGGCCCTGGAGAAAAGCTCAAGAGCAGCTCACAGTGAATATAAAAATTTCACTCATAACCACTTGAAGGCTTTCCAAGTCCTGCTTGACATCTCTATGACCAACAAATATCACTTTTGCAGCCCTCCAGTTTCCCCATTTGGGTAGAGCCTATGCCAACACGAAGTCTTTGAACCCAATAAAATCTTTCTTGGCTAGTACCCATAGTTGTTAGGCAGGCACAAGACCAGTTTTCCTGTGCAGGGGCTCATGTTGTTTACTTGTTAAAGCTGTAATTTGTTTTTGATCAGCCATCATGTGTGTATGACATGTTTTATATGCATCATGGTTTAACTGATCACTGGCAAAGAATCTCACTTCCCCATTAAATTTCAATTTGTGCTCTAGTGGTGGGAACTTTACTTTAGGCTAAGCTGAGCAAACTGGCTGAAGCAGCTAGAATGGGACCAACAAAACTCCATGGCAAAACAAATAACACAAATTTAATCGGTTTTGTACAAATACATTGGAGCATATATATATGAAACCTGTCAGTAGTGGGCTAAAATAACCAAGAATGCAATTAATTGTTTTGATGCCATACTTTGCTGTTATTTGTGATACCAAGTGAAGTTCTCTAGGGCTTCAAGTCTTTTTCAACATAACTCTGAAAGACGTTCTTTTTATGGACTGAACTTATGAGCGTACATGACCTTACTTTGAAGTTTGAAAAGATTTCTGCAGCATCAGTATGTAAATATTGTCCCTCATGACTGTTCATGAATCCTGCTTATGACAACAGATTCTTACCTTAGGGAGCAACTGATTGTGATAGCTCGGAATAACTACTGTACTATGTATTCTTACTTGTATTAAATGTTTAATTTTATTATATTTGTACTCATCTTGGGGATGAGTTAAATATATTCCCTAGAAGCTTTCCCAATCATTGTTGATACTGCCATCATCTGCCACATCACTCAAAATGTAATTATTATTATTGTAAATGTTTGCTCTTCTGTTTCTAGGAACCTGCACAAAATGCTGTGGGAATATGTCTTCTCGCCATTACTGCAGTAATGCTTGTCATAAATGAAGTGCAGAAGGTGTACATAATGGGCATTTTAAGAAATCCTTTCTTTGTTTATCACAAAACATTTCAAAACAGCAATTTTTTATATATTTATTCCCAACTGCTTCAAGTAGGTAAGTGCACTTTGAGCTGTATCCCTTGGTACAGATTATTACTCTGGGTTGTGTACCCAAGGTTCAAGCTGTTGTTCTGGGCTGTGTACCCAGGCGTTTCCCACACCTCATGGAGTTAACCAGATTCTGGTCCTGGTTCTCGGTAGATCAGTGTGGGTTTCATGAGACTTGGTGCAGTCTAAAGACTTTGTGGTACCAATGCAACAGCTTGGGTAGCCACTGAGGGCCCTGTCAGAAAGGGGTGCTATTGGCAAGTGAATCACCTAACCTTGATAATGGGATAACAAAAGAAGGTGTATGGAGAATATAAAGCATATGAAGAATATAAAGAATCATGCCCCGAAAAAGAGGAGACTCGAAAGAAGTCGACCCACGGAGGAGAAACCCAAATCCCTCAAAGAAGATAACACTTTTGGAACAAGGCAGATACAAGCCAACAACTGAGAAAGAGAGCCCTGAACCAAAGTCAGACTGAAGTAAGAGCTTGGGTAAATGCAGTATGGGGGATATACTGTAATATTAAACATAATTTTGAAACATAAAAATGAAAACAAAAACAAAGCAATAACCATGCATGGAACAACTGTTCCATGGAAAATTAACAACTCTTAGTTAAACAAGTAGTGAGTAGTTCCCAGCAGAGGTTATTCAACCTTCATGTTACCAGATGAGTGAAAGGGGCAGCTGGCAGTTCAGGAATCTGGGTGACCTGGGCTGCTATCTAGTGGCAGCCAGGCAAGTTGAGGTTAGGCTTATTCATTTGTGTCTATCATATTTGTTTTTTTGGGGGGAAGCCCCTTCGACTCCCTGGAACTATCCAGGCTGATATTGCAATGTTAGACTTCCAGGCTGATATTGCAATGTTAGACTTTGGCATCAGTCATGTGAATGGAGTTCTTAGACCTACCGGGGACTACGAGCCAGAACCTAGCCTCAGAGAGGCACGAGCAGCAATGGCCTATAGAAACTCCCATGTGGTTGGAAGCATTCTATGTCTGCCATCGACTGAGTCAGGTACCCAGAGAGGTAAGCTCCCCAAAACAAACCCCTATTCTGGTTAAGAAATTACTACTGTAAGCTGAAGTAGTGGACAGAACTCCCCAAACAAAAACAAGCAAACGAGCATGACGTCACCACACCGCTGTCTGAGCAATTTCCCCTCCCTGGGAAGGAGAAGGGGAAGCCCCAGACCCCTCGCACTGGGGTCTGGGGCTTCCCAAACCCCAGTTCTGAGACTGATGTGCTAGGCTGAAGTCGTGTGCTCTGGCTCCTGATTTGTCTCTAGCTCTGTGCCTTATGGTGTGGGGGCTGTTCCTTGGGGGGTGCACGAGCCAGGAGTATTCTCATCAGTACTCAGGCTGCATGCACCTAGGGGCTACCTTCCCTGGGTGCCTGGTAAGTACTGACCTTGGGGCCACCTTCCACAAGTTCCCTGGGTTCTGCCTCTGCTTGGCATTCGGCTGCCCTTTGTGTGTTGGGGTGTTTCTTGCGCCCTTGTTCACCATAGGGTAAGAGGTAGTTTGCACTGGTAGGGGCACAGGGTACTGCGCAGCTAGTTGTCACCTCTCATAGCGGTTGGCTCTGTTCTACCTCGATACATTGTCCTCTTGTGGGGTTTTATTTTTGTTTTTACCCAGGGGTTCAGCTTCTAGAAAGTTTGTTGGTAGACTTGGGCACCAGTTAGCAGTACCCTGCCTGGGCTTCTCTGAGCGTGAGTTCTGTCTCAGGACCCCTAGGAATCCCCATGGGGGCACATTGTTCCGATGGATGTGACCCCTGAGTCTCCCCTCGCTTTGTGCGAGTTTGAGGGTTGCTCTGTCCCCTTGTCTCAGGGTTTAACAAAAAAAAAATCATTGTTTTTGCATCCGTCAGTGACACCTTTGACCCAGAGTCCTGCGAGTTTTGTTGCTTGTTTGTGACTCAATTTACCCAGTCCACTGACGACTCTATTCAGGTACAGGCAGTGCAGTCGTTGCACGTTAGATTCAGGTTGTTGCAATGAGCTCGCTAGGTTGATTGCTTCCCAGGAAGCCCCGAGGCTGCCTCGTTTTGGTTATAGGGACCTGGACTTGGGGGTGTGGGTCTCTTCGGCCTTGGTTCAATCCACACCCCTTGTCCTTCCCCTGCTGTGGTTTGGTTTGGTCCGAACGCTGTTTTTTTTTGTTTTCATTACTTTTCATTTCATTACTTTTCATTATTTTCTCTTCAAGCAGTTGCTTATTTTGTTTTTCAACTCTTTGGTAGATTCTACAGTTTTAGGTTGATTTCTTATTCCCAGACTGCCCTAAACTTTGTAGAATGAATAAAATTCTGATCCTGGTTCCCAAAAGATCAATATGTCTCAGAGGCCTGATACAGTCTTAAGGTTTAGTGATGCAAGTGCATAAGCTCAGGAAGCTACTCAGAGGTACCTTCCGGGAAAAAGTGCTTAGTACAGTATTCGCAATTTCACCTTGCCTGCTTTGTTTTTGTTATGCTTAGACACAAAAAGTAATATTTTCTTTGCTCTCCATATATATTAAAACAATTTACTTCAATAGTTCCATAAATAGTTATAATATTACTTTGTAAAAATTGAATTTCCCATATTAAATCTTAATGTCACATGTTATTCTTGATATGCTTGCAAAGACTCCTCATTTAATGAGTTACTCAAACATAAAGGCTTTCATTCTATTTTTCCAATTGGCCTGATTAAGTTAGGTTCAATTTTTTGTATATTTGTATGTTTACTGTTGAATAGCAGTAGCCTTGATAACTGAGAAATGTGTAGAATAGTATTTCTATTCTTTATTTGTAAACATTATTTGTCAATTTAGCTTAAGACAGATTGTGTCATGTAAGTTTGTATTTATGTACTTCATCATGCAGGTTGTCCCCTGGTGCCACTGATATTGCTGCAGCAGGTAGTGTCTGCAGAAGTGCACCTGCAGGCAGCAGCTCCAAAGAGAAGTTTTGCAAATCTAGTGCTCGTAATTCCACTCACAAGAATTTTTAGACAGGCAAGTTGTTTTCTTCATTTGAAATCTATTTAAGATAAATAATTATTAGGTATCTTTCTGTGGGAAGCCCCTTTGGCTCCCTGGAGCTATCGGGCTAATGTGTGATATATTAGACCGGGACGTTAGTCTAAGGAGTTCGACCTACTGGGGTCCATGAACCAGAACCTGGCCACTTCAGAGAGGTTGCAGGGAGCAATGGCCCTGGTAAAACCTCCCTATGGTTGGGGGTTTTCCTTATCTGCCATCGACTGGGGTTAGGCACCCAGAAAGGTAGGCATAACAAGACAAACCCCACATGGTAAGAAAATTACAACAAAAAACAAAGAGAGAGGTCGAACTCCCTCCAATCCCAAGGAAACAAGCAAAGAAGCAATTGTCACACACTACTGCCGCGCTGCTCGTCCGCACAGCCCTCCTCTCCCCCTTATCAGCAACCCAGCACCCCAGTTCATTAGCTAATGTGGTTGGGGCGAACATATTTTCTAGCCTCAATTTCCAAGGCGGTGTTTTGCCCTCGTGGCGACCTCTGCAGTGCTGTTGTGTGTGGTGGTCAAGTGTTCATCATCAGTGCCGGGGCTGCATGTGCTTAGGGGCTTCCTTCCTAAGGCACCCTGTGAGTTCTGCCCTTGCATGTTAGAGTTCCCTTCCCTGGTGCATTTGGGATAACCATTTCCGTAGGGGTTTTTGCTGCTCAGCATTTACCCCGCCCTTGGGGCCAGCTGGGGTTTTGTGGCCCCATGTTTGACCTTGGATAGGGAGTGGTATCATGCTGGTTGGGGCATCAAGGTGTTGTGTTGCCTGCCTACCTACATGGCAGCCGGTCATGTTTCCTCTGGGGATGTTATACTTTTGCGGGGTTTTTCTTTTGTTTTTGTTTTCATTGCCTGGTGGGGGTCTGCCTCGTGTGGCTATTGTTCCACTTATAATAATTTGGTGACCCTCTGCTAGGGCTTCCATGATTGTACATGTCGCAGGGGCTTCAGTGTTTTGATCTTTCCCCTTGATAGCTTTGGGTCTTAAACCGGTTAGCAATACCTTGCCCAGGCTTCCCGTAGCAGTCAGCCTGCAAGCCCTGGAAAACCCTGTTGGGGCTAGGTGGACCAATGGATGCATCTTCCGAGTTCCAGCCCGCCTTGTGTGGGTTCAAAGGTTGCTGTGTGCCCTTGTCTCAAGGTGACAGTTGCCTCTTTACCCTCCGTCATACTGCCTGTTGGGACAACGACACCTTTGACCCAGAGTTTTGTGAGTCGTGCTCTCCACTTGTTCTCCAATACTATTCTGATGACATTACTGTTAGAGTACAGGGAGCATCCACGTTGCATGCTAGGTTTCGGTTGCTGCAACACACTAGGTTGGTTCCCACCCAGATGCCCCGTGGCTGCCCTGCTTTGGTTATAGGGACCTAGACCTGAGGGGGCGTTAGTCGCTCCAACTTTGGTTCAGTCCGTACTCCCTGGTCCTTTCCCTGTTGTTCATCCTGCACCACCTCCCCTCCTTCCAGCTCCCAAACGTCTGAGGGTTTCAGAGTCGGAGCGGGGTTTAGCTGGTAATGAGACTCGCGCAACTTGGAGGGTTGCCCCATTCGGGTTGGGGACGGAGGCATGCAAGCCAGTTCATCCTGCAGAGACTTCTGGGTCCCACCAGCAGGCCCTTTTCTTTTCAGCCTTTTCCCTGGACTCTGCCTTTTCTTCAGGGGTGGATGGTATGAAGGACTTCTCTGCCCTGGGTCCTGACTTAGGGGATCCTGGGGCTGGGGAGGAGTTGACCCAGGGCCTTTCCCCCCCCCCCCCTTCCTTTGACCCTGTTTGGGTGTTAGTGCCCTCTTAGCAGGGCTTGTTGTTGCAGGGGGGGGGGAGGTTTTCTTACCTCCCCCTTCCCTGTATAAATATGATTTGAGTTCGGCTCCTCCCCGGGTTTGGTTCCAAGCTCCCTTGGGTTCCTCAAACCCATCCTTCCAGAGGTTTTCTGCCTCGTATCTCCACACAGGAGGTTCGGGAGGCTCTTGCTGCATACCTCCTGCGAAACTCAGATTCCGCCTCCATTATGGATCCGTTCTTATTTGAGTTCGGTTCTTTTTCCCCATATTGGGTGCGTTTGGAGGTTCTGGAGTCTTCCTGGCTGGTAGCGTGCCCATTTTTCATTGGGAGAGTGGCATGGGTTCTGTCGATCCCGCATGCTTGAGTGGTAAAAAAGTGTACCGTTCTGCAGGTTTACCTGGGGATGAGGGGGAGGGAGTTTGAGCACCTTAATGTGTGCTTGTTCGTCCGTGTGCTTTCTCGAGATGTTGGCCTTGTGCACAGTTTCACACAGCCTTATGCAGCTGTATGTGCAGCTGCATGTGCAGGTTCCTCCCCTTTCGGCGTCCTTAGTTGCTGAGGATTTGCATGCCCATGGGCATTTGTCTTTGGCCTTGTGCTTCTTTTCCCTTCTTGAGCTGTCTTCTGCCTGGCTTCTGTGGCCAGAGTTGTGCTTTGAGTTGATCCGGTTTCCCTCATTCTCTGTTTAAGGGCTCAGGTCATCCAGGTTGTCCACAGGGTTATTAAGTCTAGCCAGCCTGTGGTCCATCCTCGTGCCCCATGACATTAGGAAGTTTGCTGTGTTGGCTGCCGTGTTTGGCATGTTTAGCAACAACATGCAGATGAAGAGTCACAATAATATGGCTGAAAAATGTTGACCATTCCACACTAGAATTTGAAGAGACAACGACATTTCGGACCGTCCTGGACCATTATTAAGTTGATTGTATAATCTTTTATTAGTGTTCTTCAATCGACTTGATAATGATCCAGGACGGACTGAAATGTCGTCATCTCTTCAAATTCTAGTGTGTGTGGTTTGGATAACAACATGAGTGCAGAGGATCCAGATCCAAGGGGGGGGGGGGGGAACTTGTTTGTTTGCTTGGGTTTGGAGGGAGTTCTGCCTCTCTGTTTGGTTTTCAGTTGCAATTTTCTTACCATGTGGGAGTCTGTTTTGTTTTGCCTACCTTTCTGGGTGCTTAACCCCAGTCGATGGCAGATAAGGAAAACCCCCAACAACTGGGGGGTTTTCCAAGGTCATTACTTCCTGCGCCTCTCTAAGGCGGTCAGGATCTGGCTCGTGGTCCAGATAGGCTGAACTCCATAGACTAATGCCCCGTCTAATGATTTGCATATTAGCCCAATAACTCCAGGGGAACCTCCGGGGCTCACCCAGAAAATGGCATTTCATTACATTTAATGCTGGGGTTTCTTTTTTGTTTTGCAAACCCTGACTAATTTTGGTCACTAAAATGGTTTTACAGTTCATTTCATTCATTTTCACACAATAAAATCTGATGTGTAAACAGAGTTTGGAATGTGTTTCATATATAGTGCCTTGAAATTATAATACTGCATTATCAACCACTTTATATTATATATACTATTATATTTGCTTATTAGGAATATTGATGTACACTGCATGAAGCATGGTCAATGTCATTCTTGTTTGTTTATTATATACAGTACATACAGCAAATTAATTTTTAAGTACATATCAAGTTATTGCTTGCATTTAATGCATGATACAGCATATAGCATATTAAGTGGTCATAAGTACATGTATAATAATTTGGCATATTTTAGTATATTATTATTTTTAAGTTTTATGTATTTTAATAATATTTGGATTTGCCATTATAATTCCTTTGGGCAAGGATGATCCTTAATAATACATGGTGAGACTAATATACACATCTGGCTGTTCTATGTATATATTTTTTAAATATTAGCATTTGATAATATAATTTATAAAATAATGTCATATTTAACATTTTCGACCGTTAACGACGCAGGGTGGCGTAAAAAATTTAGTAGGCAAATGTTCGGTAACAATGCAGTATGGCATCAAAAATTTAAAAATTTGGCCTGCTTTCAGCTTGGCTGCGGGAGGGGTGTACCGCGGTTTTGGACAATATATGCATATACTCCTGTAGGGAATTTCATTGCAAATACATTGATACCAAAATGAAAGACGTAGGACGAGAATTAAGGTAACAAAGTTGAAAAGAGTAAACACATTTTATTGCTCTCGATGAGTGCTCACGGGGTAACATTCTGGTAACGGGGTAACATAACTTTCTCCTTTGCTGTGAGTGGCATGCCAGGCTTTTGGACTTTATATATGCATATACTCCTATAGGGAATTCTATTGTGAACACAATATCAAAATGAAAGACCTAGGACGAGAATTGAGGTGAACAAAGTTGAAATGAGTATACACTTTTCAGTATTACTGCACACTCTAATGGAATGCCAGGCATACCTTGGGGGTGGCGCGGCAGCGGGTGGACCACGCCACGGTTTTTGACATTATATGCATATACTCCTGTAGGGAATTCTATTGCAAACACATTGATACTAAAATGAAAGGCCTAGGACGAGAATTGATGTGACCAAAGTGAAAAGATTGTACACATTTTTTTGCTCCTGTGCGCTCCTGGGTAACACACTTTCACTTTCTCTGTTTGTTGCGGATGATTCACCAGGCTTTCGAACTTTATATGTCTTTAGTCCTGTAGAGAATTCTATTGCAGACACAATGATACCAAATTGAAAAACCTAGGACGAGAATTGAGATGACAAAGTTGAAAAGAGTATACATTTTTCAGTATTACCGCGTGCTCCCGTGGAATGCCAAGCGCACCTTGGGGTGGCACGGAGCTCTCTTGCCCAAAGAGCGAAAGTGTTAAGTTGTTTAAACTTTGTTTAAACTTTTAGCACAGTTTAATAGTTTACCCAATAGACTAGGTGGATGCTGCTAACACAGCTGTATCTCAATGCTCAGGCTCAGCAGTGGCTTGGGCAAACAATCCTCACTTAATCGAACATTTGTATGTTCCACTAAGCAATTTGTATCAAACATAAACTATGTATTCAGACCATAGTCAGAATGGTCTAACTATTCAGACCATCCAGAAATTTGTTAGACCATAGTCTGTTAGAGTGAGGACCTGTTGTCCAACTTTTTTTTTAAATATACTGTAAATTTATGATAACTATTTTTTTCTTTCTTTTTCACAGATATGGCAGTTTCCTCAGGCATCATTCTTACAGCTCTCTGTGTATTATGTAGTCGAGTTAATCCGACGGGAAGCTAATCTATCTCTGGAGTTTTGGGAGTCTTTATCACCTGCCACACGAATATTTCTTATAAGTCTTGCCCACCTGTGGGGTTTGAGGATGATTCGAAGGCTGACAAGTATTATGCTCTTTATGATAACACCATTTACAAACAAGAAGCAGCATAATTCCATCAGTTTTTTGCTTCTAGGTTAGTGTAATATTAATCTTTTAATGTCATCCTTCATCCAATCTTCCTGCCTTACAAAAATGGCTGCTTTTAGATAGCTGGGAAGCTCTGAAACACACACTAATATAATCATTGCAATAACTTCAAAACTGAAAATTGCTAAATACAGTGGAATTTCAGAAACCTAAACTAATTGGTACCCAGCCCATTCCAAATTCTGGTGTGTTTCTAAAATTTCAAAATTTACTTTTACAGTATTTTGCCAGTCATTACCAAATTTTACAGCTGCTCTAACTAAAAGTGAAATAAAAAGTCTTTGGGTATAAGAACCCAGTCTGTTAAATAGCCCAAAGAGACTCGGACGTCTGAAATCCATTGCACAGTAGAATATAACTAAGGATAAACAAATCACTAAATTAATTCCATTTTTTACTTGCCCAGCAACTTGCATGAAAGCCTATCAGATTGCAAAGTAGTTTGAGTAATGGTGCTACAACCTGGTGGCACTCAGGTGTAGCTGATAGGCTAGGTAGCTAATTGGAAGCCCCTAGAATGCCAATTAGTGTTTAGTAGAGCTTTCAGTTATTTTTTAATGTGCTTTCTGACAGTCATTTCAGGCTTGAATCAGCCTTCTCCTATCTGTCCCTTGCACCAGTATGACCAAGCAGGGACATTTAAAGTGCCATAACTTTGAAAAATTAAGCAAACTTCAAATATGCTTGCATAGTACAATATTCTGATACCAAATAAGTCAGATTTTGTAGGTAGATTTGGAAGTTCAGGTTCACCTTTCCAGACTTTAAAAAAAAAAAAAATTAATTTCCTTTCTAATTTTTAAGGTTTTGTTTTAATAATGAGATCTAAATTTTAGAGGATCCACTCTACAGAGTGGAACTACAATAGAAACCAAGTGGCAGAATATTATGAGAAACTGTATCATCAGGAAAAACAAACAAGTATTCCAGATGATGTTGATTTCAGTGAATAGTAAGACTGAAACAGTAGAAAAATCAATAGTTTGTTACAACTACAGCTGCTTACATTTAGTATTAAAAGTCTGGTAAAAATACCTTTGGTTCACTAAACTTTTGATAATTGAGAAGCTAAACATTATGTAAGCAGATCAGTAGTGCATAATATAAACTAGTTAGCAGGCTAACAATTAAGGAAATATCTGTGTAGAATATAATACAAAATTTGCAAACAGTTAGATTTAACACAGATACAAACAAGATTATCAACATGAGGTAAGTGCCTGGTAATTGTGTAAAAAACATTTAAGATAGGGCTTTTGATGAATTAAATCATTGTAGTAATGGAGAATTTAATTTCTTGCTTTAATCTTATACTGTACTCAATTTTATAAAGATAAGCTAATGATTTAATTCTTGCATCTCAGGATTGACATTAGTAAATCTTTGCAGGGTTCAACATTGGCATATCACCTATTCTTCTTGGGCTTGTGGTACTGTCAACAGTTATTTCAGCTCCTCTCCTCCCAGTCTTCACGCTTCCCATCTTTTTACTGGGATTCCCGCGTCCTCTGAGGTTCTGGTCATATCCTGTAGGCCGGTCCTCCAACTCATGCGATGACTCTGTGTATTATGAGCAATTGACTCCTCACGTTATATTTGCTCTGCACAATTTGTTGCAATGTGGATCATTAGGTTTGTAACTGAAATTTTGCGTTGTTGATGTTTACATTCTAAAGCCTTTAATAAATAAAACATATAAATTAAAAAAAATAAAAAATTAAAGTAAAACTTACAAACATCAATAATGATAGAAATCTTACGAAGAATTTCAGAAAAACATTAGATAGGTTGTAGAGCATGTATTAAGAATGAAGTGCATTTATATCTAAAGAATTACCATGTAAATGATTGTTGTAGATTTATTAAGAATGTTAAGTAGTGCCAAGAAGATATACTGTAGCAAGAGAGTACACTTAAATATTGTACCTATAGCTGTTACATAATTTATCATACATCATATGATGTTTTATATTTACTGTGGAATTCTATACTATATTATTCATACAGGTTTAGCTTCTTAAATTACTGGGAACCAGTGATTTAAGAACCCCAATGAGGTTCACAAAATCAAAATTTCAAGGGGGTTGGAAAATTTATTTTGAGACCCCCCAAAGGGGTCACAAAATGTTTTCTGTGGGGTCATGGAACCTAAATTCTGAATATATATGTTCAAAGACTATTCAAATAAAACTCCCAATATGATTGTTGTTGGAGGGGAAAGGGATTTAAACATACAATCCCTCCCGCTTTCTTACTTACATTTCATGTACATTATTTAAAACTGTTAATACCAAACAAATGTAAAATATAACTCCAAGTATGAGAGGGAACACCAAATGAATGGCACAATTGTTTTGAAACTGTAGGACTCAAATACACTACCAAGGGTGTGGGTGGGTGTACTCACCTAATTGTACTCACCTAATTGTGCTTTGGGGTTGAGCTTTGGCTCTTTGGTCCCGCCTCTCAACTGTCAATCAACTGGTGTACAGATTCCTGAGCCTACTGGGCTCTTATCATATCTACATTTGAAACTGTGTATGGAGTCAGCCTCCACCACATCACTTCCTAGTGCATTCCATTTATTAACTACTCTGACACTGAAAAAATTCTTTCTAACGTCTCTGTGGCTCATCTGGATACTAAGTTTCCACCTGTGTCCCCTTGTTCGTGTCCCACCCGTGCTGAAGAGTTTGTCTTTGTCCACCCTGTCAATTCCCCTGAGAATTTTGTAGGTGGTTATCATGTCTCCCCTTACTCTTCTGTTTTCCAGGGATGTGAGGTTCAGCTCCTTTAGCCTTTCCTCGTAGCTCAATCCTCTCAGTTCCGGGACGAGCCTGGTGGCATACCGCTGAATCTTCTCTAACTTTGTCTTGTGTTTAACTAGGTATGGACTCCAGGCTGGAGCTGCATACTCCAGGATTGGTCTTACATAAGTGGTATACAGGGTTCTGAAAGATTCCTTACACAAGTTTCTGAAGGCAGTTCTTATGTTGGCCAGGCTAGCATATGCCGCGGATGATATTCTTTTGCTGTGGGCCTCTGGGGACAGGTTCGGTGTGATATCAACCCCCAGATCCTTCTCTCTATTTGACTCTTGCAGGATTTCCCCTCCCAGATGATACCTTGTGTTCAGCCTCCTGCTCCCTTCGCCTAATTTCATCACCTTACACTTTCCCGAGTTGAACTTTAGCAGCCATTTTCTAGACCATTCCTCCAGTTTATCCAGGTCTTCCTGTAGTCTCTGTCTATCTTCATCCGTCTTGATTCTTCTCATAATTTTTGCATCATCAGCAAACATCGAGAGGAATGAGTCTATACCCTCTGGAAGATCGTTCACATATATTAGAAACAGGATGGGTCCAAGTACTGAGCCCTGTGGGACTCCGCTGGTGACATCTCGCCACTCTGATGTCTCCCCCCTCACCGTAACTCGCTGTTTCCTGTTGCTTAAGTACTCCCTTATCCACTGGAGCACCTTCCCTTTTACTCCTGCCTGTTGCTCCAACTTTTTTAACAGCCTTTTATGGGGTACTGTGTCAAAGGCTTTTTGGCAATCCAGGAAAATGCAGTCGGCCCACCCTTCTCTTTCCTGCCTAATTTTCGTTGCCTGGTCATAAAATTCTATTAAACCTGTGAGGCACGATTTACCATCTCTGAACCCATGTTGGTGGTGCGTTACAAAGTTATTTCCCTCCAGATGCTCTACGATCCTTTTCCTCACAATCTTCTCCATCACCTTGCATGGTATACAAGTTAAGGAAACTGGCCTGTAATTCAGTGCCTCTTGCCTGTCACCCTTTTTGTATATTGGGACCACGTTAGCTGTCTTCCAACTTTCTGGTAAGTCTCCTGTTTCCAGTGACCTGTTATACACCATAGAGAGTGGCACACTTAGTGCTTCTGCACCTTCCTTTAGTATCCATGGTGAGATTCAATCAGGCCCAACAGCCTTTGTCACATCCAGCTCCAGCAGACACCTTTTGACCTCATCACTGGTGAGGTCAAATTCCTCCAAGGTTGCTTGGTTGGCTACCTTGTGTTCAGCCTCACCAGGTGTGTGTGTGTGTGTGTGTGTGTGTGTGTGTGTGTGTGTGTGTGTGTGTGTGTGTGTGTGTGCTTTATATTTATTTTAAAAACACATGAAATTGAACATAGTACAACATGGAATAATTTCATCAACTCACCAGATTTACGGTACTTCCATTCACAAGAACAGTGAGAAAACTAAGAGTAAACAACCTCACAAATAGTGAAGTGGAGACCTCAATTGCAGGTTCACCCACACACCTCTGTCCTTGACAAGAGGCAAGTCTTCTGCGAGTGGTGCAGAGCTATGTTGCCAGAAACGGACGAGAAATCTACTTTAGAAACATAGAAAAAACATTCTCTCATACATACCTTAACATAATTATAAATTTATTTAAATGAAACATACAAAATAACATTGACTAAAAACCTTATCAAAATAATAAAACAAAATATTAAGAATAATAACAATAAAAGTTTCTTTAATTTCATAACAATTGTGCCATTCACTTGGTGCTCCCTCGTATGTGAAGTGTTTCATCATATATATTACATTTGTTTGTCATTCTCAATTTTAAATAACATACTAAATGTAAAGGAAGAGGGAGGCTTTGTATGTTTAAAATTACTTTCCCCCTTACATTATTTTTAAATTCATTCTTTGACAAATATCTTTTTCAATTACGAAAGTGTGGCATTGAGCATTGGAAAATAGAGCCATAAGTCCAAAAAGGATGAATTATTTTTTATGCATATGCTAAGAAATACTTTTGCTTGCAGGAATGACCGAGCCTGGAGAGCATTTTCTCCTACGCTGGGAGGACAGGTTCATGTGGGTCCAGGTGAGCTCTGCTTGCAAGGAAAACTTGCTGTAATTATTATTACACACTATTGATGTTTATCTGTATACATTTTGTATGTGTTTGTTTATTAGTCCATTTTACTTTGCATGTTGATCCATCACAAAGTGCATGCTAAAAAAATAAATAATGAACATGGAAAACAGGGAAGTTAAAAGTTGTCATGACAAGCATAGACACACAGGAAAATACATATCAATAGTTATGACCTATTGAGTTCTATTAGTTTAATCCTTGTATCTAACAAATTTTTAATAGACAGGTAATTTTTTCAAATATGTGGGATGAATGTCTGTGGCTCACCTGATTTCATCTCACAATTGCAGATTTTGGAGTGTGGATTTACCTACCAATACTATAGTGTGAAGGGCCTTGAGCTGCAGGAAACAAGTTGCCACACAGCTGAAGCTTCAAGAGTTGATGCCAACTTTAGCAGAGCATTTGATGATGACAAAGTTGCCAAAAAAGGGATCTTATCATTAGTGTTTAACCCACATGCTTTTCATACACTGACTCCCCTCACTCACTTTACTGTTATGGGATATTCAGACACAAGAAATGTTCTAACAGGGGTAATAGATTCCCCAGATACACGCAATCTTGTTAGGGACTATTTTCATAAGGCTTTCTTATATGTAATAATGAATTATATATTAAATAGATCTGTCAAAGATTCAGGTGTAAGTGCTGAAGCAGAATCTAGAAAAACTCTCAAAAGTGCCTCTAAAAGTGCAAGTCAGGAGCACTTAAGAAAATTGCCGAAAGTACACAAAAGAACAGAATATGATTTCGAAGAAGGAATTCCTCGAAACAGGACTGAGATTGATCTCCAAGGAAGGGAACACAGATTCTCAGTTGGCCGGCGTATTTCTGTTTCTCAACAGTCTCAGAGTCAGAGTGGAAGAGGAAGCCGGGTAGCTTGGGTTAATGACCAAATACAGAATGATCCTATTCCAATTGTTCGCACTGGAGATACACCTCCTCCTACTTCCATTTGGGATGATGAAGATAATTCACTAAATGAAAGTGATGAAGAGGCCTTAAACATCAAGAATAAGAATGAAGAACCTCCTCCTCCTCCTCCCTCTCCTCCTCCATTACGTTCAAGAGCTGTAGACTCTCTGTCCTCTCTGGATGATTTAACAGAGATGGACAAAACAGTTAATTTCATCCCAGGCCTCATGTATGACTCGTCTGATGATGATGAAAAGATTACTGTGAAAAAAAAGGTCACTAACCATAAAACATCAGCAAAAGTGAATCTGAGGATGATAGCTCAACCTGAAATACGTTCACCAATTTATGAAAGTCCTATTAGTGCTGCTTTGGCTCCTTTACCTAGTTGGATAGTAGAGCTTCCATTTGATGAGGAAGTAATAGATGAAGTTCAAGATACATTTCCACATGCATGGTTCAAATTTCTGCTCAATACTTTTGGACATTTATATGTAGAGACCTTAGATGAACAAAACTCTACTCCAAGTGGCAAAACTTCCAGCACCTCAAAAAATTCAGACTCTTCTAGTGGTAAACCTGCAGGAGACAAAGAAGCTTATATCCAACGAATGCAGTATGATGAAACCTTGGAAGAGTCTTACAGGTGAGCAGTATTATCTGGTTCAGCATACATAATTTGATGTCTTAAACTGTATTTGAATATTCCTAATGAAGTACACAGCAGAATACTCTTACTCTCTCAGTCTATCTATCTCTATCTCTCTGTCTCTCACATTCATCATATACTGTACAATAAATGCCCAGCAAACACAGAGCTTAACTGTGTTATACCTACTAATGTTACTTTGATGCAACATTGTAACCACATTTTGGTTATGTTGTGTGACAAACAGTTGAGAAACTCTCGAAAAACCAAACCACCACTTTAGACATCATAGCAGTTCCTTGGTATCACAATAGGAGCCAAATCTTCTTAACCCCTCAAACTGCACACCCTTTTTTTAGGTTGATTTTCTATTAATTACCTAAATGTAATTACCTAAGTATAGTTAAAGAATGAGAGAGCCTCTGTCTCCCCAGCACTCTTTGTAATGACCCATTTTTAAACAATTGATGGTTTTGGCCTCATACACCTTCTCACCCAACTTGTTACAACCATTTACCATTCTGTTTGCAATAGTGAACTTTCTAATGTTTCTTTGGCAGCTTTGTTTCTTTAGTTTTAATCTCTGTTTTCTTGATCTTGAGGTTACAGTTTAAAAAATTATTATTTGTTAATTTTGTCGATAACTGTTACTGTTTTGTACGTAGTGGTCATATCACCTCTTTTTCTTCAATCTTCTAGCTTTGGCATATTTATCACCTCTAGTGTCTCCTCATAGTTCTTCTTTTTCAGTTCTGGGAACCATTTGCATGTCTTTCCAAGTTTATTGATGTACTTCTTGAGATACAGGCACCATACAAACTGCTGTATATTCTAACTTTGGTCTCACAAAGGTTCTGAACAGTTTTTTTAATATTTCACCATATATGTGTATTTTAACGTGATTCTAAAGTTGGAAAGCGTAGCATATGCTCCTAGCATAATGTTCTTGACATGGTCCTCAGGTGACAGTTTTCCATCCAGAGCCACCCCTAGATCTTTCTTTATCAGAATTCTTTAAGGGTTTTTTACATAATTTGTAGGGTGTGTGTGGCCTATTTTCTCCTGTTCCACATTCCATAATGTAACATTTATTCACATTAAATTCCATTTACCAAGTGATGCTCCAGGCACTTATTTTGTCCATGTCTTAAAGGGCATCACAGTCATCTAAGTTCCTTACCTTCTCTAGTAGCTTGGCATCATCAGTAAACATGTTCATATAATTCTGTATTTCTTCTGGTAAATCATTTATGTAGACAATAAACATTATTTGTGATAAAAGTGAACCCCGTGGTACTCCATTATTAGCATTTCTCCAATCTGATGTGTGTGAAGAAGGATATTGGCAACATCACCAGCCACCCCTAAGCTTATAACTTCCTAAGGACATATGACCGAAACTCGTATACATGACAAATTTACACATGATTTATTATTCTTGTATTAAAGCATTTAATTTCTCCCATCTTTCACATTACAGTATTTATTATGGGACAGTGCTTATTTGGCACAGAGATCAAAGCAATATTTAGCTAAATGAAATCATAAGAACATGATGCCCGAGACATTGAGAGATGCAGATTTGATCCCGTCGTATGGCTTCATCACAGTATTTTCTCAGTATTTAGCTATAAAACATTCAACCACCATTTATCGGAAGTAGGGTGAGGAATGGAAGGGGGGGTGGGAGAGCATGCCCTCATCAATCCTGTTTGTAGCTTGAGATACACAGGCATGGAAATTCCTTTTTTTATTACTGTTATACAACCAAACCTAGTTACAGTATTATCTTTTACTTCACAGGCTCCTTATTGGTACATGTCACTTGATTGTCCTGGGAACAGATGGTGGAGCCCCATCAACTGCTCAAGTTTACAAGACCTTCATTGGAGAGCTGTCTTGGTCTATGGCTCTAGAATGGCTTGCCAGCAAGCACATTTTATATGAATTAGTACTAATAGCATACAGGTGAGGAATATTTTGAGTTATTGGAAATATCAAGTACTGTACTGTTACTGTATTGAAGTCCTTTACATCAACATATGTTAACTTTAAACAGTATATTTTATTTGTTAATAGTATTCTTTAGTAATCAACCTTTTTATTTAAAATGGCACATCATTCTACCTAATGATACTTACTGCAACATTTTACACAGAATTGGTGTGAAACTTGCACTTGATCATACACTAATTGGAGGAATGACTGGGTGGGCAGAGCTTCTTGCAACTATGGAAGATTATACACAAAACTGGTACCTTGGGCCTGATGCCAGAAGTGATTCTAACACATACCCAAACTCAACTCTATCTCCAAATACTCATAGAAGAAGAGTTTTGCAATGCATAGAAAATCAATGGCCTCAGTCATGGGTGGATGCAGTGAGGATGGAGACATCAAATCTCTTTTCTCTAGGTTACAATGCTGTTAAGGTATGTCCAGGTACTCTTTGGTATTGCATACCAAAGAGTATTGCATCAGGATTAAGTAACAAAAAACTTAAATTTGTTGAAGATAATGTTCTTACAACTTGCTTCTTAGTTTCCTGTTAATATTTATCCTGTATTCCATTTGTCACCTTCAAATCAGGGAGAGTCAAACAATTTTGTTCTACCCATATTAGCCTTTTTGTATTTACAGTTCAATATTATACTATACTGTATTTTGGAAATTAACCCTTAACCCCTGGTATGCACTTGTGATTGTAGCCTGCAACATGCCCAGGCACAAGAAATAAAAAAAAAATAAAAAAAAATATTTTGTTTTATAAAAGTGTTTCATCCTCAACAATGATTGAATGCATCAATAATATCCCTGGAAACACAAACCGTAACTGTCTCTATTTTCTGCTTGTTACAACTTGTAATAAAGTTGTTACATCTTGGCTTAACGTGTTTATGACGTATTAAAACGTTACAACTTGCTATATTGGTTGTTATAACTGGTTAGGTTTTAAAACTTGTTCGAACGTTGTACCAACGTCATAGTTTCGGTGTGTGTTTGGCGGGATGTATAGCGAGTTGCTATGCTCATAAGCACATTCTCTCAGTACATAGGGTGGAACTCAATCTGATCCAACTTTTTATTTTTTGCCGAAATCTATCATGACACATTTATCAGTGTTAATATAGTGATGTAGAATATAACATATCAGATTAATGTATGTAGTGGAGCAGTTTCCTAGATTCTGGATAACAAATTACTCATTACAAGTATTTTATATATGTGAAATAATATCTGATGTTTTAACCTTCAGGGCGTGTATACATCACATCTTCTGACCCTTGGGGAGGCAGATATAGCTGTTGGATGTCTGGGCAGTGAGACAGTGAGAGGTCTGTGGGCCTCTCTAGTTGCAGAATTGCTCTACTTAACCAATGATGATGATGAACGGTACTCCATACAGGTATGTCTGGCAAATGTTTTCAATGCTCAGGATTAAAGTCATCAACACCCCATTCTACACACACATTTCACTGATGCCTCTCTTGTCAACATTGGTCATATTTTGGTGATTTCAGATGAGGCAAAATGTGTATTGTGGTAGAGATATTGCTCCCAATTAAGGTAACTTTGAATGTACCCAAAAGTGTTTTAATGATGTAACTTAGCCAGTGGTGGGTATACTTTATAAGTATACTTTATATATATATATAAAAACATATGAATGTACATACAGTATATTGAAGAAGAGCAACTATCAGAATTAATGTTTTATGTTTTCATTAAATCACTTATTTTATTACTTCTGTATAATAATACAGAAGTATTACTATACAGAAGTAATAGGATTATATACATTAGCTGGAAAGTGGTGAGAGTACAGTACAGTATATCAATATTTTTCAGGTGCATGTTTTTGTGAAACCATTTATTTTTACAGTGTACTGTGTTAATATGTTTCAGATTTTTATTTAAAAACAGAGTTGTGGAAAAAAGTGGATCTTTGGACTTACATGGAACTTAATGGTGTTAACTCAAAATTTCTCATAATGTGAATTTGCTCTATACAAGGCTTCCCAGGAACACTTTCCTTGTGCAGATTGAGCACTGACTGTACTATATATGCATTTGATATTATTTTACGTGAAGGAAGGCAAGTCATTGAAACTAAAGCATGAAATTGAAGAATGCACTAACAAAAATCAGGATCTGAATGATAGCCGTCTTCTATAGTACTGTACAGTGGTACCTTGGTTTTTAATCTAATCTGTTCCCAGAGATGACTCGTAAACCAAAAATTCACAATCCCCAAAAAATTTCCCATAAGAAATAATGTCAATTGAATTAATCCGTTCCACACTCTTAACAATATTAACCTCAAAAACATTTCCTACATAATACACACAAATATTTTGTACTATAGTGTATACAAGGTATAGCTTAACTATATTTATGACTTGTTGGCATATGAAAGAAGGTGAAGAGAGAGGGGAGGAGGAGAGGTGTTAGTGTTTGGAAGGGAAGTTCCCTTCCATTATAGCATCAGGCAGTGATGACTTCTCTGGGGTACTCTCTCTCCTACATTTTGCCTGCATGCCTCTAGGAACTGGTTGTAGCTCACTGCTTGTTTGTCTCACTAAGAACCTTTCCATCGACTTGTTTTTCCTCTATGGTCATCCTCACATGTGTTTTCTTAGGTTGAACCTTACCACCGACTTTCTTGGGACCCATGGCGTGGTATATAAATTACTTTTATGTTTAGAAACCATAAAAGCTGAGAAACAATTAAATTCTTTACAAAGAATTCAAGTGTGATCGTCACTAGGCAGGAGGCACTGGTAAACTGAAGAGCTGTCACCCATGCCACCAGGAACCACGCGCTTGGTCGACCCATATGTGTATCAACAAACTAGTAAAGCGAGGCAAAGCTCATAAACCGATTTGAATTTTACGAAGAAATTGAGCTTGTAACCCAAAAATTTTGTAAAGAGGGACGTTCGGCAACCAAGGTTCCACTGTACTGTACCTAAACCCATTATATGACTAACTTTATGCATCACTCACAAAATCATTTTCATCTTATGCAGTACTATACTTAAAATTTATGAATTCCAATTTTGTCTTTACAGGCTCAGCCAGGCCTTTTACGTAATCTTACTATTCAGGCTGCAGATCCTCCTCTGGGGTATCCAATATTTTCCAGTCCACCTCTGCGCTTGGCTGTTGCTTGGCTCAATGCTACTTATGAAGAAGTGCATGCATCTGAACAAGAAAGAAAGATTCACTAGTAGAATATTAACACACTTGTGTTACAATGATGCTGTACTGCATCATCTACTTTTTCCTTCCTGATCAAATATTGCAATTCTGCAATATCCAATCTTAAATTTGTACAAATGTTTTATCTAACCATTATTACTGCATCATATTGATGCAGAATAATTAAAATACCTTACATTGGCTATTAGTTTTTTTTTTTTTTGCAGAATATATATTCATGTCCATTCATTTCTGTACATTTTGATAACCAAATCAATGTTCTAAGCCAATAAATACCTTCACTAATTGAAAATGAGTCCTGTATTGTATAAAAGTTTTCATATTGTATTTTCTACAGTCAATGGCTCTTCACACAAATCATGCTTCACCTTTAAAATTAGCTGGATAAACATTATTCAAGTGATTTTTTTCCTTCCTACTACAGTGATATTGGATCAGTCATTTGAGTACATATTGTATATATATATATAAAAGTGTGACCATAAATAGCTTCACTCTGTAGGAGTTTATAAACATTAAAATCGGTGGTGCCTTGCAAACCCAATATTGGCAATATAGCACTGTATATTTTTTCCTAGGATGGCTTCAGTAGCTTCCCAGTGCTGAAGGCACTAAGACTTCCACATGCTTGTGCAGTACTTCTGCAGCCTACCAAAAACCAAGCTCAGAATCTTGTTTATTCATTGGGCCAAGTTAGTGGGCCAGCCAGAGGCTTAGGGCCCATGCAGAAATATCCCTACATTAAAAAAACAAAACAAAACAAAAAAAATTGGGCCATGGTTTTTTGGGTTGCACCCAAAACAGCCTTATTTTGTACTATCGATTTTGTCCAACTCAGAGGTAGTCATTAAACTAAGTGATGTACACAATCAATCATTCATTCCATGTCTATGATACACTGAAGGATAATGACTGTGTACAAAACTTAAACGTAAGTGAACCGTAATGGAGTTATAAGATTATATTTTTTCAAGTGGTCAAATTTGCATTCGACTTACAGACAACGATTGTGCCTTTGGGACACCAGGAAATAAAATAAGATTGTTCCAGGATCTATTATGATACTCCATGGCTTTTTGTGTTCTAGACACAGGAGTCTCAAATATAGATTTAAGTTGCAATGAGTACAAATTTTTATTAACATTGCGTGTAATATGTATATGTACATTTGTTGATACTTTTCCAGTGAATTTTGTTCTATTTTTTAAAGGGTATTGTGTAGATACATTTATTTTTAACAGTTCTGTGATAGTGAAATAATTGTGATATAATCCTGAGTCATATAAAATATGGTTTATAATTATTAGAAGTTTGAATTAAGTAGTTTGCAGTCGAGTACTGTACATGTGTTATATTTATAAAAAAAATTTGCTTACGTTTATATTTATTTAAACAATAAATCACCCATGCCTAAGAAAATAAAAAAGAATTATGTAAGAATTATACTCAAGCAATACATAGTTGGGTATGTTGGTTCATTTAATGATCATTTTCATTGATCATACATTACTGGTGTTGTATTTATCATCATTTTCATTAATCATACATTACTGGTGTATTTATTTTCATTAATCATACATTACTGGTATTGTATTTATTATCATTTTCATTAATCATGCATTACTGGTGTTGTATTTAGCATTTTTGTTAATCATACATTACTGGTGTTGTATTTATTATCATTTTGATTGATTGTATATAAATTTATTTATTATAATTTATCATTGTCACAAATTACTTAAATAAAAAAATAAAGTTAAACAAGTTTGTAGGTGTGAATAACCATAAATGCACCATTTCCGTGATTCTGTATTTTGCTCATTTAAACGTAACGTACTTTATTCTATGTATTTTCCTGCCCAGTGGGAAACTGAAAGAATGTTTATTTTGTCTTTCTTTGACCTGACTGACATTTATCCAGTACTGTATCCCTTTGAAATTAATGTTAAATTTCTCAGGAATTCAAAATTGAGGTCTCTGAGCTCATGTTTTTGAGAGAAAAAGCTATTGAATGTTTGAAATCATTGTAACACTAAATTTATATTTTTTAAATAAAACTTTCCATAGAAGTTGAAGGACATGGATCTCTGAAAGTTTATATTATAATTTATTGTCTCGGGGGACAGGAAGCCAAAGGGTATTCGTACACGTTAGGCTTATATCGGTAACCACCCCCCCCCCACAAAGGTCAAATTACTGATTCAGCCCAGGACGCAACCCCACAACAAACTAACTAACTCCTGTGTACCTTCTTACTTCTAAGTGAACCGAGGCATTAGATGAAAGAAAATGTGCCCAACCATTTCTGTTACGCCCAGGATTCAAATCTGGAATACTCGATTGTGCATCGAGAACGAACCTGACCCTAAATTATATTGTATATTATATTATATTAATTATAATACAGTATACAGTACAGTGGTACCTCCACTTACGAATTTAATCCGTTCCCAGAGACGGGTCGTAATTCGAAATGAATTTTCCCATAAGAAATAATGTAAATTTAATTAATCCGTTTCACCCCCAAAAAATATTAACTTAAAAATACATTTTATACCGTATACCACTCTTTTTGTGCTAGCTACAATACAGAACTGTATGTATATCTTACCTTTATTGAGGACTCTTGTTGGCTTATGGAAAATGGTGAGGAGAGGTGTTACTGTTTGGAATGAGAGTCCCCTTCCATTATAACATCAGCCAGTGATGACTTCTCTGGGGTACTCTCTCTCTCCTATGTTTTGCAGGCATACCGCTAGGACTTGGTTGTGGCTCGTTGCTTGCTTGTCTTACTAAGAATCTGTCTAAAGACACTTGTTTTTCCCTACATTTTAACACTTGTCTGTAGTGAGATATCACATTGTCATTTAAAAAGTCAAAGCAACGGCCTACTACAGCTTTATCTGGGCGAGTTTTTCAACAAAACTTTGCAGTTCATCCCATACTTCACACATTTTCTTAATGAGGAAGGGACATTCTCTACTGCCTCTACTCACAATTATTCTCTTAGGATAAACCTTACCACACTTTCTTGGGACCCATTACATTATAAAATAATTACTTTATGTTCAAAAAACAAAAAAGCACAAAAACAATGAAATTCCTTACAAGCGCGATCATCACTAAGCAGGTGGCTCTGGTAAACTGAGGTGGGGTCGCCCTTGCCGCCAGGAATCACGTCCATGCGTGGTTCGATCCATACGTGTATCAACAAAGTCACTAGTCAAGGCAAAGGTCGTAAGTCGAGTTGCATTTTTCTGACAAAATTGGGGTCTTAAGTTGAAGTTCCACTGTATATGCAATAAAGAAAATTGCTGCTGTTGTTAGCCAGAGGATCTTAAGTTTTGCCATATTTTTCCAACAATTAACCTGCAGCTGATGGATCATTCAGCTTTCATACTTTTTTGATGATTTTCAGAATCATGTGCCAGTAGATGTTCTTTGAGGATTTTTCAATAGTCCTTTATATGACTACTGGCATAAAATTTTAATGCTGCATATTTCAGAGTTTCAATGCATTTTGATCAGTAGAAGTTTGAATTTCTCAGTGAAGGAATCATAAATACTATCCTGAGAATGGTTAAAAGGCCATACTGTATCTCCTTATTTGATAATTAGAATGAGTTCCCACAATATTTCATAAAAAATCTTGAGCAAAAGAACGTTTTGAACATGAGATGATAGGCCTGGTTTCACATACACTGTTAGTCATGATGCTACCTTTGAAAAACAAGGTGTAAAGGTTGGGCTTGTGAGAAGCAATCCAGATGTTAAAATGTCTTCACATTTAGATTTTTCATTATATAGGCGGGACCATCCATTACTGCCAGGGAAGTAAAAATAAATTCATGGGAGGCAGACCCACAACACCCTAAGTTGCCAGAGGCATGTATTTGTGTTTGCTCACCAAGTGCCATTACCACTAAAGAACAGACAGCTTTGTAGCTATGGACTTCAAAGAAAAAAAAGGCCACTTTAGCACCCTAAAACAAAACCTGAAAGGGCGAGACAGAAACAGGCTCTCCTAATTGGGGATGAAGTGAACAGCCTAACATTGTGTAAAATTAAAGCCCAATGCCAAGGCAGTCACTCAAGTCTACAGCAGCCACAATGCACTGAAGGCTATACCACTCAGGCAAAGAAAATTATCCTGAAACAAAGCTGAATCTGATATCTAAAGTCAGATGCAAACATCAGGCATCATGCTATATAGAAAGCATGAAACCCACTGTGCAGAGCCATACGTATTAATTTAAAACTAGTCTGAAAACTTACTTTAATAATTCTCTGAAGAAATGTCTCTAGAAAGGTGGCCTACCAGGCATACAAGCATCATCTACTAGCTCTCAAGATTGTTGGTCAGGCTGGTGCTACCATCTGGTGGCAGTCAGTGTAGTGGTTAGATACTAACAAATATGTTGCAGAGGACTAATTCGATATCTTGGTTATTCAAATTCTCTCTTGCCGGAGGTTCTCGAGTGAATTGTTGGTTATATAGGTTACAAATGAGTCAATATGTCTACCAGAGCCCAAATCCTGGTCCACTCAGGGGTGCAAGGGGCAGGAGATGCTAGATAATCTTAACTGAGAAGGGAAGGGGAAGGGAACTATCAGGGGGAGAAAGCGCAAAGCCATCACGACTATATAGCACTGGGAAGGGGTCAAGATAAGGATTTGGGATGGGACGGAGGAAGGAATGGTGCCCAACCACTTGGATGGTCGGGGATTGAATGCCGACTTGCATGAAGCGAGACCGTCCCTCTACCATCCAGCCCAACTGGTTGGACATCCTAACTGAGAAACAGCAGCAAGGTAAACGTGAACAATTCTGAAAACACAGCACATAGTAGTGTTCACCACTAATACAATCCAGTTGCCAGGTGGTGGCACCAGGTGCTCTTAACCTGCTTCGGGGAAACTCTTCAGACTATGGTTGACCAAAAACAACTGGTGCACATAAAGGGCAAGGGAGAATGCACGAAGCCATAGAGAAACCACCAGACAGTGGCATTTCAACATATTCATCAGTGGTTTTCTGGGAGGGCCCTTGATGGATAGGTGCTATCCATCAAGGGTGCTGGTGCTATCTCACTACAGAGAATAAATTCAAATAAGGGGACTCATCAGGGACAGAGGAGAGCAGAACTTGGCAACATAAGAAGTAAATAGGGAGGAATCAATTTCAGGTGAGCCTACGCAATGCCACCCAATCCTGTCACAACCCTGACACATTAATACAATACAATGTTTATTCAAAAGAATGTATACAAAACATAGAAGTAAAGTACAAATTGTAAGGTTTTAATTAATTCAGAGACAATTCTATAAAACATGTTCAATAGATGTGTAAATATTTCATTCAAAATTATCTTCTACCTGAACTAAATATCCTCAGTCTGCTAACTGTAGGTAGTAACTAAGTGATAATTGTAACCTATCCACGATTGCCCATTGGATGGGGGCGAGCGGTGATGGGTTAGGATAAACATATTTATTTATTTATTTATTTATTTATTTATTTATTTATTTATATACAAGAAGGTACATTGGGTTTGTGAGAATACATTGGATAGTACAGTATTTTCATTCTTGTAAAGCCACTAGTACGCACATCGTTTCGGGCAGGTCCTTAATCTAGCAGATAATTTTAAGTAGGTAATTTCAATCAGAATTGATAAATGATAAAGATACATTACAAGAGAAAAATGAGATGAGAGAGTTAAGTAAGTATAATAAAGCACATTGTTATATTAAAGCTCTAATTGATTACATTGACAGCTTGATTAGTAATTTAAATAAGGTTAATAGACACTATATAATATTAATATATATATATAATGTTAATATAAATTGTGACACTAGTTCTCCACATTTGTCAGTTGCTTAACTTACTAACTGTACTTGTGGTAGGTTTCGAGCCTATTGTTGAGGCCATTTTCAGGACAACTGCACTTCCAGCTGGACCCCTGGGGCGGTGTAGGGAACCATCAGTGTATATGATTTGAGAGAGAATGCTCTGAGGACATAGCATCAATAAGGCTTAATACGTTGAGCTTTGCCTCAAGACGAAGCTTGAGCTGATCTCTAATTTGCTTCTCATCAAGACTGTAACTTGCTTAGCTAAATGATATTGTGGGGTTCAGTCCTTGAACACAATATGTGCCTCTGTAACCCTATCCACTACCGCCCACAAGATAGGGTATAGGATGGATAATAAATGAACTAAACTACTACTAAACGTTCGGGCTAGTAAGGTCACCAAATTTGCGTACTAAGTAGCTAGAAAGTATAATTTAGTCCTAAACATATTGCAGTACTAAACTGAACACCGTTCGCTGTATCTCTCGTGATTTTATCTTGCGAATTAATATACAGTACACATGTCGGTGAATATATTGTCACGTACGAGGATAAACCCCAAGTTCAGAGTTCATATACCGTCTTATTTCCCTGACGTTAAAAAGTCAGTAATTGACTAGCATCTTTTATATGCTGAGATTTAAAAAGCGTATTTTTTTTCATTAAGATTTATGCATAGTTAGGATTTGAAAAGTTTTGGGATCGTACACAGTACAGGCTGGAAGTGAATGAACCAAGTCTCGAGTCGTATCAATGAACAATCAGATTTATACATGTACAAAATACGGACTATTACAGTATGGGTTAGTCAACATTTTGTACTATATACAAGTGAACCAGCCGGCCCTCTGTTTTGATAATGACCGACAACCTGTCCTCATGCATTTCTGAGATACTTCACGCCTGAGGTCTCGAAGCATAATTTGGGTAAACGGGGCTCCCACGCCGCACAGCTACGTGGTGTCGCTGGCAGCGGTCAGTCCTGGGTATCATCTGGAGAGTGACACTACTCTTGGACCTTTGGGAATCATGACGGTAATGACGGCTCCATCTCTTAAGAAGCCCAACGCCAGTGAACCCCCAGACCACGAAGGTAAATTATTGGGGGGTTTCCTGTATGCATAACGTCCATCAGGCTGTTTTATTTGCATTGCATAGGTCTTAACATTTGATGACTTCAGAAATATACAATTATGTATTTAGGTCCTGACGCATTGGGACTGGCAGCTACCGGGGGTATACTTTAAGTCTAAGGTTTACTGAAAGAATATTATGGTTAACTACCGAGGCGGGTTTGTTAAACCAGTGGCAGCAGCTGAGGCCACGTTAATGTGTATGCAGTTGTGGTGCAAAGCTTCGGGTTGTAACGATATACGAATACTGTGCTAGAAATGGTATTTTATTTGTATGTACCTTAAGATTGTGTGTATACAAACTGTTGCCACGAACTCATAATTTATCCAATAGCCAATCCACTGATTTCACAAATCTCATGTTACTGGATGACTGAACTAACTATAGTATACACACACGTCACAATAGGCTACTGACCCATTGGTAGATGCCCATATATGCTGATATTTTCTTTGCATTGTCTTGTAGTGAATGTGGGCTCGAGGGTCACTCCAAACAATGTTGGACCAAGCTCATAAGTAAAGCCTGACCCTCAGTTTGGGCTCGAGTAGAACTGCTCTCATAACCTCTCCACCTCCTCCAGGTACGCTACCCGTCCTCTTACAATTTACGTCGCTTTTCGCTCGTATGCGCACTTGGGCTAAAAAAAAAAAAATTCAAAATGAAATCTGCTCACGAAAGTGACGTACTGTCCCGTTTCCTGTTTTGGTTCCTCTGGCTTGAGATGTTAGATTAGGAGAAGAAACTTTCAATTAACGGTTTCCGTGACTCTTGAAAACTTAACTTTCCGGACCCTTATAACTTTGTTTTGGAAGAAAAAAAAATCCCCGAATTTTAATTTTTTTTTTCCCCGTAGCGCATACGAGCGAAAAGCGACATAGTTTGTAAGAAGACGGGTTAGTTGCTTAGGTTAGTAAGTCGGTAGTTGAGCAAAGCTGTTCCATTTCTTACGGAGTGGCAAAGGGAAATAATGGTCTGGTTACACAACTTTTGGGTAACAATTTTGCTAGATGAAGAGCCATCACATGGTAAATTTGCCGAAATTAATTAACATGCTCGGGAGTCTAACCCGGGACTTCTCGGCCGCTGCGCTGACCACGTAGGAAACTTAAGTTTTTAGTGTCAATGTCTTGGCCCCAGGCAGTTAGTTTCCTCTTGGGACAGGCACACCACCACCTGTATGTATAGAATTATACCTTATTCTGCGAAAAGCTGAAATTGTTCGTCATAGATGGTTGCAGATAGAATGTGTGATATTCACATGTACAATAAATATTTAAAATACTGCTTTAAAGTGTAAGACAATAGTGGAAAGGCGAATATTCTAGTTATGAAACACCCTTATGCTGCAGGAAATGTTGCAAATAATGCAGTCAAGACGAGTGTCGTTGCCTGGGTCTTGCTCCTCACCTACTGTTTGCTCTTGGTAAGGTCTTTAATAGTTCAAATGTCACAACCCGTTCTCATTATATTTATAATGCTTTCCCTGAAGTCATAAATTAAAATTTAATAAGTATTTAAAAAAAGTCAACTTTGTAACAGTTCGTGGCAGTGTTCGGACTGTGGTTGGTAGCAATAAATTTCGGGTCACCAGTGGAACCGTCACCAAAACCACCAGTGACCTCCCCGCCCTCAAACACCACGCCCAGCACCTATGACAACCCCTACTTAAACTATGGGCACAAGTATGTACGCACAAATGGAAGCTCTTGGTCAGTTCCCATTCTAATCTTCGTTCATGGTCATGTCCATTTGCTAATAAAATTATAAATGTTGCTCCCAAAGAAATATGGTGTTGACCAAAGACGGAAGTGAAGGTTATTTCGTCTCTGCTTATTTCCAATATCTCTTCCAGACACGATTCCTCCGCCCTGAGGAAGATGCAATCGCTTGAATACAAGACCTTCGTCAGCACCTCCTACCGCTACGCCAACTATGGTTTGAACCCCAAACTATACGTGGTCTTGCCCTGCGGTGCTTGCGTCATAGCTTCGGGAATAATCATCCTGGGTGGCCTCTTCTCCAGGAGGGTCTTTGCTACCACTGCTGTTAGTGTACTACAGTCTTCAGACAATCTGTGTTCACATCAGTAATGGCTTCCCTGAATGCACAACTATTAGTAGTAACTCGCTCCTCTGTCATGTTTAAATACAGAAATTTACCTTTGCTTCCTATTTCTTTAATATATTGCATTTAATTTGTATTTATTAGAACGTCTTTATTGCCCTTCCACGACTAGAGCCTGCACACGTCGTCAGTGCTGTGGCTGCTGACGCTGGTGACAACGCTAGTGTACAATGCCAACGCCAACAAAATTAACAATGAGAGACTTCTTCCTGGTGGCGTCTGCCTGGGTGATTGGGGTACACGCAGCCCTGCTGGTGCTCCTCAGCCTTCAGGTGACTTGCCTGTATATTATGCGCCTCGTATATACCCGTCTCGTGAGCGGCAGTTGGAAGTCGTACAATGGCCTCTAATAACCCCGAAATTCATTAAACAATCTAAAGCTTAGTATAATTTATATATATAAAGGCAATTATAGCCCAGTTGGTTAAAACACTAAAAGTCTTAAGGAGGGAATTATCAAGGGGAAGTGCCAAGCCATTAAGACTATATTACCTTGACCCCCTTCCTGGGAAGGGGTCAGTGTAAGGATTTGTGATGGGAAAGGGGGGGGGGCAGGAATGGTGCCCAACCACTTGGACGGTCGGGGATTGAACTCAGACCTGCATGAAGCGAGACCGTTGCTCTACCGTCCAGCCCCAAGTGATTGAATAGCGTTTACACGTGGCGGGCAAGTTACAAACGTCATGCCCCTCCCCTACACGCGCACCCATCCAATTGACGGTGGTGGAAAGTTCCTATGAGCTACACGACCTAAGCAGACATTGGGTATTTTACAAAGATATCTGGTAGTATATGCTTCTGGATGATATGCGTGCTGGTGTTAAAATTTGTAATAATTTTTTTCACATTCGGTTAGTGACGTAAGGCATGTTAAGTAGTTCTGCTGATAGTTTACTTACATTGTCAGATCTACTTCAGCAGGTTCACATGAAACTGAAACAATAAACAGTTGCGTAACGTCTATTGCTATTTGTGCCTCTATTTTCATCCACAAGGCTTAGTAGCGAAGTCCTATGTTCAGTTAGGGTTCCCATTGCATAGTAAATAACCTCCAATCATATATGCATTACTTAATGTAATTAAAATTTCTAATACAGCTAGTATATGCAAAATGATACTTTTTTAAGCTATCATGACGCTAAAACTTTGGATAAAGCGGACGTAGGAAGTATAATCCATATTGAAACGCTATGCGTGCTAGTGGCTTTACAAGAATGAAAAATAAACTTAAGTTCTATGTTCTCTGTTAACCCTCAATGTACCTTGTATATAAATCAATAATTCTTTTGCCCTTGGTGACGCTGTAGGTTGTGGTGTCGATGTGGGAGCTGCGGCGCCAGAAGACTGGCTGGCCAAGCCTGCAGCTGCATCAGCTTTTTACTCAGGGTGCCTTACTGCTCCTAGCCAGGACGGTAAGAACTTTTCTTGTCTACAAGACTTGTTAAAAATAATGCTATATAAAAGCCCCATTGGCTCGGAAGTAAACTAGCAGCGACCATCTGTATGAGGTCAAGCTGCCTCGCTTGGAGTTTAGTTCCTGTTTGCAAGGGGTTTTAGAGAACAAACCGTAGGAATTATTGGCAAAGTAGCCGTAGCCTTTGTTCTGCTCTCTTGATCACCACTGGTTGTTCAGATATCCCTGCTTTGTTGCCGAGCCTTTAGACATGAACCTACTAACGTTGCAGAGTTCGTCTTGTCAGAGTAAAACTGAACTCCTTGCATGACTTCCTCCCACGTTGGCAAAGAGGAAGAGCGTGGAAAGAAAATACATTTTTGTTTAATATTTCCGTGGAAATGTTAAATACAAATTTAATAAATTAATTTATAAATTAAAACGCCGGTCAGCTCTAATAATGCTTCTCACTTTAAATATTTGCATCTTAATCTTGGCTATAGGGAACTGAAGTTAGGGCCAATAGGGCCTTGCGTAAAAATGTTCAGTATTGTTAAACCAAAAATACTTCTAAAATATTCTTTCGAAAGACGGTTTTAAATGTATTGAGCTTAAAGTAATTGGCTAGAGCAGTACATTACAACGAGACTTGTTGGGGTGATATAATATTTTACTGTACGCTATACCCATTTATAGACAGTGTAACTCATTGAATAACATTAAAATTCTTGAACAGAGTAAACGCAAGTTCATTTCGCAGACTCTGGTAGTGTACCTGACCATAAACTTCTACAAGTCGTGGATGTTATTTGGGGTACCAGACTACAAAACCAACCTGGGCTACTGGTCCTCCTCCGTCGTCCGTTACCCTGAGGCCTACGTCCTCCCTTGTGCTACCGCCTGCGCCTACGGGGCTTCCGTTGTCATCCAAGATATTTTTTCTCACCTTATGGGACCGTTAAACAACCCTCTGGTGGGTCTATCAGTGTGTCAAGTGTTGTGTGGAAGTGTGTGGACAGTATGGTAGTTGCCAAGGAATGCTTTGTGTAAGGGTTGAAGGAAGAGAATTAGCAGTATTTGCATTCTAATGTGTAAAGATTGTAGCATAAATATGGCTGTGATTGGGAGGTAATGGTAACAATTATTAGCTTGCTAAAAGTTTGATTTCTAAAATTAAAAAATTTGGAATGCCTGGTCCCATGTGTTTTAGAACTTGTAACAAATGCAGTATAAAATATAGGTTGATCTTGAAGCAACGGCGTTTAGTTTTCCCTGAACAGAAAAACGCTCATGTCGTCTTCCCCTCCAGAGAGCGTGTACGGCTATGATATGTGCGTTACTGTACATCGGCCTGGCAGTGGTTTCCTCTCCTCTCTTCGTTAAGGTAGTCATCGGCTCTTACTATGTCACCCCAACGCTCATGATCTTGGCCATCCTGACCAGTATTTTGACCTTCTTGCAAGCCATTTTGTGCCTCACTGTTCCGGATATACTGAGGGAGACGCCGGAGGCGTTCAGTGTTTTGGCAAGAAATATATCCGGGGAGATGAGTGAAAGGCGACCCAAACAAACGCTCTCCACACTGGCTACTGTGGAGGACGCTGCCTCGGGCACCTCGACCAAGAAACTTCTTGGTAAAAACCTGTCGGAACACTTCTTTTTACTGGTGAGTGGAACCTGCTGACATGTTAGTCTTCCATTAAATTTATAACTAAAGTTCCAAAGAGTTGCTATGGGGAAAACCTGTGGGCAATATCTTTTATAAAACTTTTAATTTAAACGTCTGCTATATCCAACCATCCCGGGCTTTCAGTTTTCTCATGATCTGAATTTTATGGCTGGGAGAGGTTGGGGGGGGGGGGGCGAAAAGTGTTCGTATTGTTGCAAAAATATTACCTCGCCTATAGGGAAGGACACTTCAAAGTTTCAGGGTCGCACTAGTCGGATATTCCAGAGTTCTAATAAGGGGTAAACCCTGCTGGCCCAAACTAGTCGTATGGGATGGTTGTCACCCAGACACCTGTAACAACGGGGTTCACATTGGCCTCACTTGTGGTTGGAGCCGAGGTGTCGACAAGTACAAGCTTCGCTTCAGAAGTGTTCATAACACTCCTTGTATACCAGAGGTTACGCCCACAGTTTGAAGCGGACGACGACTCGGCTGTGGATACATCTTAAATTACAGATGAAGCACTAAGATAAATCTCCACAGGTGCCGGCAAGTGTGGCGGTCCTGCTGACTGCGAGTGGCGAGTGGAACAGTATTAGGAACTCGTGGGGTTCTGTGGTAATGCTGTGTGGCGACGCTGTGGTCCTGGGCCAGATCCTGCCAGCCCTGGTGGTGGAGATGCTCACCTCAGCACATCATAAGGCCTCGCTCTGCCTGCAGGTCAGATTGTATCAGTAGTAGAAAGTGAAGTATCATTTTAATCCAAATTTCATCATGCACAGAGTAACATGTGAATAATTTGTAAAATAATTGCATGAAAGAATTTTGGTGTAAACACTGTTGGCCTTAATGATGGCAGACTGTTGCTGTGGATAACAGGTGGTAGTGATAAATTTAGGTAGTAACTTTTCATCAAATATATACATTGATGCTTAGGCATGTTACCTGATTGTGGAGTGCACACTGCTGTTTATTGGGACTGCGGCCACCTTGTGCGTCGACCGCTCCGTGCTTCCCACAGCTGCAGCTGTCGTCAACTTCTCTCTGGGCTGTTACTTGGTAACTACATTTATTTATACAGTTCCATCCCTCGATTACATCTTGGCCAGTTTCACAATTTGGACATTGCTCGTTTTTTTCTTGTCCTCTTAGTTGAATCCTAATTTGTCTAGGTATTTTTTTGACACCGCTGGTTCTACGTATGGGTTATACTTCTATCTCTTGGTAATTACTACTACTAACGCCCACATCCCACCCCAACGTCTTTCTCACTGAACACAAAGATTGGTTAATGTTAACTTCTGAAGGACTTTCCCAGGTCACCGTCGGGACAGGGCTGGAGGTGCATTAAGAACAATAGTATAGAGCAAATGTCAGGCTTTCTGGCTTGTGGGAAGCACTTCCCACAAGGCAAGAAGTCGTGTTTGTAAGATTCTACCCAAACTTTTTCATTTAAAGTGATTGCATTTAGTCACTAGTGAAACTGCTAGAAGAGATGTTTAATGTTTGATGTCGATAGTCATTCGGGTAATGTTTGTCACCTTTTGGAGTTGATGCCTTCCTAGACAAGTTCCGCCTCGACGTAGGGTGAGGAAAGAACAGGACATGCGAGGCTTTGTTGGAAAAAAGATTCATCGCTCTAGTGGGCAGGTAATGTGGTGTCAAGGATAAGAGTTGTTCGCCAAATTTATGTAGCTTTGCGTCTGTCACTACGGTCTGGTGGCAGCTGCAGTGTTTAAGATCTTCACTGCTAGACTGCTATTTGGAGTCTTGTTGCAAGTAGTTAGATTTCGGGAAATTTTTTATCGGATGGTTTTTTTAGTTGATTTCTGTTCTCAATGAATAATGTATGTACAAGTCTGTTTGTCCGGGGTTGAAGGCCAGATGCAGCATTAAACTTCGCAGAATTAAAGGTGATTTTATGGGGCAGTATTATAGGGGGGTCGGGCTGTGCTTCCCCATGCTTACCTTGAGATGTAGTCGGCTCATATTCACCTTTGAAGGTGCTGGATATGAAATGTGACACCCAAAGTCCATAGAGTTCAAGGAGGCTGGGGAACTGGAGGGAGGTTGGGGGGTTGGCACAGGGTACTAGTGTAGGGGAGACCTGGGCACTGCCGGATACCCCACTGATGTATACAGTATAGTTCTCAGGAAGGGGCATGAGCAGGTACTAGTTTCTAACGTGACAATTGACATTTATCAAAGGTGGGAGGAGGGGGGGGGAGGGTGGTAGTTAACAGCAGTTTTCTTAATCCTGTCTTCAGTTATTAAGAATGTTTGTTTAATTTAGGACAGACTAGCGTTTCTTGCATATAATTTCCATTGCAGTTTCGAATAATCTTAACTAATTTCCTACAAATTCTTCAGCTGAACAAAATGTCGGAATTTAAGATGAAACCGCCCATTACTAAAAGTACCAGTACCACCGCCACTATCAGCACCAGCACCACTACAGACACCACCACCAGTAAAGCAACGACGAAAGGCAAGAGGTACTTCAGAGGACGTGATGACGAGGAGCCGCTAACAGAGGCTGGACCGGCAGATGCGCACCAACACGACCAGGATGGCCACGCTCCCGTAGTGTCCTGAACTGCAGCCTTTAGGATCGCTGTACCTTCTGGCGATGTGGGCTGGAGGCAGTGATGCCTTACTCTAATTTATAGATCAAGCTTGTTGTACACTCAGATTGTTGTATGGGTTTCTGAATTGCCGTTTAATGTTCAGTATCTTGAGCATAACAAATATTTGCATACCGTTAGGTTTATAAACCAAATTTAAAGGTTTGCGTAATTTGTTACTGATGTGGTGTTGCCACTTGTTATAAATACTGGACGTCACAACCATTTGAGATTCCTTAAAGAAGCTGGCGTACTTGATATTAAAAGATTCAGTTTGTTTTCTAATAAAATTATGTACTATTCTGATGTGAGAGAGAGAGTACAACATTTTATATTAAATTTAATAAAAAAAAATATATAACAAAAGTATCTTAATAGGTTCGAAAAAAAATCTTAATTTTAAACTTAAATGCTAAAAAAAATCCTACTGTGGTAAGCCGCCTATGGATCGGAGAGACTGAAATACACTTCAAGTTGAAGCTAAAAAGTCGGTAGTATTTAAAAAGCTGTAACTATTTAATTATACGACGGAAGCCCACTAGTGTTGGCATTAACTCTGCAAGAACATTAAGAAAATAAAATATTGCAAAAATATTATTGCATAGTAGCCATAACGTCGCACTTAACATTCTAAAACTGACACGCGTTTGTGCCAGTTTCATACTCGGCAACACTGTCCTAAACACAATACTAAAACAACGGGCCGTGTTCTAAAAGGGCAGATTATATAAAATTTTATGGACCAAAAGGTCTTCCCTGGTGAAAATGTATACCCAACTGGGCCCTACACAAGGTAGACCACTCATTGATCCCCTCCTCCAGACGGCAGCCTAGGTGTGGGAAGGTCAAGGGTCGCTAGCTGGCAGGTCCGCGTAGACTCTGTACACTCCACCCTGAAGACTCAATCGAAATCTCTGAAAGCATAAAAGTAATTCTAAAAATGTTTAAAACTGATGGTAGGCCTTAACAGCATAAAATTCCAGGAACAAAAGTGAATACTCCCACATGTACAAGATTGAAACATTTGGCGTGATTAATGCGGAAATTGCCATCTGCAACACGCCCGCAATGTTCCATAACATTATCTGACCCAACCATTTCTCACCATATTGCCATTACTACTTAACCAGCGTAACTCGCATCGCGCACGTGGTACCTACCCGTCGTCTCTCCAGCACATCCCGCCTCATCTGGATGTGCTGGCGCAGATCCTGGATCTGCTCGATCAGCTGGACGTTTTCATGGTGAAGGTCCTCGTTACCGACCTGCACGCGGCTCCTGAAAGTACAATGAGGCGATATATATATAAAGGAAAATAATAAGCAACTTGTTGAACATGCACCTTGGCTTGGTCTGTACTTTCATCCCCACCTCTGCCAACCCTGTACCCTGCCATGCAAAGTTCATGTACATATTAAAAGCTTTAAAATTTATTACATGAAAAGACTGTTTATTGACAGGCAGAAGAGGGTTTGTGGTATAGTGTGACGGGTAGGATGACAGATATGTCATACTTGTACTCACAAGCGTTGTCTTTCTGCCTCGACGAGCAGCTCTGCCACTGGGGAGAAACATGTAGGCATTGTGCCTGCTTGAGGCGACTGCTGTTGCGATGCTTGCTAGTGCTTGAAGTTTAAAGCTGCTTCAGGCTACCACTGCTCCTCGTGCTGCTGCTAATGCCACAACTTTTAAATAGTGTTGATGCTGATCCTGTTGCATGTAGTGAATGAAATGTTTATAGTACTGCAGCTGCAAAGGTGTAATTTTTCCCTTAAATTCTTACATTTGCGTAGAGCCCAACACGTAAAAATATTATCCTTCAATATCTTCGCGGCTAAGTTGCTTAATGATACTCGACCACAACCTGATAATATAAAAAATACTTGATTATCCAATATTAATTGGTCATGCGAGGAAAATTCAATGCTAATACAAAATAGTAATATTTTGTAAGTTTGTGCGATAATACTTCGCAATGTTTTGCAGGAAGACTAGCCTAGTTGTGCCCGCCTGAATAGGCTTGCTGGAGGGCGATTGATTTTTTTTTTTTTTTTTTTTTTTTCCCCGGACAAAAAAAAAATCCAATTGCTAACCCAAAACATCCAATTCCGCCAACAAAATATTCCAAATCTGCCAACAAAATATTCTAAATATACAACGAAATTCCAAATCCACCAACAATAAACAAACAAATCCGCCAACAAAAAATTCCAAATCCGCCAAAACAATTCAAATTCAGCCAACCAGAATTTCCAAAATGTGTGTGCTCCCAGAAAAAAAAGATTGGTGGTGAAAGGGAACAGGACCCACAGCACGATATAAGTGAGAATGAGGATGTTGTCGGGACCGAACAAGGTAACAAAGGCAGTAACGGGCATGACATATTCCTGTATATAACTAAATAGTCTGTCATTGTCATGCCTGTTAACCTGTACCTGACGGGATCACCACTGCTGAATTGAAAACCTCCATTTTCTATTTTTCTAAATACATTTTTCTTTGAAGTGGCATTCACTGTCCAGACTGAAGAATAAACACGTTTGTCATCAAGAAAGTAAGTGACAGGGAAAACTTGTAAATACAAAAAGCATAAAAATAAATATATTTAACAATAAGCAAACTAATGTTGGAAAACCAAGTTTGTTCACAGCTTTACAGGACATAAATGAGCACTGCATTCACTGCTATGTTCCACAGACAACCAACCATTATCTCTTCCACTGCTCCAGACATCATAATGTCAATCAATTTCAAATAAGAACTTATCACCCTCAAAGAGCCCTTCAACATCGAGCACATGTTGGGGAAAGTAGACCTTTCACTTACTACGAAATTGCCTAGATGTAGCCATAGTAATAGAACCCATAGTCACCACACCAGAAATAAATATCTTTGATATCCCAAGAGTCAAACTAAATCTGTGTAAACACTATGCAAATAAAGGGACCTAGTCTATGGAACTCTCTCTAACGAATTAAAAAGCTGTCCAACCTACTCCGTTATTCAAAAGTAACACCAAAAAGTACCTAATTTCATCCTCATAGTTTTCTACCTAGTACTTCACACTTGCACTGCATCATGTGCCACCCCCAAAATATGTGCCTAAGCCATATAACTTCACCGTTGTAATCACTGTCATCATCTTATATCATGGTTGTTATGTTAAGTGCAAATTTTACAACAATGTACCTTTTATTTATTTATTTTTATTTATTTATTTTTATTTATTTATATACAATAAGGTACATTGGGTTTATGAGAGCACAGAGACTTGAAGTTTTACATTCTTGTAAAGCCACTAGCACGCATAGCGTTTCGGGCAGATGCTTAATCTTACATTTTTTTTTTTCATACAAGAGTTGTTACATGTTGTAATTTTAAGCAGGTAATTTCTAGCAAAGTTGAAAAAAAAGGTTTACAGGTACATTGTAAGAAAGTATAAAAATAAACTAACAAAGTATAAAAATATATTGTATAAGTATAAAAAAGTATAAAAATGCATTTCCGTCCCCTTTACTCATTCATCCGATCGTGCTACAGTGGAGACTAAGATTCTTTATGGGGAGCATGAAATTGACTCCTGTGAAGGAGTCCAACAAAGTGACCCCTTAGCCCCCCTCCTTTTCTGCTTAGCTATCAAAGAGGTCACTGACAGTCTGACAAGCGAGCTGAACATCTGGTACCTGGATGATGGTCACGGATACCATTTTGGAGGATATAAGGAAAATCCAGGAGCAAGGAGCAGCCTTGGGCCTCATCCTCAATGCATCCAAATGTGAAATAGTCTCCGGCAACCCAGACATCACTGGCCAAATAAAAAATGTTCTTCCAGACATTCTAGTTGTCGAGTCACCGGACTGTACCCTCCTGGGGGCCCCCATTGGCCCACAAGCAATCGAGGAGGTCCTGGATGCAAAAATCACTGATCTAAAGAGAATGCTGGACAGGATTGACAAGATTGATGCTCAAGATGCTCTCTTCCTCCTCACAAGATGCCAATCTCTCCCTAAGTTGACCTACTTTCTGAGGTGTTCTCCATCCTACAACAGCCCTAAATTAAATGTGTATGACACCCTTCTGAGGGCCATGCTGGTGAAAGTCCTGAACCTGCCATTGGACGACTCTCAGTTCGAGTAAACAACCCTCCCTGTAAGACTTGGCGGCCTTGGTGTCCGCACAGCCTCCCAGATTGCTCTACCAGCCTTCCTTTCCTCCTCCCATGCATCGCATGACTTCGTAAGAGATATCCTACCAGAACCCCTGAGTGATTCAGCAGGAATAAACGATCCTGCTTTCACCGAATGTTCAATGAATGATGCTCTTACAGCTCCAGCACCCATTATAGAGCCAACAAAAAAAACATAAACAGTCCAGCTGGGACCACCCACTAGTGAAAAAAGTAGCTGATGCCATGCTCAGCGCCGCAACATTGCGGAAGCTCAAAGGGCTGGCATGCAAGACACAACGAGGTCAATGACATCATCAAGAGGAGCTTCGTCTCAGCTCAGTGCCCAGCAGAGAGAGAACCTTGCATCCTAGGGGACCAAAACCCGGATGACCCCGCACTTCGCCTTGATGGCATCACTATATACCCTTGGAAAATAGGCAAACAGTTGGTGTGGGACTACACATATCCATCCTGGCTGACACCTACGTTCACCTCGGTGCTGATCAAGGAGGTGGGCCGGCCAACCACAGGGAAATAGCAAAATCAACCAAGTACAGGCGATTGGAAGGTCAATACACCTTTGTTCCCATAGCGTCTGAGACGCGTGGCCCCTGGGGTAAGAGTGCCTTGGGATTTCTCAAGGAATTGGGCTCCAGACTCATTGACGTCCCCTGAGACCCTAGGGCTGCCAGTTTATTGTTTCAGCGCCTCAGTGTGGCGATCCAGAGGGGAAATGCCTGCTGCATCCTCGGTTCCTGTCCGGAAGCAGAGGAACTTCAAGAGATCCATAACCTTTAAGCACTTTTTCTATCAACCAATGTATATCTTGTAACCATTAAATTGTAAGAAAGTATAAAAAGTACATTGTATAAGAAATTTGACAGAAAAAAAGTAGGTACATTAAATTCAATTTAAAGGTTTTCCACAGGTACATTTGAGCATAATTTGAGGATTATTGCAAGATATAATGTAGCAAACTATGTGCAACAGGATATAAGATAATGACAAAGTTGTATGGCATAGGTACATATTTTGGGGAATTGGGTAGCACTAGGAAGCTAGCTAATGCTTTGAGTACTTGGTATAATAATAATAAGTTATTATACCAAGTACTCAAAGTATTAGCTAAATATCCCCAGTCAACCAAAGACTATGGCTTCATCTAGGCAATTTATAAATAACTTAAACAACGGGGAGAATCATACATAGAAAACGTAGACCCAGCAACAAAGAGGAGCAGCGATCAGCTGACACCATCAACACCACACCATCCAGCCCTCGCCTCCAAGTGTTGCCTATCTCAAAAACAACATTCAAGCCTTGCCTAATCATCAATTAATATCGACGTGCCACTGAGACGCGTCTTCAATTACCAGTCGTCCAGTCATCATAATGAGAAAACCTCCACGCAAACCGCACGTATCATAATAAGTGTTTTTAAACATGGGTTCTTATCTCGTATCTGCTTTTATGTTCCTATGTAGTATAGATCAAGACGCTGGTAATATTGGTTACTCGACTGTCATTCAATAGTATATAATCGTAGGTCTACGTATCTTGTCGAATTTAAAATTACACGCAGATAGGAATTTCATACATATTACAAAATTTAGCAACCTTTCGTTTCTGAATGTTCTGTGTTATAAACATTTCTATTTTTTTCATTCGGGTCACAGCAATGGTCAAAATGTTTCCGTAGTTTTTCAAACATTGAAATTTCGCAAGAGATTTACGTAATTATTAGTGTTAAGAGCCTCAAACTCTGACACAAACGCTCACCAGTCCCCCACACACACAAGTATAACAATAAAACCACAAATCAAATCCTTTTCGTAATCGGTCACATTTAACAAGCATTTTTTCCTTAAGTAAAAGTCACCTTCGCCATTTTTTTAAGGGCGAAATTTGCTTTCAGTTTACTTTATGATGATTACACTTAATTGTGATGCGCGAGGTGTCGGAGTTGAAGGTGCACTCTGCTTGCTGCTTCACTCTTACCTCGACACGCGCACTTGGCACCCATCCTCCCCGTGCTACGTCAGGGCTCACTTCTCCCCAAACACACCTTAGTTGCTACCGGTATTAGGCGCAAGGTGGTGCAAGAGCTGCGTATGAAGGTTTACACAAAAATCGGCGAAAAACGACGCATGTAGTCACATGGCGGATGGAGATCTGCTTTGTTTATGGGGCACTTTTTAAGTCCCAGTGTGGCGTTGCAAGTCAATCCGTTCATTGTTGCTACATCCTCTATAAACCTTATTGTTATTCTTAACGCCGTATAGTATCTGCGGTGCAGGAAGGCTGATGATCTATATAAACCACAGCTTGACTAAAATATTTTTAGGAGTTATGGGTACATTGGCGGGGGATGGAAACTCTTCCGCGTCGAGTTGGCGCTGTCTTTATGGTCACCCATCCGGTTTCTGGCCTTTCGGATCACGGGATTTCCCACCCATTGAGCACAATATCCAAAAGAAACGCCAAATCAATGTTGATAGCGTCGAACCAATGCCACTCTTGAATATTATCCTTACTGAGTTTCCCCCCATACCTTCGAAAGTAAACATGGGTGTTTTTAGCTACGCTACTCCAGAACAAAACAAATTACTACCATGACATTTCCTCAAGAAGAGGCTATACAATTTATAAGAAATATAATTTTAACGTCTATATTGACCCACCTACAGTGGACTGGAGATTATTAGTTCATGTAAACACAATACATCTGTGACTATAATATCCAATGTATTATGCCCTAAATGACCAACTTTAATGCATAATATTTGATTGTTATCCATAACGGTTGCAATCAGTAATTATTATCGTATGATTATAATTAAATGATAATTGATTTATGTTGTCAATGTCATAATTAAATATAATTTGCACATATAAATGTTAACATTCCTAAACAACTTTCACTGGAATCTGATTTTAAGACCTTTTGAGCACTAACATTTTTGCGTTACCGCTCACAGGATGAGTATGAGGTTACCCATTGACCACGAGGATGTTAATTGATGTATTATTTATTAACAAATTATTTATTAAACTCTCTATTTAACTGATTATTGATAATTTGATAAGCTCGGCTATTGCTTCGCCGGGAAAATAGTTGGTGTTAATGTTGCTGTTTGTCACTGTACAAATTAGGTATACACAGCTACCTAATAGTTGAACCTATAGGTTCAACTATTATTCCCCTCTCACAGGATGTTTAGTCATACGTGGAATTAGGGGAGATAATACCTGCTTTCATACAAAAACAAACCAGCTTTGACTAAACAGCTGGCTATATGTTCATCCAATATTCCCATCTCATAGGATGATTAGTCATACATGGAATCAGGGGAGAAAATACCAGCCTCAATACAAAAAAAATTAACTGACTAAAAATCAGGTGAGAACATAAAATGTAAGGCAAAATTTCACTTTACCATTCATGTTACCCTCCACTAGCAAAATCTGGGTACAGCACAAGAATATCTTCCAATATTCCAATAAAGTGTATGAAGTAATTACAGAGCTCAAAGTACCTCATACCATTAGGTCTGAAGTCACTTATAGCATGGTAATCACAGATATAGTGTTGGAGAGTATGTCCCAGCTCTTGTTCACATAGTTTACAGTTGGAATGTTCCCTATTGGGGTATTCATTACCTGCAGCCATCTGCCATATAGATACCGATATTCCAGTCTAATTCTAGCAATTATAGTATCACGCTGTCTAGTGGATGTTTTATGCTGCCCGTACATATAATTCTCCGTTTTAAACATGTCATAGCACTTTATACTTGTGCTTTCTGGCCTTTGTGTGTCAGTGACTGCTCTTCTGTCTTCCCCATCCTTCCGAAACATTGCGGTTTTTACAGCAGAAATTGGAATGCCCATATCCAACTCAACTTCAGGTTTATCACATGTAGTTTTAGAGTCTTTGTCTGTGTCGTCATGCTGGACAACACCAATGTGTATCCATACAAATGAGATTCTGAAACTCTTGCTTTTTGCATTAATAATGTTGTTTATAATGGATGTAACAACATTCCTAGTGTCTATTTTGCATATTGGGCAAAATAGACGAAATGCTGCGTCGTTACCGAGCGAAAGTGTTTAAGGAACTGAAGAACTGACTTATAATCACTGAAAATTACTCCTCCACTGTTCTTCAGTGTGTTAGTGGCAAGTTGTAGTGCAGCTAGTTCTGCATGTGTGGAGCTGAGCCAGTTATTGAGTCTCACACTTGTGGTCTGTGTGCATATGTTGTCTTTGTATATTCTACAGGCTGCTGCAGTGCGACCTGTTGACATTTGCACAGACCCATCAGCATAGTGCTCGTGAGGCCATAAGTTATATATACAGGAATCAGTTGTTTCAAGCGTTGTCGCTTTTAGGAGTGCTGGGTTTTCCTTGCTCTTTTTGCTGATGGGCGTGTAAGACACTTGTATTTCAGGGTACAGATATAATGGAATATCATTGGCTAGCACTTTGCATACAATAGGCATATTTAGTTTAATGAGATTGGCAACACTTCTACTCAACCAGCTTTAAAACAAAACAAAAATAGGATGAAAGCCTAATTATGTTGTGACATTGGAAATATAAATTCTGTGGCACACATGGAAAATTTTGTTTACAAAGGATGTAGACCAATTAAGCATGCTCTACCTGTGGTCCACAAGCTGCTAAACAGCTGTAAGAGAGCAGTACGTCACTATCTTCCTTGGCAGCGTAGTTGGCGACGGTGCTCGACGTCGTGGACCCTTGCGATACTATTTCTGACTCACACGTTTTCTGTTAAAGTTTTCTTCGGTTAGCGCTAACCACAAACTTGTCTAATGCCGAAAGAAGCAATTACCCTCCTCTATTTTAGATGTCGTTGCATTCCGAGATTACAAGAATCTTGTTAGTTACAAGTTTACTTAAATTTGACATCATTGGGTTGGTAACGAGCAGGAAATGGTTAATTTGGAGCAAGAAATTCAGAACAAAGAACATTAAAAAGCTGGAAACCGCAGAAGGCCTATGAGAGGCAGTACCTATTTATACCTAACCTTTCCCACTCATAAGTCTAACCCACACTTGAAACAGTCCAGCGACCCCGCGTCTATTATTTTACCCGACAACCTGCTCCATAAATCTACAATACTATTTTCAAGCCATATTTGCTGTCTTTCCTGAATCTACCCCTTATTCCTAGGCTGTCTATTGCTTCTTTATTGTGTGTGTGTGTGTGTTTGATTTATTTGTTTAGCATCCAATTAATACCCACCTTTCAAGGGTACATAAAATGCATTCGAATTAATATAATGGAATATTCGCAAACTGCTAACACAAGCTCCTGTCCTAACATCATTGGATCTTGATAAATAATATATTCAAAATGAGTTACAAACAGAATGTTGGATTTCTAAATACAGCTAGTACATACTATGTCTAAAGCCACTAATACGCACAGTGCTTCGGGTAAAAGTCCTACAGCCTGAATGTTGGTGGGAGTAACGTGGTAAACCCCAAAACCGAAGTCGCATATAACAAATAAGTTCCTGAAAGAATAAAAATCTTGCGCTATAACTGGCGAAGAAACATATAGGCCCGGGTCATGGCCTTGTAGCACCTTAATATGCACGATGGCAGAGCTGGTAAACCCAGCCAGTCTTCTTGATTTGCCACTCCGTAAAAATCCAAACGTAGGCACCCAATTGAGCAACCCATCTAACCTATTGAGTCCATTGCATAGAAAATGTAGATATTTGTGAGCCACTACTTTTCGTATGTCGCATTTGTTACGTTGGACGTACCAGGTTTTTAATTATCATTAAGGCCTTTTAGTCCTACATAAACTGCGGCACACTAGGCTACGGAGTCTCCGGAGGCTACGGAGTCCTGACAAATGGGTCTGCAGACATGCTGTTTGGAATCATAATCTATATTCATCTATGACTCCGTCATAACCAATGCCTAAATATGTACAGTATGCTAATATATAACAGTATTAATTTACATTTGAGAAAATTCATATTTTCAATGAACAGCATGTTACAATTGATGACTGCATCTTTGAGGTCGACCGTTGGATGGAATGGACTTGGTCTGAGGACAACGGGTTGTGTATAGACGTCTTGAGTTTGGGTAAGAGTCCATCAGGTTGAATTTATTCAGTGAGGGAGGAAGGGTTTGTTGAGAGTTGGCAATATTTAAAGAGACGAGTGTTTAGGAGATGTCTTGGCTGAGTCAGGTTTTCTGTCCACAATAAAAGTTAAAAGCCAGTATATTTAATTATTACGAATTATTTATTTTATATGATAAAGCCATGTGGCCGTAATGTTCATATGTTCACGATGACGATAAATCACATGCTGTGATTGCATCCTGAGAGGTATGTATTGGACTTATAAAGCCTTCCAACCTCTGAATGGTCATTAAGGCTAGCGTATTGGCCAGTCAGCAAGAATAATTTTGTCCTGAACATGAGGGCCACAAAGTACGGCAGTGTGGACCTCATACACACCTTTAAAATATATAACAAATAGTTGTATAAGGAATGTAGTGATCCCTGCCTCTAAAGACCCAACTGAATATATACACGCGAGGAAACAATTACAAGCTTCCCAAGCAATAATACCGTACAAATAACACAAAATTTTGACCTGGGAGAGTACGAAACGTTCGGAACGACCTGGAATAACACTGGAGGCTGAGTGCAGGACCCGTCACAACCATCTATGAAGCTTTTCAAGGTAAACTAGTATGTTTAGTATGTCACATATGCACGTATTTAATAAATCAATATTGACTATACGAAAGTGCGAGAACGGGTTACACAACCCACAGCTATCCTGATGTTCTAGCAGGCTGTTCTTATTCATTTTTGTGGCTATAATTGTTTTGTCTGGGTACAAATACAAGGTATTAAGATGATTTTATGTTTATTTTTACGACAGGCCTTTACAGATGGCTGAAAAACTTCTGGAGACCCCTCACGAACGTCCAGTAGCAAAAAGGTGATGGCCCTGGAGAACGCTCACGAACGCCCGTCCAGTTGCGTGACAGTGATCTGGTGAACTCTGGGAGGTAAGATGCCCCAGCTTCTCTCTTCACTGTTTTCCTCAGTCGTCTGTCTTTCGTTAGTCTGCTGGTCTCTGCATGTGTGCCCATTGTGGATGTTTCTGCACGTCGATGTCCCTAGAACACCCGAGCTGCCTTGCCGAGGGCTGTGATTCCTTTCCGTGTAATTCACGCACTAGAATCATGTATTGTGTAGTTGTTATTTTACGAGGAAGTTTAGATTAGGCTTACAAAAATAGAGAAGATCAAGAAGATTATGTGATGATGAGTATTGCAGCATCTAATAATGGAGTGAGAGATTACCATTAAAATAATGCACAATTTGTGTCTAAAATAAAAAGAAACAAGCTTGAATGGACGAATCACTAGGTTGGGGGGGGGGTGTATTTTGAAGCCACGCCCACAAGCGACGAGGGTTGGCCGCTGACCAGCCAATGGGATGGCCGCGTCTTCAAACCACGCTCGTCAGCAGTCAATGTGGCCAGGAATCAACCTGAAATGTTTGTATTTGTTTATTTATCAAAGTAACATTAGTGGTTTAAAAAAAATTATGTGTCATATTCCACATTGGCTTAATATGATGTGGGCCGCTTTGTGACAGTGACTTAGGGTGACCTGGGCCACTCTACAACACTGCTCTGTAGTGACCCACATGTGGATGTAAAAATTTGATTATCTGCCAAGTGTATGAGGCAGCGAGTGTTTATGAGTGTATATGAATGGGCCGTGCTGGAAGAGGGTTTTGTTAAGACATTCTAAGATGCCATTCTGAGAATATCCGCCGGTTATGGGAGGCGGGTGGCACTTCAAGGACCCAGTGTTGACCATAAACTAGAGTCGAAAATGGGTTTAAAGCTATGCACACGAAGTGGTTGTGTGGAGGGCCAGAGGACATGTGATAGATGTGGAACTGAGAGTTGGGATATTGGCTCTGGCGAGTGGAGCAAGATGAGTTCTGACCTGCCAGCTAGACTGGTCAGTTGGACAAATGAGAGCCATGGGCACATCAAGTCGACATTGCCAATGTTGGTAAACTTCCATGCTCTCATTGTTGCAGTACAGACCTCTTTTGGAATATGTAAGGTGGTATCAGGAGAACCATTTCTGTGTGTTATGCAATGACTAATATTTTGGTTAGGAAATTTGGAAGAGACAAGTTGTCTCGTGAGAGTAGCAGGATTTAAGGATTAGAAAAGAAGGTGTCCGGGGGGGGGGGCAGCGTGAGACTCGCGGTTTAGACCCTAGATGGTGTTGTAGGATTGTAAATACTTGGAATATATTTGAATATATACTCTGATATACAAATGATACATAATGTTATACTGAGACATTTATTGACAGCACCTGTACCACAGTATGACACTGACCTATGATGATTTAGGCCTTCCCTTCCACTTCACTCTTGCCCGTCAAGAGCTGGATGGCGGAAGCTGTGTCAATGAAGCCTTGGTCGTCCATCTCAAACTGGTCGAAGGCATCATCGACCTCCTGCGCAGAATACTTATCCCCCCATGTCATGAGGGCGTGACGGAACCTGCAGTAGACAAGAAGGTCAATTGGGAAGGTATGGGTGTTGAAGGCTGATATCATGGCAGAATCCTGGTTGATTTGCGGACTAAATGACTATCCTAGCCACTCACATGTCTCCATCAATCCACCCGTCCTTGCTGAAGGCGTTGAAGGCTGCAGCCACAACATCGTCGTCATCGGAGCTGCCGGTGTTCCTCTCTGCGAACATCTGCAGGAGCATGGTGAAGTTGATGGGGTGCGGCGCCTCGTTGACCATCTCATCCAGCTCTTTGTCCGTCGCGATCCTTCCCACCTCGTCAAACACCTGCAAGAGTGGGTGTTGGGGGTTATCCTCTCTAGATCTTTCCCTCTTGCTACCATTATTACATTTTTTTTCTCATCTCATATCCCGTTACATATTCTGCCTTTATTCTTGCATATCAATTCACAAATTAAACTAAGGAAACACATAACTTATATAAGGAAAGCGTTTGCGAGTACCAGGGCGAGGGTGCTGGGTCACACTGATGCTGTGGGGACGGCTAGCATACAGCTCCCTAGTATGGCAATAGCGTGTTCTACAAGAACGTGTTATACAGCATTCGAGAGTCCCACGGCAAGTGTGTTATACAGTAACAGTGTGCTCTACAAAATCACTGTGTTCTTACAGTAACAATGTATCTTACATCAACAAGATGGCCTACATCCACAATGTGTTCTACATCAAGGTGTCCTACAATAACAATGGTCTGTGTAGCAAGAGCGTGTTAGTGTCTACAGGACTGAGAGGAGCACGAGGGTTACCTGTCGAAGGTCACTCTTGCCCAGGATACCATCCTTGTCCTTGTCCATCATCTGGAAGCCCTCCTTGAACTCCGCCACCTGCAGCTGCGTGAACATATCGAATACATTTGACCCGGTCTTCTTGGCCTTCCTGGAAGAGGTCTTCCTGGAGGCTGGCTTCGAGGAGGCGGGGGTGACGGTAGGCGTGGGCGCAGGCGCAGGGGGCTCGGGTTCCGGCTCGGGTTCTGGAGGAGGAGCTGCAGGCTCCTCTTCCTTCTTCTTCTTCTTCTTCACTTTCTTTTCGTCTACCTTTTAGCGTCGAGGGAGAAAAGAAGGTGTTCGTTAGTAAACATTGGGGAGGTAAGCGGATGTTGAGTCACAATAACGTGGCTGAAGAAATGTTGACCAGACCACACACTAGAAGATGAAGGGACGACGACGTTTCGGTCCGTCCTGGACCCTTATTATTGGGGGAGGTTACATGACGTCAAGGTGTTTGTTTATTGTTATTTATTTATTATACACACACACACACACACACACACACACACACACACACACACACACACACACACACACACACACACACACACACACAAGGGATGAATCTTTCAGTGTCCACACTCGAAAAGGACTTAGGAATATGACAATAAAATTGTCACTAGAGGCTTATTCAATGTATTCCAATCACATAAGTGGCATTTGCTACATTGTCGAATATTCAAGCAGCCTTCAAGAACCTGGGAAAGGATGCATCTAGAATACTGCAAACCAAAATACTGTGAGATCATTTCTAGAATTTGCAGCTCGTCAAGCCAAAAATAAATTGTTAGTAAATCCACATGTTTGCCACAAAGCTCGTGCGAGAAATATAAGAACTGAGGTACAAGGAATGAGGTATGAGGTCACTCTATGAGAACTGAGGTATGAGGACATTGAGAACTGAGGCATGTGGACACGCTATAAGAACTGAGGTATGGGGATAGGCTACGAAACTTTAACTTGGCACTGCTATGTAAAATAAGTAGCGGAGACATGATCACAACACTGACGATAGTCCGAGACGTAGACAAGGAACAGAACGAGAGCAACACGGTGATGTGTTTTTTCTGTTTATGAACAGGACGTGGAATGGGTTACAGAGGGAGTTGCTAGAAAACATTATAGCTGTAATTGTGGGTACGATAAAAATTTAAGAAGACGGGGCCCAAAAGAAAGAGATCAGTCCCCACCGGTGCAGGACATATTGATAGTTGAGTACATACATGCACCTGTTGTGTATTGCTGTTTTCAAAGGTGCCTTTTGGTTCTTGATAATTCCCCTTCCCCTTCGTCCCCTTCTTTAGTCAACCCTTTCCCACGTTCCTTCCTCTCCTCCTCTCTCCCAATCTTGACTCTCCTCTCCTCTCTCCTTCCCTTTCCAATGCGTGAGAAAGAAATGCATGTAGATATGATAGAGTAAAACAGGTCGGGAGTATATAAGAGTTGGATTAGAAACTGACGATTAGAGAGGCGGGGTCCAAGATCTAGCAGCGCGACTCTACAGGTACAAATAGTAAATATTTCCGTGGCTCTCCTCTCCTCCCCTCTCCCGTACCTTTACTCTACCCTCACCTCCCCTCTCCCGTACCTTTACTCTACCCTCACCTCCCCCGCCGTATAAGGGTAAATGTCTCACCTTTGGAGTTTCCTGTTGAGTTAAATTTAGCCTCGGTTATGATAAACTAAGACCTCACACTTCCCCCTCGTGCTGCTCACGAGGACACCCCGTCACGCCCACGCCCTCTCCCCGTCCCACCCTCGCCCGCCCACGCCAGCTCCTCGTCCCACCACGCCCTCTCCCCGTCCCTCCCACGTCAGCTCCTCGCCCCACCCACGCCCTCTCCCCGTCCCGCCCACGTCAGCCCCCGTCCCACCCACGCCCTCTCCTCGTCCCGCCCACGTCAGCTTCCTGTCCCACCCACGCCCGCTCCCCGTCTCACCCACGTCAGCTTCCTGTCCCACCCACGCCCGCTCCCCGTCTCACCCACGTCAGCTTCCCGTCCCACCCTCACCCGCTCCCCGTCCCACCCACGCCCACGCCTCGTCCCACCCACGCCCGCTCCTCGTCCCGCCCACCCCATGAAGGCTGGCAATATAGTCAAGATAAACCAGTGCCATAAGACCCAAAATTAGGTGGGATATGTCACCTGGAGAAGTAGGGTGGGTGTATATATATATAATGGCTGCCTGTCCCTCGATACAGTGAGTTATTATAATTGATCTATTAAAGAAGTGGTCTGGATTAACATTTTCCAATTTGTTTTTGTTAAACATTGGATACTTGATACATGTATTGTTCTTGATGTTCCAGTGCTTGTATCATGTCGCTTAAGACTGTACGGAAGTGGTATCCACCATGCACCTCCTCTGATGAGTCCTTTCACTTGAGTACCGCCGGCCTCACTGCGCTGGGAGTAATTTATTTAATCTGACTCATTTTGTGATTTTTAATTTTCTCCTGTGACCCCTCGGATTATCTTCCCCCAAAGAACAATGTCACTTTCCATCTCGTTTAGTGCTCATAATATCTTGTACGTTGTGATCATGTCTCCTCTGATCTTTTATATTCCTGCCAGATTTCACTCCTTTAACATGTCTTCATTACTGAGATATTTTATTACTGGCAGCAGTTATATTCTTGGGTCCCGCCTCACAACATTCATATTGAAGTTCTGTTAGGTTAGGTTAGGTTAGGTTAGGTTAGGTTAGGTTAGGTTAGGTTGAGGTGATTCTATTTGTGTAGAAATGATTTGTTATTCCCGTCGTCGGAGACATATGAAGTCTATACTTAAGCTTTTCGAGGACCTTCTGAGGCAGTTGCTGACCTTCTCTAGGATGCGACCCACAACAGGTGAGTAATTCCCAGATACCTATTTCACCACTAGGTGAAGTTGTCTACAGGTGAAAGGAGACTTGCCCATATGCAGAGACTTGCTCATCAGCATCTGTCCTGTGCGGCAACCCGTTCTCGCACTTTCGTATAGTCAATATTGACTTATTAAATAAGTGCATATGTGACATAATAATTTATTGTGAATATTTTAGTTTACCTTGAAAAGCTTCATAGAAAACACCGACCTTACCTAACCTTCTTAGTATGTTAAGATAAGCATCTTATTCGTAATTACAATTATTACTTAACCTATACCTATAATAGGTAATTACAATTATTACTTAACCTATACCTATAATAGGTTAAGTAATAATTGTAATTACAAAGCAATAAGATGCTTATCTTAACATACTAAGGTTAGGTAAGGTCGGTGTTTTCTATGAAGCTTTTCAAGGTAAACTAAAATATTCACAATAAATTAGTATGTCACATATGCACTTATTTAATAAGTCAATATTGACTATACGAAAGTGCGAGAACGGGTTGCGTGAGGAGACTGAACCTGGGTACCTAGGCGTGTATTTTCGTCAATGAGCGTGTGTGTAGTTTGCTTCTATGTAATAAGTCCAAAGATGGTACTCGTGGGTTTATAGTTAATCACGACCAATTCCCACAGGCGCGTCAAACCGTAAGAACAGGAAGTCCCAAGAAGTGGTGGCCTCGGATATATGTAAACATAATTCATTGTGTAAAACTTTAACTTTTCTATTAATTTAAAATCATTAGGGAGAGATATTGCGTATATTTTAGACACACATTTCAACAAGACAGGTTGTCTTTCACTAGAGTAGACGTCAACCGTAAGGATAAATTAATGCAGTTTAGCGGATTTTGTATAACATTATTTTATCCAGAGAAAATCAGTAGAAGAAAATCCTCCTCAGGAACTCTAGAGGATGCAGTTGAGTCGCAGATTATAACGCTTTACCATGTGTGGTGTAGTATGGTCTAGAGCGTTGACTGGGTATAGGGGATTCGAACCCAGCGCATAGGTTCGAATCCTCCTCACGTCTACTAATTTTCTCATTGATACTTCACGTTAATGTGATCTCTTTGTGCATTCGTTTATCTTGCTCTGAAGCTCCGTTCTCTAGAAGTAGGAATTTACAGAAAACGCACCAGAGTTTTGTATTGATCCGTATCTGCTGTGTTTTGCTTCTTGGTAAGATTATCATTTATAAATCATTTTTGTCCAGGAAAAAATATATATATATAATATCAATTACATTATAGGAATTATATATGAACGTTAGGCTTATATTGAGGTCCCCAAGGTGGAACTACTGACCCTCCCCAGGATGCAACCCCACAATAGTTGCCTAACTCCCGGGTACCTATGTACTGCTAGGTGACCAGGATCATTAGGTTATAGGAAACGGGCTCAGTCATTTCTCTCCCGCCTGGGATTCGAATGTTCTATTGTACTCGATGACGTGTGTCAATATTCATTATGGATCTAATTGAACTAAAAAACATTGACAAATGTCACATATTTGGTTACTTAAGTGTAGTTATAGGATGAGAGCGAGACTCGTGGTGCCCCGTCTTCCCAGTATGAACAACTGACCTTCCTCTTGCTGCGAGCCACAACAGTCGACCAGCTCCTGGGGCCAGGGTTTACTGCAGGCTGACTAAAGACATCAGAGGTAAAGAAACGTGCCCGAACTTCTTGCCCCTGCCCGAGAATCGAACCCGGGACCAATCGGTTGTGTGCTAGCTGCTGCACTATAATGATTTATAACTTGCCGATTGTATATGTACTGTATTTGCCGGGTGTAGATGAGAAAATATTGTTGAGAAATACTCAATAACTTCATCGATAATCATTACTGATTTGTTGTAAGAATTATGAGATACTCTGCTTGTACACGAAGGTATCCGCTTAATTACGCCAGTAACTGTTTATACATGTAACTACTGTAGCTCAACAAGCCACTATATAGGATACAAAACGGGATATGCTTTTTCACACATCTTTAGCTACAGTTAAGAGGGAATGTGTTTCTTTTGTTTGTATGAGGTTGGAAGCCAGACGCTTGGGGCTAGCTTCACCCTTTTCAGGATGAACGGTCTGGAGTATGGGACAGACATATGCTGGTCGGAGTCGGTCCTATTGGTCTTTTTAACAAGAAGTCGGGCTAAATAGTGCCCCCCCCCCCTCCGAATTGATGAAAGGTGGCTAGCCAAGTCCCTAGATTTCTTATTTTTTCTGTACTCACCTAGTTGTGTTTGCGGGGGTTGAGCTCTGGCTCTTTGGTCCCGCCTCTCAACCGTCAATCAACAGGTGTACAGATTCATGAGCCTATCGGGCTCTGTCATATCTACACTTGAAACTGTGTATGGAGTCAGCCTCCACCACATCACTTCCTAATGCATTCCATTTGTCAACCACTCTGACACTAAAAAAGCTCTTTCTAATATCTCTGTGGCTCATTTGGGCACTCAATTTCCACCTGTGTCCCCTTGTGCGTATTCCCCTTGTGTTAAATAGACTGTCTTTATCTACCCTATCAATCCCCTTCAGAATCTTGAATGTGGTGATCATGTCCCCCCTAACTCTTCTGTCTTCCAGCGAAGTGAGGTTTAATGTGTGTGTGTGTGTGTGTGTGTGCACTCCAGTTGCAAACTCTGTGAGCAGGAACTACGGCACGATCTCCCGCACTACATCACTGAATGCCCAGTTATTAGACCTCTCAGACCAGTTGGCATGAGGTACCTGGAGCTCTGCAATTACTTTATTCACTCTCGTATTCTTGAAGATATCCTCACAGTGTACCCAAAATTTGCCAGTGCTGGCTACTAAACATATGGCCTTGTATGACTAACCATCCTGCGAGATGGGGACTTGTATTACCACTGCTGCCTTATTCAATCTTGTGTTGATGATATCCTCAAAATGCATCCGGAGTCTGCCAGTGCAGACTGCCTATCACATGCCTCTGTATAACTAACCATTCTGTGTGATGGGGATTTTTTAGCATCACCTAGTTAGCTTTTTTGACACACTGTACTCCACTTCATATAGTCTAGGGTAGCTGCACTAATGCAGATGTACCTCATGTATTAATAAAAAAAATGTGTGTGTGTGTGTGAGAGAGAGAGAGAGAGAGAGAGAGAGAGAGAGAGAGAGAGAGAGAGAGAGAGAGAGAGAGAGAGAGAGAGAGAGAGAGAGAGAGAGAGAGAGGAGTAGCCAGTTATACACGCAGGTGACCAATTATATAGGCAGGGGATTAGTTATACACACCGCTGATTGTAACACATGTTCACGAATCTCTCAGTCCAAATTATTCAGCGATGAATATTTGCACACTTTGTCTATCAGTTGCTGCCTCACAGGGAACGCGAGCTTCCTTTCAATCACTCCTCTGAAAGGTGCACTATTTTCTCTTGAGTGACCGTTCTTGTGCATCGCTGAGAACTGTTTGTGTTGCTGCTACCGATGCCTGGCTTACTTCACATCCTCCTACGGTTGGAGATCAACCATCTTCGCCGGTTCCAGCCCTCATCTCGCCGGCTTCATCCTTCATCTCGTCGCGATTTAACATAAATATTAAACTTCCTCTCTCACTTAAATTGAAAGTTGATGTGTCACTGTAGTTGCAGATGGGTAAGTAGAGTCCAGCGCTTCACCAAGACGAACACAGATCTTATCAATCACTAGTAACACTAAAAACCACAAGGAGAATGACCATGGGCTGTACTCACCATGGCTCCTGTCTTCTTGGTGTCTATGGGCTACAGAGGCGCAGCCCCACCTGTGACCCCTTGCTTTATACCCGCGTCCACCGCCCCCCCCCTCCCCTCCACCCACACTCCCCTCATACCCCCCATGATTCCTCCCTCATCCCCCTCATCTTCCCTCGTGGCGCCAGCCATCAACCAGCCCGGAGGGGCGTGATGGGTGAGGGGAAGGATGGAGGGCGGGAGTGTGGGGAATGTGACCTATTTGGAGCGCTACCGGGAAAGCATATGGGAGAGGGAGGGGGGAAACGCTGGGAGGGAGAGAAGAGAAAACTACTGAGAAAGAAATGAGTGGATGCGTGAAGGTGTGTGAGGGTGAGAGCAGCAGTCAGTAACCTGTGGACACTACTGGGTGGAGTACGGGGCACCCGCTGGTCACCACAGCCAGTCACCACCATGGTCCCCGCCTGGAGACCACGCCCTGAGCCTCACCAGCCGCTGTTGACCAAGACATCTCCCCATTTCGGGGGAGTTACATACAAGATGGTGAAATATTGAGAATAATAAATATACTTAAGAAGGGTGCGTATATGAATTGAGTTAAGATGGAGGGTGTGGAGTAGGTCTGGATGTTTGGCCAAGATGGAGAACATTTCTTCCTTCTCGAGTCCTTCACTCGACATTCTTCAGCACAAGTTTACATATAATTGTTCGTTTCATGGAGGACAAAATTACAAAATAACCGTTGTTAACAACGTTTGCTTGAAATGAAATGAAACGTTGTTAACAACGTTTGCTTGCTTGCAATTTCAAGCAGTGCTTGAAATTGCCTGCTTTCATTGCCGAGCAATGAAAGCAGGCAATGAAGCACTGCTAATTTAACTAGTATACTTGTGTTGTGCTTCATGCTTGTTGTAACTGTACCAGGATCAAGACTGACGGCTCAGAGAGCGAGTATTATGACGTCTCCAGATCTTACCTACACTCAGCAAATGGGTCATATCGACTCTTGAAATAAGCAAATCAGCCGCTTTGAACGAAGCTTTTCATGGAGTGCATCTTATAACTGCTGTGTGCTGGTTACAGATGTTTATCGCAAATGAAACAAGCAAATTAGATCAGTAAATGGACAAATAATAGAGTAATGCAACCTGCATGTTTGTCATAGGTTGAAAAATCAGATTATTGCAACATAATGTGGGACTGAGCCCCCAACACACACACACACACACTGGCCCGCCAGGAAGTACACCTGGGTTAATTACGTACACGTATGGTGGCCCAGATGCCTCGCCCCGCCAACTAACACACGCCTCTCCACACCCACAAGTCTTGCCAGCTGTGACATCCAGCAACCAGCCAAAATATACGCCACTTGGCAAACATATGAAAAAAGTCCGAAATAGAAGACATAATTGCTTGGTTCGCTCCCCAGTTGAAGGTATGTGTACCAGGAGCAACACCGCCCGCTCGTAAATGCACAAGGAGCTAACTTTCCAGGAACATCTTACTTAGTGGTGTTGTCTTCATGAAAATTGGAAGGGATATATATGCTGGAAGGGTCTGAGGTCTTGTTGACCTACTGGAAACATCAGGACGGGTCTGAGGTCTTGTTGACCTACTGGAAACATCTGGACGGGTCTGAGGTCTTGTTGACCTACTGGAAACATCTGGAAGGGTCTGAGGTCTTGTTAACCTACTGGAAACATCTGGACGGGTCTGAGGTCTTGTTGACCTACTGGAAACATCTGGAAGGGTCTGAGGTCTTGTTGACCTACTGGAAACTGGAAACTTGTACATTTCTCTTACTGCCAGCCAACCCTCTCCCTCTCCTGTCTGACAGTTACACCTGTCCCTTGCATTTAACTCGGAAAATTGCATTCTGGTCACTGCTCTTATTCGTATTTGCATAACATTTGCCTGGAGGCGAGGCAGGCGGCGACCACGACTCACTGCTGCCTCCTCGGGGTAACCCGCAACATAAACATAAAGTGTTGTACCCCAAAAGAAGATCTCGTTTTGCATAAGGAAATTCTTAAGGGCAGAAAGCTGACCTTATTTCTCATAGGCCTAAATAAGCAATCCTAAACCTAACATTTTCTGTTGGGTTTATGTAATCTTAGGCCTAATTTAGTGAATAAATAAATAAATAAATAAATATATATATATATATATATATATATATATATACATATAATTTTTTTTCACTAAATTAGGCCTAAGATTACATAGTCAGAAGAGATGCAGTGCTTTGTGCCGTACATCGCCATTTCCGGCCCCTCTACCCGTTCATACTATCGTGCTACAATGGTGAGTCAAAACTGCTCTTTGGTGAACACGAAATCAGATCATGTAAAGGTGTTCAGTAAGGTGATTCTCTAGCTCCTCTTCTTTTCTGTTTAGTCTTAAAAGAAATCACTGAAAGCTTGTTCAGCGAGTTCAACATCTGGTTTTTGGATGATGGCACTATAGCTGGCACCGTAGACCATCTCTTGGCAGATATTAGGAAAATAAGGGAGCAAGAAGTAAGCCTGGGTCTCGTCCTGAACCCTTCCAAGTGTGTAGTAGTCTCTTCCAACCCAGACATCGTAGCTAGAATAAGGTCTGCCTTGCCTGGAGCCCATGTCATTAGAGCCGAGAACAGCATTCTCCTTGGCGCCCCCCTTGGGTCATTGAGAAGATCCTTGATAAGAAAATCACAGACCTCAACAGGATGGAAAAAAGGATAGTTGACATCGATCCCCACGACCCTCTTTAATTATCTCCTCACTAAATGCCTATCCCTTCCTAGGCTAACCTACTTTCTGAGGTGCGCCCATCCTACAACAGCCCAAAGCTCGAAGAGTATGATCAATTACTGAAGACCATGCCAGAAAAAGTTGTCACCTTTTTCCTTAATGAATGACAGTGGAAACAAGCCACTCTCCCTGTCAGGTTCGGCGGCTTGGGTGTCCGCACCGCCACCCAAATAGCTGTCTCATTCTTCCTGTCTTCCTTCTCAGCATCAGATGACCTGGTTAAGGAAATTCTACCTATCAACCTGTGTGACTTTGCAGGGTTACGGGATTCCCACTACATGGAATGCGACACAAAATGGGGTACCATGGCAGACCCAGCACTCAGACCAGCCATGCCGAAAGCCAAGAAACAATCCAGCTGAGACAGTCCCATTGTAGACAAAGAAGCCACAGCTTTGCTGGATGTAGAAACAACCCCCAGTGATCGTGCACGCCTCACAGCTGTGCAGGCTCCCCATGCAGGGGACTTCCTTTAGCAAGTCCCTATGTCTGCGACAGGCACACTTCTTGATCCGCAGGAGCTCCGTATTGCAGTTGCTCTCCGCCTTGCTGACCCTATCCACACTGTTCATGAGGGTATTTGCGGCGAGGCAGATGCAGACGAATATGGATGGCATGGCCTGCACTGTGGAAAATCAGGCGGTTGGCACTCTAGACACGACGAAGTCAATGAGATCATTAAGAGGAGCCTTGAATCTGCCCAATGTCCAGCGGAGAGAGAGCCCCGCAATCTATTGAACCATAACTCTGCTAGCTATGCCGGCCGACCAGACGGAATCACACTGTACCCTTGGAAGGGTGGCAGACAATTGCCGTTGGACTATACTTGTGTATCCACCCTGGCCACCACATACGTCAACCTCTCTGACGGCCAAGCAGGAGCCACATCGACACGTAGAGAAAGATACAAGTCGACCAAGTACAGGGAATTAGAATCGCCAGTACAACTTCGTTCCAATAGGATCTGAGATCCTAGGTCCAAAGGGAGAGAGTGGAAGAAAGATTTCATAAGGATCTTGGTTCCAGGCTCATTGACACTACCAGAGACCCTAGAGCGGCAAGTTTTCTCTTCCAGCGCCTCAGTGTCGCGATCCAGAGGGGAAATGCCTGCTGCATCCTCGGTTCCTGCCCGGCGTCGGAGGAGTTCGAAGAAATCTACAACCTCTAGAAAACATACTTCCCCTTATTTCCTCTTAATGTTCATTTTTTGTAAACAATCTGATATATATATATATATATATATATATATATATATATATATATATATATATATATATATATATATATATAGTATAACTAAGAAGATTTGGTTTTGTTTCTTACATTCTCGGGCCCACAACAAAATTCAAAGTACACACCACTGGCGACTTGTGGCTGGAGCCGTCCATATCTCAGTATGCGTACCTTAATGTTTGGATGAAAGGTCAAGTATACAATTCATTAAGTGTAAGGCTTGGAGGCTGTCGTCTCCAATTCAATTTCTTTCTTTATCATGCACCCTATACCCATCCCGTGGGCGGTGGTGGTGGAAAGAGTTACAGAGGCACATTAATGGGTTCAGGAACTGAACCCCATAGTTCATTTAGCTAAGCAAGTGACAATCTTTTGAAGCTAGTTACACAATTGTTAATGTTATATATATATATATATATATATATATATATATATATATATATATATATATATATATATATATATATATATATATATATATATATAGATATATATATATATAATATATTTATATATATATATACAATCATTTACACAAATACATATACATATAAATAATCTTTTAATGTGATTCAATAAGAGATTCACAACAGTCACTATACAAGGCACTTTACATCTATGGTGAGTCACACAGTTACTAGTCTTGCTCCACACCCACCCAACTGGGCGGCAGCTTTACAGTCATGTGCTCCACACCCACCCAACTGGGCGGCAGCTTTACAGTCATGTGCTCCACACCCACCCAACTGGGCGGCAGCTTTACAGTCATGTGTAGGCTGCACCTACAGTAACCAAACTTTGGATACTTCGCTAATTTTCCTTGAAGCACATTATTATAAATGAAGTACCTGCACAATTATTGTACACCATTGATGATGTTATCTCTGAATTCCGCACTTTTTTCACATTCCATTATATAATGACGCAAAGTATACGAATAGCTCAGCTGATAGAGGTTTACATTTACTCAAATCTACATTAGCAGATGTTACAAACTCCCAGAGGTACTTGTAGCCGAGCCTAAGCCTAGCAGTGATAACATTTAGAAGTCTGCTAACCTTAACTCCCATCTTGGCTTTGACAGCACATTTTGGATATATATATTTGTGTGTATTTAGCGGCTGTATATTTCTATGATCCACGTTACATAACTGGAGTAAAATATATGGCACACACCTCATATAATGCGGGAGATTAAGCCTTACGAGGCGCTCATCCTGCCCTACTCACAGCTGCCAACATTCCTGGTGTGTGACGCACCGCGCGCCTCACGCCGCCTGCACCACCCCGGATAATATGTACCGAAATATGTGCAGTTACCGGGAATTATGGACATCTTTACACAGTTTCCCGGATAGTAAGCACCGTGTTGAACAGGTAACTGAAATTTTGTGCCCGTATGTGCAATGGCTGAAGATGGGGACCGTTATGTTCAATTGGCTTGAAAATATTACAGTTATAAGCAGTCAGCCGTAAATGTGTTCCGTTATGTGCAGTTAGCCTAACATGTTATACTCAGTGATCTCAAAATGTGTAGCGGTAACTGCTGCTACTTGAATATATGTGCTGTTATGTATACTGCTATAAGAAAAAATTGTATTCAGTTACCGGGAAATGTGTAGTCAATCGCTATGTGTAGCTACCGGGAAATATGAATTGTCATGTGTATTACCGTCTAGCACAAGCACATGCGTGCTATATCATGTGTGTTACTGATATATAATATATATCCCTAACTCTTCTGTCTTCCAGCGACGTACGATTCAGTTCTGGTAGTCTTTCCTCGTAGCCCATACCCCTCAGCTCGGGTACTGGTTAATTTTTTTTTTTAATTTTGCCCCGAGGGGCGAGTTTATTGGGCAGCGCCACTCATCCTATGAGTGTACACACCGCCATAGCAGCATGTATAACACTCCCCAATAAGAAGAAAACCCGCTGGGTTATTCATCCTGTCACTTGTACCCAGACACAGCTGGGACTTGCTTAACTGTTTCAACTGAACAGCTCCACAAATAAGAAGATTAACATCTGTCAACCCTTAAAATCTTACGTTATCTTGCGGGTGCAAAATGGGGGAACCTTTTAAGAACAGTATCAATATTTGACAAATAGTGTTTTCCTAACTCAAACAATGTGGGGTTTATTATTCTACACATATTCCTAATGTCTCTCAGGTGTTCACATTCACGTAGATAGTGGTCAAGGCGGTGTCCATCACTCTCATCACAGATTCTGCAACTCCGCTGATCAACTGTTGTTTCCATTCCGAATCTCCATGGATATTTGTATCCAAGACGGATTCTCGCTATTACTGATTCTTTCCCTCGTCGTCCTCCTCTTCGTCCATAATGATTGGGATTGCCAGCTGCAACAATGTTGTACCCGCGTACAGATTCACTGGTTTGTGCTTCTATCCTCCTTTCCTCAGTTCTGGTGGCATACCTTTATACCTTTTCCATGTGTGTGAATCTTCTCTTGAATATATGTGTGTGTGTGTGTGTGTGTGTGTGTGTGTGTGTGTGTGTGTGTGTGTGTGTGTGTGTGTGTGTGTGTGTGTGTGTGTGTGTGTGTGTGTGTGTGTGTGTACTCACCTAGTTGTGCTTGCGGGGGTTGAGCGCTGGCTCTTTGGTCCCGCCTCTCAACTGTCAATCAATCACACACACACACACACACACACACGTGTGTGTGTGTGTGTGTGTGTGATCGTCTATAATTATTCTCTCTTTTTTTCTATTAATTTTACACTTAAAATTATGTGTTGATTCAGCTACGAAAGCTTCTCTAATTATATGTATTTAAATACAACTCTTACGCTGAAGAATTCCTTCCTTACACTTCAATGGCTAATTTGTGTCTTACTAACATACGTTTATACCCTACTGTGATGGGCATGAACGTTCCCTACTGTGATGGGCATGAATGTACCCTACTGTGATGGGCATGAACGTACCCTACTGTGATGGGCATGAATGTACCCTGCTGTTAGATACCCTGCACTGTATAGGGCGTCTGGCTCGGTGCCCCAGCTCCTGTGGGTGGAAATAATATACTGCATTTCGTTTTAAACTCATTTCAGAATTTCTCACTGTTTCGCCTGGCGCTGGCAGGACTGGGGAGGGTGCTTGAAGGCTTGGCAGGTGGACACCTTAATGGTGAAGGCTGCTTTCTTGCCTGCTTATGGATAGTTTTCACCTGCAAGGGTACTTGCCACCTGCGTCCTTTCCACATGTGTTTCCCACCTGGATGTTGCCACTTGAGTGCTTGCTACCTGAGTGATTGAGGTCCTGGGCACCTGAGGCCCTCACACTTGCTTGCCCTAGGCACCTGAGGCCCTCACACTTTCCTGCCCTGGGCACCTGAGGCCCTCACACTTGCCTGCCCTGGGCACCTGAGGCCCTCACACTTGCCTACCCTGGTCACCTGAGGCCCTCACACTTGCTTGCCCTGGGCACGTGAGGCCCTCACACTTGCCTGCCCTGGGCACCTGAGGCCCTCACACTTGCCTGCCCTGGGCACGTGAGGCCTACCAGCCTTCAGCGCCAGCAGGTCCTGCAGGGCTCCTGTGTGATGTGACAGCCTTTAGCAGCATGTCTCTGCCTGTGAATTACTGCGCTTACTCAAGGCGGCGTTCAGACGGCGGGTAAATACATTAGTGTCTATATTGGGGCCGACGCCCACACCAATACTTGGGAGAACGTTCCACGTTCCTCCCAAATTCTATTTTGACTAAATAAGTCATAAAAATGACCTGGGTTGTTCCGCCTTTCTGAAGTTCACGAACTCAGGTGATTAAAATGTGCGTAGCTTCTCTTGGTTTATTTTAATTATGTATTTATATATTTTCACGTCCTTCTGTGCGCATTGTTTAATTTTGCGGTATATAATTGATTTTAAATTATATATCTCATTTGTTGGTGTTACGATTTTGTTTAATAATGACCAAATTTTGCGTGTTTAATATAGATTTAGCTGGCGCTGAATAGAGTATTTATATAAATATTTTATTACACACAGAAATCACAATAGCGTGATGCATCAAATGAACAAATCCACTAGAACCGTGACGAGGGTTCGAACCTTCGTCCGAGAGGATCCCAGACGAGCCTTAATCGACTGAGCTACGAATTGCAACCGGGAAATCAACTTGACCTACCGCGGATCCGTGGTAGGTCAAGTCTCTCTCGAACATGAGAGAGAGAGAAGAGAGAGAGAGAGAGAGAGAGAGAGAACGCTAAACAGCATTCAACTATGACCTAAATATAAAGTATGTTTAAACACATGTGAAGAACCTTAGAAACATTCGCAGCTCCCTGGTAAGAGAGGGCAAACTCACCTTAGCTCCCAAACACTCAAAGATCGTGACTGCAAGGGGGGGAACAAGCCGCCTGCTCTCATAACTCTCACCATAACCAACACTTCTACAACATTTCCATCTCATGTACCTTTTCATAATCTTTACCTCCCCTCCCCCCCCCCCTCTCCACCCCATCAAATAAAAATAAGTGGAGTGGAAGGAAGGGGTTGAGTGGTTGAGAGGGAGGAGGGGTGGAGGAGGCCCGGGTGACGCAGGTCTGTGGGTGAATATGTTGTGTTTGTTTCTGTCAGTCTACTCTCTCCTCTACTTTCAGTTTCTGGCTGAAACTGAAAGTAGAAGAGTCAGGAGGCAATGCATGACGGAGTGAGGGAGAGGAAATGATGGAGAAGGAGAGCTACGGTTGAATAAAGTGTGACAAGATTAGGGTAAGAGATGAGGAACTGTGGGAGAGAGAGAGAGAGACGGTCAGACCAGTGGTGGGGAGAATAGGTGTGTGTGAGGGAAGGGTGGCACGGCTGCCTGCCAAAAGGAATACAAAGGTAAACTTAGCATTTGTTAGTAAACAGATAAGGGACGATGGGGAAGTAGGGAGGGCACTGGGAAATTTAGGAAGGTGCCAGGAAGGTGGGAAAGGTACTGCACACACCGACTTTTATTACGAACTATTTATTACAAATAACACTGTAGCGACGCCCTCAATTAATTTCATTCATTTATTATGCACCCCATACCCATCTTGTGGACGCCCTCATTGATACAAGTCCCAAAATTACGAACGCACATATTGGGACTAAACTCCGTGGGTTAATTGGAACTGTAGGTAAGGATCTCCCTAAGTCTCCATTACCGGAGTGTGCGCTGCTCCAGCCAGCCAACCAACCCTCGTTCCCCTGTCTGGAGGCGACAGTAACTAGCGCAGGTAAATGGATGGGGTTAGGTGAGGGTAGAGTGTTATCTTATGAGCGAGAGAGAGTAAGCTGGGAGAAGAGGGCCATCTGTATGTAGTTGGGTGTGTGTGTGTGTGTGCCATATATGGCGAGGGAGTGTAAGGGAGAGGTGGAGCGACTCTGGCGCTCCCAGCTGATGTAAAAATAGTGTCGTGTCCCAACTTCCACCACTGCCTCCACCAGCAGGAGGAGGACGAGCAGGAGCAGCAGGAGCAGGAGGAGCAAGTACAGGAGGAGGAGGAGCAAGAACAGTAGCAGGAACAAGAGAATCTGGAGGACGAATTAGTGGTAGTAGACGAAAGGGACAAATGAAGCCAGGAGAGAGAGCCGCGCACATCTCGCCTGGCTGGAGCCGTCCCTTGTGGTAGACCCCCGTTAACACGGCTACCTAAGAATTCCCTGTCGCGATGTTGTCTTCGTCTAAATGTATTTACCGCCATATTTTAGTGCCATCAACAGCTGTGGTGATGTTGTGGCTGAAGCCTCGGTCCAGGTTGACGCATGGGGCGAGCAGCCGAGGTCACAGGACACAGACCTCCGGCACTCCACTTACAACACTTTCCCATTTAAAAATATAGGTGATGGGCGGGAACATGGGAGGTGGGCGGGAACATGGGAGGTGGGCGGGAACATGGGTGATGGGCGGGAACATGGGTGATGGGTGTATGAGAGTAAGGTAGGGAGAGCCTTGCCAAACCCTCCCCTCCCCCCCCTGGAACTGTCACTGGCCGCCCACACCCACCCTTCACGGCCGCCCCCGCCGCCCACTTACGCACCTCAGGACACCATTATCTCTTAACACGTGTCATTCCAAAACTAAATGAATATCTTAAGAGGGGATCGTACATCGTGTTATCTCACCAGTGCAAGTATCACCTAACTTGCTATATTGATCACCTTTGTACCGAATATGTGCCCGCTATAGTAGAGTGTTATCTTATGTACACTTTGAGCCCGTTATCTTACTGACTTGTGAGTAGTCTCAGTAATTGGGTACAACAATAAGTAATAATGATTATGCAGGTCATTATTATTATTATTATTATTATTATTATTATTATTATTATTATTATTATTATTATTATTGCATTAAAAACCACACTTTTTTATTTGTGAAATATCTGTAAGGAATTTACATCGTCTTTCGCACTCTCCTGAGTGCTTTGTCAAAGTCTGAGTGTGTGGTGAGGAAGAGACTTATATCTCAACGACTAATCGTTGATTAGTCGTTAATCAATCATTAATTAGTCGTTACCGACAAATAAATTAGTCGTTAAATAATTAAGAATTATTAATGTGCCTGGGAATACCCAGCGCATAGGTTCGAATCCTCATCACGGCTCCTGCAGATTTTCTCATTGATTCATCACGTTTGTGTGATTATTCTCTGAATAATAATAATAATTATAAAATAATAATAATAATAATAATAATAATATTATTATTATTATTATTTTATTAATGATTAAAATTATATTAATGATATATTTCCGGTGCCACTTTAACAATTACTTAAGTAATAAAGCCTTTCGACCTGCCATCAACAGGATTCCTTCTTATCAGGTCATACCAGGAAGATTTGGGATTCAGATCATCTGTTTAGCTTATGTGTTGACTAATGAGAAGTTCTGATCTTCACCAGCCATGACAGATGTAGCAAGAGGGTCGCCCCTCTGAGTCTTGGATCGTTCATGAGGCAAGACGTCTTAGATCGTTCGTAAAGCATGATATGTTGGATCGTTCGTGAGACAAGACGTCTTAGATCGTTCGTAAAGCATGATATGTTGGATCGTTCGTGAGACAAGACGTCTTAGATCCATCACTAATCGTTTCTTCACCCCTTGGGACGGGAGTATGTCTTTGTCTTACTTGTGAGAAGAGTCAAGCTAAGTTCAGTACCTTTCCTTCCAAGAAGTTGAATTAACTCTCATGTTTCTGAAGGGGGGGGGGAGACTTCATTAGAACACCATCCACATATACTACTTGTTATTCTCATTTTGAAATTCAGTATTAAGATGTGGGAAGTCTTGCTTCATAGTCACTCTGCGTGAGCTGATCCCCGTAAGCAAACCTTGACTTTCCTTCCTCTCAGATAATATCCAATTCTCTTAAGAAGTCGCCTTTTAATAATTCATTGTGTCGTGGGACAGGCAGCCAGTGTGTATATATATATATATATATATATATATATATATATATATATATATATATATATATATATATATATATATATATATATATATATATATATATGACAATGTCAGACCACGGTGGAAAATGAAACAGGAATTTCCTTAAGTACTTCCTTCTTAAGTACGTCCTTCTGAAGATGTATTTAATATACGAAAGTACTTAAGGAAATTCCTGTTTCATTTTCCACCGTGGTCTGACATTGTCACATTCTTAATCACGTGTTTATTTTCGTGATATACACACACACATATATATATATATATATATATATATATATATATATATATATATATATATATATATATATATATATATATATATATATAAATATATATATATATATATATATATATATATATATATATATATATATATATATATATATATATATATATATATATATATAGTAGCCAGAACGCACTTCTCAGCCTACTATGCAAGGCCCGATTTGCCTAATAAGCCTAGTTTTCCTGAATTAATATATTTTCTCTATTTTTTTTCTTAAGAAATGATAAAGCAACCCATTTCATTATGTATGAGGTCAATTTTTTTTTATTGGAGTTAAAATTAACGTAGATATATGACCGAACCTAACCAACCCCACCTAACCTAACCTATCTTTATAGGTTAGGTTAGGTGGGTTAGATAGTCGAAAAGCAATTAATTCATGAAAACTTGGCTTATTAGGCAAATCGGGCCTTGCATAGTAGGCAGAGAAGTGCGTTCTGGCTACTAGGTACGACATATATATATATATATATATATATATATATATATATATATATATATATATATATATATATATATATATATATATATATATATATATATATATATGCTTATATCGAGGTTCTCCCCATAGGCGAATTACTGACCCTCCCCAGGATGCGACCCTGCTAGGTGAATTGGTGCATTAGGTGATAGGAAAAGATCCCAACCATTTCTGTTCCTCCTTGTCTTGCTAGTTACAGTTGTACTTCATATTTATACTCGTGCATGCAAGTGGTGGTGTTCGGCCGCCGTAACATTCTGTACGTTTAACATTGTTTCCTGAAGTACCCCCTGAAGGTTCGTCAAGGGCGCCGATGGCAGTCTCTCGAGTAGTATTGGACCCCCTTGAGTGGGTTCTTGAGAGTACCCGGGAACACTCCTTACACATTCCCAGCGTGGCACCAACTGGACTTGCTGGGTCAAGTGGATCTCCTACACACGGACCTTGTAATTACCTAAGTGTAGATACAAGATGAGAGCTACACTCATGGTGTAACGCCTTCCCGGTACTCTTTGTCGTATAACGCTTTGGAACCACTGACGGTTTTGGCCTCGACCACCTTCTCACTTAGCTTGTTCCAACCGTCTACCACTGTGTTTACCTAGGTGAGCCAGGAGAGCAGGTCATCGTCCTGCAGCAGAACTCTGCGGATGATAACACCCCGCGGAGTGCTGCTTGATGCAGAGGCGCTAGATAATCTTCGCCTGTTCATATCCCAGATTCTATTTTGAGGTAATAAAAACCACAAAAGATTACTGGAGTTTCTATTACAACCGTTTACAAGCCAAGCAGCAACACGCAGGGTGTGCTGGTGAGGGAATGTGTGGGTGAGGAGCTGTACGAGATATAGGTGTGTTGGTGTGTGCAGGTGAGATGATGTAGGGAGAGTACAGGTGAGGGGTATACAGGTGAGGGGTATACAGGTGAGGGGTATACAGGTGAGGGGTATACAGGTAGAGGGTGTACAGGTGAGGGGGTGTGCCGGTGAGAGATGTGCGTGATCAGAGGATAAACAGGTGTGGGAGGTGTATATGTGATAGACTGCGAGGAGTCCGGCGTTAACACAACACGTGCAAAACACCCGCCGCCATCTTTGGGTGGAGGAGGCCGCCAGCTGGGGTTGTAAACAAACAACATCGCTCACGCTTTCGAAAGTTTTGGCAGAAATTACTGAAAATTCTGTGATATATTCAAGCTTCCAGAGTTAGGAGACTCGGGGTCGGGCTCCCCACAAGCTCAGCTGTTTCTGCACGGGGCGTGATTATTTATGAGAGTCGTCAGGCGTATATATCGCTCCCTCTTGGGTGTCTCTGCGGTGGGTGCCCGGCATTACCCGACCTCTACCATAACGGCTTCAAGCACCACTGCTCCAAGCGTCACCCAATCCCACACATCACAGTGCCAAGCATCACTCATTTCCGCCCACGTATGAGGGGGATACAGAAATGACGAAAGAGTTTATCGTGCGCTCCGTGTACGTCATATACTGTATTTTCATCTCATGGCATCGGTAAAGTTTAACAGCCATGATATTATTTTTGGGGGCACGACAGCGGGATCGAACCTGCGTCCTGAGTCGATCCCGCCGTCATGCCCCAAAGATTTTCTCATAGATACATCACGTTATTGAAATATCATGGTGTATCAAGATCCATGTTACCTGTGACTATTGCTGGGGAGGCGAGAAGCGAGCGGCCAAACTGAAATAGATCTTCAGTGAGTATAATTGGTTAATTATGGACCCCCCATCCCCACCCTGCGCAGGGTGACGAGGCCTGACACGGTATACTTCCGGCAGGCGAGGTATGTGTCACGCTAGTGACGTCTGCGATGTGAATAACTGCCGCGGTGCGCAGCGTCTGGTCGCAGCTTATACCAGGCCAGCGTCAGACTTACACAAATCATTACAATAATGGCTGCTCTAAACAGATGTACAGCAGTCTAAATCAAACCCATTTTTGACAATGTCAAATTATCAAAAGATGGCACCAAGCCGAGACGACTATGAGGGGCTTTTAAAGATCACGTTTTTATAATGAATTATTAGTTCCAAATTTTTAATCTATGAATAAATAGGAATTACAATAGATCTTTACATAGTTATACTCGACGTTTTCTTCTGATAATTACCTTACCATAAAATAAATCCTGCTTACAAGAAAGACACGGCCAGCCTGCCTGCCTGCTTGTGCTCCTGCCTGCCTGTCTGCTTGCCTGCTTGCCTGCCTGCCTCCCAGCCTGCTTGCCTGCCTGCCTACCTGCTTGCCTACCTGCCGGCCTGCCTACCTGCCTACCTGCCGGCCTGCCTTGTGCTACACACCCATGTTTTTGATACCCAAGAGGACAAGTTTAGACATATGTGATGGGTTGTGTTTATGATATTATTAGCACACCTGAGGTTGGCCAGCTCGTGTGACGTACTCAAGAGGAGAGGTTTAAACAGCCGATGATAGACGAACATGTTGGCACCGGCACTTGAGAGATCCGGCTATACGGGTACATAATGCCTTTACTCTAATGATAATTAATCCTACGCCAGAGAACAGTATATTTGGGACGACCACCAAGCGTGCCACGGGAGCGGGGCGGTAAATATGTCACTATTGGATGTAAACAGGAAACTGTGGGAAGTTAAACTTGCCGAGTGCAAGTAGATACGATTATCTTTAGGGGGTAAATAGCTCAGCAGCTCGTTGAGTTGGAGAGAGTTACGAGTCCGGGTACCATGGTAGCTAAGGGTAGGGCATTTTAGTACCACAGTTTCTTGTCGCCAGCGTTCCCAACGTCAACGGGCTGTGGTATTACCCAACTGGTTCTCGGGCCGGGCACCCGGACCATGGTCAGCTCGTCCTCTCAACTAATAGATCGTGTTGTTTACGTTATGGTAAGCAACGTTACAAATCCAACTTACTACGAATAGCTCACAACTATCTACGTTTTCTATGCATTGGACTCGATAGGTTAGTTGAGTTGGTGAGGTTCGTACGTTTATGGATGGGTTGTGAGGTTGAATTGTTTCCGGAGCGGCACCCCGACAGAGCCCCCTGGTAACAGCTGCATGTGACCCCCGTCACCAGCCGTCACACGTCACCAGCCGTCACCGTCACAGTCATCCTTAACACAGCTGTCTCGTCTGCCCCTACACCAGTACCCGGAGGTGCAGGACGGCGCCGGTAGTACCCGCGCCTCCTCCGCCACCATCTCTTGTCTCCACGAGGGGCGTGCAGGGCGTCCAGGAGGTGAATATGTCTAACCTACGCTTGAAACACATCAGGCGATCCCACCTGCATTAGCATTATTACCCCCGCACCTTCTGCGATAATGTCGAAACTCCACTGAACAGAATTAAACATGATCAGTTGTCAAAATAGGACGACTAATCTGTCTTGGTTTTCAGGAAGACTTGGCCAACTCTCACTCCAAGCTGGCAAAGTTTTTCTTAGCTAATTAGCTCAGGTTATGTTTAGTTAGGTCATGGCGAGGTTAGTTTAAGAGTTGGATTAGATAGCCACTGGAAGAAGCGAGTTTCAATAAAGGGTGTCCCTAAATCGTTATTATTGGTAGTTTAAACTTTGTTTATTTATGTATCTATACCAAAATATGTTTTTTAATCATTCCTTACTTAGGAAAAACGAAATAACCACCTAAATATTCCTTTCTGTCTAACTCAAGGCGAAACATAACACTCTGATGCGTCTCGCATCATCTACCTGAAGAGGCTTGACAGGCATACAGACACATGCAGGGATACAGACACATGCAGGCATACAGACACATGCAGGCATACAGACACATGCAGGCATACAGACACATGCAGGCATACAGACACATGCAGGCATACAGACACATGCAGGCATACAGACACATGCAGGCATACAGACACATGCAGGCATACAGACACATGCAGGCATACAGACACATGCAGGCATACAGACCCATCAGACACACAGAAGTACAAGCAGAGGCAGCACAGGGGGGTGGGAGGTGTCAGCCAATATCAACAGAGACCAGGAGAGTGGTGGTGGGTTTTACATAAGTGTTCAACAGGGATATTTACCTTGACTATAGTGGCTTTACCTTCTAATGCATTGTGCTCTAATAACTTAACGCTGCGAAAACAAGTATGTTAATTAGTAACAATACTGACCTACTAACACCACCCACAAGGGGAGGGGTATGAGATACATAATAGGTGAACTAAACTTGAAACTATTGAAAGTACCCAACCATGGTAACCAGGTATACACGTCACATCACCGGAAGGTCCCCAGTATGGTAACTTAACGCCATAAAGGTGTTTAATTTAATATTTCACATACAACATAAGTCAGTCATATAAGATATTTGAGGGCGCCAGACAATCGCCTCTTAGCAATTAAGAAGTCACACATCTAGAGTGTTAAATACCAACAGGTCAGGTCGGGTGAAGTGACGTTGCTTTCTGCTAAGCCGATAATTGCAGCCGGTTGGTGGTGTCTTTCCATCAAAAGAGCCGCTGTCTAGGGTTTTAGGTAGAGAGCCTGAGGCTTACTTGGAAGGTGGAGCCTAGCTCCCGTTTCCCCCATAAATACCCATGGAATTGTACACACACACGCAGAGGGATTGAAGATTGAGCAGGAGCGAGAGTTAAGTGACTGGCAAGAGGTTCCAGTCGCCAGACTCGACTCCTCAGGCCAGAGGGGAACTCTGTCTATCAACCGTAGCCCCCCTCCCCCCCTCCTTCCCTCTCTATGCAACTTAGTTCCAGAGACTTTGGTGAATAAACTTTAAGGTGACGTATTTGGTGTGTTTCCAACTTAAGGTGTTGTGTGATTTTCAGGGACAGTCAGCCATAGTGTGCTCAAATTCTTGTGTGGTGACTCACCTTGTTTATTAATCTTGACATAGTGAACATAAAGTTTAACTGCTTGAATTATAATATTATGATATAATACTAAATATATAATTGATTAACTTATGCTTGTAAATTGTCTTTAATTCGGTTCCCTAAAACTTCTTATCTTGAAAGCTAGAGTGGAGAGCCCTCTGAGCTTACTGACTTAAAGATTCCTTCATGTACAAGTACATGCTTCCAGTTCATACATAAACACCTTTGATAATATTTTTGTACAGACAAGTTCCATTCCTTGTCTTGTATATGATTTACCAGAATGGATGGTGTCAGCAACTTTCATCTTTAACCTTTTCTACTTCTACATTCTCTACTTCTACTTTCTACTTCTACATTTTCTACTTCTACAACCTACTTTTTCTACTTCTACATTCTCTACTTTCCTCGTTGATCTCAAGTTCAAGTTCAAGTATGTTTATTGAGACAAGAAAAAATACATCTCAAAAAGATAGAGTAGCTTAGGCTATTTCTAGCCCCTTTACTTCAAGTCCCTCAAGGGGCGCACAAATTCAGTGAGTACAAATACACAAATCACAATACAAGAATCCCATTTAACATTACAGGTTAAAATAGGAAGCACAGCATATAAGTGTTACACTCTTGGGGCAAAATTCTTGTAGCTCCTAAGTATACTAAGTATACTATACCATTATCACACATCCAAACAATTTGATGTGGTACACTACTTATTTCCTTATTTCTATAGTTATCAACAAGTTGACACTAATACATAATGTTCTAAGGTGTGGGCGTGCGGCATACTACATAATTTACACTCCTTATCTTTTTCACTGACATCAACACCGTATTGCCAGACATATTTGTATCCTAATCTTAATCTCATGTAAATTGAATCCTTCCAAGTAGACTTCCTCTTCCATAGGTGAAGGAAGAATTTGTATTTGACCCCTGAAAATGATCCTCACACCTCCCTTCCACCTCTATACCTCCCCACACACCCATGAGATTATTCAGTTTTCATTTCTTTTCATTCGTTTTCCGATACGTTGCAATAACCAGGTGTACACGTCACATCACCGGAAGGGACCCGAGCTACACCCCATCACCGGAGGGGCACCTACCATGGTAACCAGGTGTACACGTCACATCACTGGAGGGGCTCTACCATGGTAACCAGGTGTACACGTCACATCACTGGAGGGGCTCTACCATGGTAACCAGGTGTACACGTCACATCACTGGAGGGGACCCGAGCATGGTAACCAGGTGTACACGTCACATCACTGGAGGGGCTCTACAACGCCCCTAAGAAGGGATTTACCGCATAGATATTCTGGGGTCAGCCATCGACCCAGACGTTGCAGGGTGTGCCAAGTCTGATAAGACTCGCTCCAGCGGAGTGAGAGTAGCCAGCACATATCTCATCTTCCACAGTTACTTGATACTTGTTGGCATTTATGAACAACGAAAGCAAGATCGATGCGCACGCACTGAATCAGGAATTTATTTTCCTTCGGAAATGCGTCTATGACAGCAGTTTTTCATCAGTATAAACCCAACATTCTAGGAATAATGTAGATAGATATTTACAGAGACATTAATCCGCAGAAATTGTGTAAGCCTACTAGCCTATACACATTCCCTGATGGGAAGATCATTCGATGTGGCAATTGCATGCAACCTCTTAACACCCCATGCAAATAAACCTGTGCTTCAATGTAAATAAAAGGGCTCAGTCTTTGGAACTCACTCCCTGATGAATTAAAAAATTGTCCAACCTATGTCCTGTTCAAAAGTAAAACCAAAAAGTACCTAATTTCATCCTCATAGTTTCCTACCTTGTGCTTCAAATTCACACTGTATCTTGTACTAATCACTTCCCCCAATATTAGTACTTAAGACTAATTAAGTACTTAATCTTTACCAGTGTAATCACCTCTGTCAGTTTATAGTGTTGATATAAAACCTTTCTGCAATGTACCTTTTTCATCTTACATGATATATTAGGATTAGGTATGCGTGTTTGATATATTAGGATTAGGTATGCGTGTTTGATATATTAGGATTAGGTATGCGTGTTTGTGGTTTACAAGAATATAAGAATATCACACTAATGTAATCTCACCAACCCATTGTACCAAGGCACTGCGGGCTCACCATAGCCCGTGCTACTTGGAACTTTGTCCCAGGTAGCGAATCTTTAACAACAACAACAACCATTGTACCTTGTAAATAAAATATCATTATTATTATTATTATTATTATTATTATTATTATTATTATTATTATTATTAAGACCACATGATGACATTTATACTACTAATATATTGAAGCTGTTGTCAGTATGCCATCTGATTTGTTAATTGAATCTGTATTAATATCCTCCAACTTGTTCATTATTTTAAATGTTTCAATGAGATCAGCCGTTTCATGTCTGCTGTGCTGTATTGTTAGTCCCGTACTGGCCCTCAAACGTTCCTGGTATGAGAGTCGAACACAGTTCTGGAATTATTTTTGTCGTTCTGCGTTGAACTTTATCCAAGGTAGGTATGTCCTTCCGAAGATGAGGTCTCCATGCTTGGGTACAGTAGTCTAAGTGGGGCGCGCCAGAGATTTGTAATATATATATATATAATATAGTGTAATATACTGTGATGTGAGAAGACTAAAGTGGGCCGGGGTCTCAGTATTTAATTTTGCATAGTATAACGACTTACTAGGATGAATTTTTGCTTTATTTATTTATTTATTTATTCAGAAGAATTTACATAAAGTGTATAAATTTTGGGATGGTTTCCCGTTGAAGATTACAAATCATTCACATTGGTACAGATGGTAACTGCATTATTTAGTTGATGTGGATAAAGTGATGACATAAGTTCAGGAACATTTATTTATTTATTTATGTATATTTTTTATTTAAATATATACAAGAAGTATTACATTGGGTCATGAGAGTACACAGCATTGATGATTTTACATTCTTGTAAAGCCACTAGCACGCATAGCGTTTCGGACAAGGGACATTCTAACACAGTCGCTAACACTGCGTTCCAGACGTCATACTATTATATAAGATCGTTTAGAACAAATGGGGGGGGGACCTTTGACAAGCCACCGGCTTCATGTCCTTGTCGAAGCCATTAGATTGTATGTGGCCCTCAGGTAAATTCAGATTATATTTGTTAAAAGACAAACGCAACTTATTAGAGTATTATTAACTGTTGTTTATGACAAAACTATATACAATAAGTAACTAAAAATAAAAGCTGTAAACGGTTGCTGTAAATAAAGGCTAATCAATAAATAAAAGTAATTTAAACTTCATACTTTTTTACATAAATAATCTTAGGCTCGTAGTTTGCAGATAAACAGCATGGTTGCGTCCAAAAAATTAGTAACTGAAAGTTAAATTTGTGTGTCATCAAAAATGTAAATCACGATAAGTAATTTGATTATCCTGCTACATAGCGAACAATTCTAAAAAATAAAGATAGACTGTACAGTTTGTGAAGGGTGAGAGAGGCGAAAGCTGGGGAGGTGGTGAGTCACGCCGGGGTGGAGTATTATCCGCCGGCCATGAACCGGGTTAGGGTGTTGACCGTCTCAACGTAATCTGCTCAACTTTTACCTTGTAATTTGGTATTGTTTTCTGCTCTTTTTTAACTTGTTGGCTCTCCAACACAATGCATGTGCCTCAGGGAACGCCTAGTGCTGTTTTTAGGGGTAAATATTGGAAACATTCAGAGAACGAATGAGATTCAAATTACTAACTCTTAGGACAAGGTTCGTGTTTATTTGTGTTTTGTTGTAAGAATATTATATTTAATTGGGATCATGTGTGCTGTTTTAGGACAGGGAACCGTGTACCGTTGGTTTTAAAACTAACAATAATGTAAGAAACTTTTTAACATTAAACCTCCAAAAAGAGAGACATCAGATATGGAAACATTGTATTTATAGCGAATGAAATGAAGCAAAATTTAGGGGTGCAACTTAGTTGACAGTTTGTTTAACTTAAAATTAGGAAATTGATAAAATATGTTATAATATTTGGTGTGACATTTGTTTTGCTTATGAGGAAAGGTGAACCACATCAGAGAATGCACATCACCTCTGATAAATAGTTGTTGAAGAATCTTTATAACAAACCATCAGGTAATCTAAGGTAGTTGCCTCGGAAACTGCAGCAATGTCTCCATTGCCCAACTCCTGTTCATGTGTGCAGAAAATGGCTGGCACTGATTTTTTGTGGCTAGTTTGGTGGCTTGCGATTAGAGAATGTGATGATACCAAATTTATGCACTTTTGGTAATTAGGTTTATTTTAAGAGTGAAAAAAGCTACATGCAGCAATTAGGCTTATTTAACCTATTATAAAGAAAATACCTCTGGCTGGAAGAAGGGGACCCTTAGCCTTGGAGGAAAGCACACGTAACGCATTAGAAGGGATGTTTAGATCCCCTCCACCTATTATTATTATTAGTGGTTAGCTGTTAACCTTATGTCCAAAATTTATGTGCTGTACTAGTAAATTAAGACTATACCATTTTTTTTTTTTTTACATAATAAGAACAGACTAATCATCAAACCTTAATCTCTTAATCTTAATCAAACCTCTACCATATTTTATATGACAATTACAGGTCAATGGAATATATATTGCCAATAAGTATAAGAAGTATAGGTAATGAATACTATACTCTATATATGTTGTATTTATATATATTTATTTTGAAACAAAATTAAATGTGATATGTAATACAATACGAGTCATTTATTCCAAGAAAGAATTACATGTGTTCCCCCTAAAAAGGGCATTTCTTAAGTATCATCTCATCTGTAACATGATTTGATTTTCATAATCTTTGTTTACTGCTTACAGATATTGATAATAATGGAAATAGTGCTTGATATGTTCCTTCTCTTTGATTAGTGTGGACATGAAATGACCAAATACAAAAATTATATTTATTTTTTAACCACATTCAGTTCCTGACTTACTCTACTCTCAACTTCAATAACACAAATTCCTCTTTATATCAGTCACACATCGCAGGTGTTTAAACAATTTAAACTGATTAACCACTTCTAGCACTTCATTCATATCTATTTCACAGAATGAATTGTTTTCTCTTTCCTCAACAATAACTTCCTGGTGTTCACATTAATTTTTCAATAATTTCTCATATATACCAATGATATTTTATGCAAAGGCAACTATCATCCACATACATCACTTTCAACTTAAAATACTCATATTAGGCATTTATATAAGGTTTACATAATTTTCTAATATTTTAATCTTGACCTACCTAATGTTCCCAACCATGTTATAGGCTTCCCTATGTTGACCAGTCAGGGCTATTTGAACTAAAATGTCTGTTGGAAATATGCAGAAGAAAGCTTCCTCAAATAATATTGACAAATTTAACTCAAGACTTAAATAATATATTAGCATCATAAACTTGATATTTCTCAGAATATTTCTTGTTTAAATGTATTTCAATTAAATTTAATTTTTGTAGCTGCACTCATGGAGATTCAATATATTTTTTGTTTATACATTCTGTTTAATGAATAACTCATAGACCTGGGTCTGATACCCAAATGTTCAAGAATTGGTAAAATTTTCCATTACTGCCTTGGTCACTTAGATAATATACAAATTAGATGAATTGCCATTTAATTTTGAAGATGATATATTTTGACAAACTGCTTTGTGATATGTTGGATTTCTTGTTCTAGTGAAATGCTAACATGTGATATTATACAGGGGCAGTTGGAAATTTTACAGTTGATGCTGAATCATTATAGTAGTAGTAACCCCATCTATTGTTAAACATTTAGTAGGTTGTAATCCAAGTAACCTTAGGTTTTTTGGTTAGGGTCTACTTAACATACCCTTTAACCTGCTATTTTTGTTTTTTTTTACAGAATGTTAGGAGCCACGTCAAAACTCAGGTCTGTAGCTATAACATTTTTTAGTTTATTAAGAGAAACATATAGAGTACATGCACTGTGTAACTGATCTGTGCCATACTATGCCACCCTCATAACATAAAATCACTTAATTTTCTTTTTCATATCCATAACATGGACAAAATTAAATGTGAGGATAATGTATAAACAATATTTATACAGTACATAGCCTTTTATAACATTAGCTTGTGAGTTAATTTGCAAACATTAAAAGTAGTTTACTTATTTCTTCTGCTGCTGAAGTTGCTTTTTTGTACAACTTAATAAAACTAAATTAGTTAATAATTTAGCTTCTAAGACACTTGCTTAGACAGTAGTTACCATTTTTTTAATAAAGTTGAGTTCAGTTCACATATTATAAGCCCCATTCCCATCCATGTGAGTGAGAGTAGACCCCCCCATAACCAACCGGGCTGTGGTGCCTATGTGGGCCTGCGGGCTGCTCCAAGCAACAGACTGTTGGACCAAGCTCTAACAAGTCAACCTGTGAGTAGAGCTCATAAGTAGGGGAGTAGAAAAACTCCCAGAACCCCCATTCAGCAGGTATCCAGCAGGTATCTGTCCTGTGAGTAGTAGTGTACCCCATACCCATCCTATGAGTGGAAGTGGAAGAGGTTATAGAGGTATGCAATGGTCTCAGGAACTGAACTCTAATATTTTTTTTTACATTAAAAAGTTACAGATATGAACTAATCATAGAGCTTAACATATTTATTAAGAGTGTTCACAATTTGTCAAACTAACATCATCATTACACAACTTGTGGAATATTTTTTATTTTGCTATTTATGGATCCCATACCCATTCTCTGTGTGAAAGGAAGAAAGGTTTTAGTGACACATAATGAGTTCAGGTACTGGACACCAATGATCTAAACAGTTTACATTTGTGGCAAATTATTTACAATTTAAATTTGCCTATCTTGCATCCTCACACCCATCAAGTGGGTGATGGTGGAAAGATTCAGATACATGCTATCCTTACAATAGGCAAACTTAAGATACTTTGCTAATTCCCATAGGGCAATTAAAGGGTTTCGGTAAAAAAGTTTGTTAAATCATTTGTCGATAAATTATTTGCAGTATATCCAGAAGTATGGATGAGTGGGAGCAGTACTTTGCTGAGAACCCAGCACCCCGTGGGTATGACATCAATTGTGCTCAGCTAGAAGCCTTTTGTCAGGTGCATGTCAACAGGAACCCAATTGCACTTGTAACTTCTGGGGGCACAACAGTCCCTTTTGAAAGAAACACTGTCAGGTATGGAAAATAACACTAGTATGCTGTGTATAATGTAATTATTGAATTAAATGGCTAATTGCATATTAAGTACAGTACAGTAGCTGTTAAATCTAAACTGTATTTTGATATTAATTAAAACAAAAAAGCGTTGGCAAAATATAACATTTTGATGTAATATAAGCATTGCTTAATACGCTGATATATAAGTTATAGGTGTTATTGTCTTCAAATCACTTCTAAGAAGTCAGAAATAAATTTAGAGTGGACATAGAGGTTAGTAGATCTAGAGGCATTCCATCTTGGAATTTATTTTGTGTCTGTTACTGTATATACACTCATACCAAGAAAAAATTAATAGTCAGCTATTCATGATCCTTTGCTTTTTCATCTACTGATCTCATAAACAAAATTTTGCTGGCTGATTACCACCATGAGTCAGATCATTTTACTTAGCTCATAGTCTTTTATTAGAGTCCATTATAAGGTTTTACAGGTTATGTGATTAAATAACAAAATATTAAATATATAAAATGCAAGTCTGGAAATTATGTAAAAAAAAAATTGCATTTATAATCAATTTAAAATACAGACAAATATTTCAAAACAAAAATGAATTACTGTATACTAATATACTGGCTGGACAAATACTGTGCATAGGTATAACTAAGTATATATCATAGAAAGTAGATAAAAATTTGGCAGATATTATGAAATGCAATTATTGTAAGCATTTTGAAGCACAAATATTCTTGTATGACTTTATATCTGCAGGTTTGTAGACAATTTCAGTGCTGGGACTCGGGGAGCAGCCTCCACAGAGTATTTTTTAGCACATGGCTATGCTATTATCTTCCTTCATCGGGACAAGTCAGTTACACCATTCCTTCGCCACCTTGATCCACGGTTTCTCTTAGATGCTCTCCAAGAAGTGCCAGGGGGAGTTTTGCAGCTGTCATCGATACACTCTTCACAGGTAAGATTGTTGTTTGTGTGTATGATTTTCTTTCATTATACAGTACAATATTGTATTCGAGCTGTTCCATAATTCCCCAGTTACTATTGGTGCTAGCCACAGCAGACCTTCATAGTCAAAACACAATATACCTCATGTTCACAGAAGAGATTTCAGTTTATTACTTGACAGTGTAAAGCAACAGCTTTCCAGTTTAGAAGAAGTAGAGTTCCTTTGGTGTTAATATGATTGTTTTGGGATGATTTAAACTGTAACAAATAATCCCTCCCACCTTAAGTAGTTTTTGGAGCAGTGAGGAATGTCAGTCTGCTTAGTATGAAGTCTATAGTACTTGGTTGCATATAGTAATCCAAATAAAAATTGAGTAATGGAACTTCCTTTCTTAGGTCAGCCTCAGCAGCTGATCCTAGAAAGGGACAAGGCTCTTTGCAACATCTCTCTGAACCTGGTATTTGCTTAATGTTACTGATCCTTGTCTGTCTTGTGTGGCATTGGCCTGGGCTTTTTGGCCCTCAGTCTCTTTCTCAACTTAGTTACGGCTGTCTCTCCTCCTCCCAAATAAGTACCTTTTTAGCTGTTTCTCTGTGGTGAGTTAGTTTCAGGAAGCTCCTCCGAGAGCCCTTTGGTTGAATGTGATGAAATACCTCTTTCTGGTAAAACCCTGGTGGTTCCCTGACTCCCTCATCCCAACTTTCTTCCTCACAGCCCATGTATCTCTAGTTAGTTCCATGCTTGGCACTTGTTCAGAGACCAAAGGTTTCTGATAATTTTGAGCTTGACTGCTTCTCAGGGGTCAGTAGTAACACTGTGTTTACCTGCACTATTAAGTTAGGTAGTTGCACATAGTCCCAAATCAACTATCCATCATTCTTTCAGGATTATACCATAATTATGAGCCAATACAAGTAAGCCAATATGAGTATTGGCTCATAAGCACCCTATGGCAGGGAAGTGCTTATGAGCCAACCCATTCTTGGGGTCAACACCATAATGTTATCCCTTGGTTGACATGTTTAACTCTTTCTAAGATATGCCTAATTGTCAGAATATTTATAAAAAGAAAAACCCCAGTATTGAATGTAATGAAACGCCATTTTCTGGGTGAGACCCGGAGGCTTCCCGGAGCTATCCGAGTCTCCCCCAGAAAAATGTATAAAAGGCTTAAAAATTTATACATTTTCTAGGTCCACCCAATTTGGCAAGACTATCAGCGTGTAAAATCAGAGAGCCGAATTCTGTGGTTGAATTTCACAACACTCTCTGACTATTTGTGGCTCTTGCGTGCAGCCACTCAGTGTTTACAACAGCGAGCACCGAAGGCCCTTTTGTACCTTGCTGCTGCAGTGTCAGATTTCTACATTCCACAAGGTAGGGTTTCAAAACTTTTACAGTGAATTTATATTATCAATACTGTAGTTATATTTATAATAATTACATGAACTGCATAAGCTTAATCCATACATTTATGAATTGATTCTTTTGACTTAAGATCTTTACTAATTGTAACTCCAAGATCTTTATTGCATTCAAACTTTGAAATTTCAACATTGTCCATATGATATTTTGTAAACCACTTATTATTACCTACTTCCATATAGACACTGATGGGAATTATTTTCATATACGTATTGCTAATCATTGTTTGCAGAGCCATTTCCACCAATGCATATTAAACTTTTTGTATGCATAACATACTACACTGTATATAAACTAGGAAGAGGCATAGTGTGATAACATTGCACATAACAATTTATAATATAATAAGGTTTTTACCTAGTTGCTTATTGTAATGTTTTAAATGAACATGTACTAGCATACTTATTAAAGGAATAGGAGTGTCTGCTGGCACAAATAATTTTGCACTCTTCCTTTCCTGAAAACAGATAAAATGGCTGAGCACAAAATCCAGTCTGCATCCGGTCCACTCACAGTTACTCTCCAACTAGTCCCTAAGATGTTAAGTCCACTTGTGTCAGTGTGGGGGCCAGAACTCTATGTTGTGTCTTTCAAACTAGAAACAGATGAGAAAAAGCTTATCGAAAAGGCAACAGAATCACTTAGAAAATACAAACATGATTTGGTAATTGGTAATTTGCTGCAAACCCGTCGGGAGGAAGTGACATTTGTGACGGAAAAGGAAAGTAGTCTTCTTAGGTTGATGGAGCACCAGAAAGCTGAAAAAATTGAAATAGAGAAATTAATTGTAGAGGAAGTGGTTAACAGGCATAAAAACTTTATTAAATATTAAATCCTGGAAAATGTCAAGTCAATAAGAGGATTATTTATCAGAAGTATGTACTGTACTGTGTTTAATTAAAAAGAAATGGCAACAGATGCATATCAGACTTGTAGCATTACAATTACAATATACAGAATTTAAGGTAATAATAGATATTCTGTTCAACTCTAGTTTAAATTTGATATATAATTTAAGTATATGGGAAATTTTGGAGTTTAGAATCTATTAAAGCCAGTATACTGTATATTTAATCATTTAAATGATGGTGAATATTTTAGTTTAAGTAATCATAAATATATTTTATTTAGTTCTTGAAATGTAGAAATAATGATGTATAAAAACAATATGTTCATATGTAGTAATGCATATAAAATTAAGCTTTAGATACAGCCATATATATATACCACATACAAGTAGAAAATATACTCAAGTTATGAGTAAAACTTGTTAAAAATTTATGTAACTGTTAATGCATACTAGTGCTGTTGCTGCTTATTGTACAGCAATATTGGACTGATTCTTTTTTTGCTGGAAACTTATCATATTGTAATTAGTGTGTAGGTTTCCACCATAAATTGAGAAACATAGATAAGGCCTGAATTTTATTACTGTGTAATATATTATTGTGATAGTTGCATCATTCATATACAGTAATTGAAAGCTTTGAATTAGCCAAATTGTTTTGTAACTCAAATGGATTTAATTACTCTGTAATAATAACACAGGGTTTTAAAATGACCATGAAGGTCTTGGAAATAACAAGCTTTAGGTTTCATACCATTATATAGTAATAGGCTTCAGTTATGTAAGCACTGCTGTTGAAGAAATGTTTCTTTTGCCATTGATAGTTAACTTCAGCCACGTACATATTTTAGCTTTTTTGTTTTATAACTATTCAAATTACATTCTCTCTCTTCAGGAATTGCTGCTGTTTATATATTTTTTATAATTTCCTCTTGCTTACACCATATAATGTATTGTCTTAGTTCCTAACATCTACTTCCTTTTTCCCTGTGCTTACTTGATGAAGTGGCTCATGGTTATTTGGTGCGGTTATTATTCATAGCGCGAGCAGGTGGTGGTCTATTTACATAGTTTCCTAGTTTATAACCACACAACATGCACATATTCTCTTAATAAATATTTCAAGCAATATATGTAAGCTTTTATCACCTTAGGGTATGAAGATGGTTGTTGGTTGAAATATTAGGAAGTATTTACCATACTGTTCTTGTTTGAATGTAGCTAAAGTCAATATTATATAGATTCATAGATAATACATTTAATTTGAAAAGTAACCATGTGTCCGTATTTCTGCTTCGGTTTAGTTCACTCCTTTTGATGTTATATTTATACACGGTAGACAAATCAATACATAATGGACAATCAGTACCGAGTTGTGAACTATATATTAAACCCACATCCTCCTCATGAGGAGGGTAAAGATGATAATATGGCACTTAGGAGCTGGGATAATGTAGACTACTATAAATCTCTCTAATTAATTATATTTTGTTCATAATCCTAGTAAATAACCTCAAGAACATCACAAATGTAGGCCTGCTGTGGGAAGTTGTATATTCCTCACCCTTTTTAAGTGGATGTTAGGAACAATATTATTTCATATTATTTTTAAGTCATCATTACACTGATGTATTTCTTGTGATATTGAAATTTGTCAAATGTATGATTACAATATATCTTGCCCTGAGAATCACTTTCTCTGGTGTGCACTAAAGCAAGCTGGGAGGCACGTGCCTACCATGACTTACATGGGATAGTATTAAATGCATACATGGATTCAAGTGTTCTACAGGAATCCATCTCTGTGGTCCGGTTTTCATCTCAGTATTAGTTATGTTAGGTATCACTTAAGGTTTGGAATAGTTTCTTCTTATTGTTATTTTGTCATCTATGTTCTCCATTTCATTACATTTAAATTTTAAGTATTTGTGTTTCATTAAATATGTAAGCTTGTATGAAGCATCCTGTTAATAATTTGTACTGTAAGCTATGTTTGTGACATACTTCTGTCAGAGTGTCGTTTACACTTGTAATTGTGTTCTGGATAAACCCAAGGAACTTGGGTTTCTTATGTTCTTCGACTTCATCTTGCCCAGTCATCTCACAGTTGTGATCAATTCAAGGACTCCTACCTTAAATATTCAAGCATTAAAGTAATATTGTATTTCTTTACCAATTTTAAGGGACCTTCAAAGAATTTAACATTACTGCTGTTATGTTTTTATGCATTTACAGTGTTTAGCGGGATGCTTTACCCAGATCTGTAGGAAATTGCAGATGGGATGCTAATGTTTCGTTTTGTTTAGGCTGGAGGGGGAATAACTCACAAACTCTCTGTAATTTATCTTGTGATAGTATCTATTAGGCACACTATTGCTTTACTAGAACTGGAATCATTTTTTTTATTAATTACTATGTATAGTTACCAGCTCAGTTTATAAGATTATTTATATAATTATAACATTTTGCTATGTTATTTAGTACAATATTTTTATATTTAATAGGTGCAGATTTGATTAATGTGTTGGCCAGATATGGAAGCATGGAGGAGTTTCTAGTGAATGTCATTAAGCTGCTTTAACCATTACAGATAACATTTGATGACTGGATAATGTTATTACAATCCTGTGCCATGTGTAAAGTGGCATGAGTGGTATCTCCTCTTCATTTGTTTATTTTCATATTCTCTAGGTTATTATTGAATTTTAAGATAATTTGTAATTTTTTAGTCATATCCAGGAGCTTGCCTGTAATTTTCCTATAAGAATATATTTCTGAATTCTCAAGTTTTCTTGCCATTCACACATCTAATAGGTTTAAATATATTCTCATAAATCAACATTTAATTATTTTGTTTTAAATCACCATGTTATTTTTTCAGCTTTGACATTGGAACATCTCTGCAAAAAAGTGGGATTCGAGACCCAGTAGCAGTACTCAAAACATTGCCAAAGTTACATAATAAAATATTAGAGTGGAAAATTTTATGTTCATAAGTATCATTAAGAATTTAAATTTTGATGCACAGAGAAATCATATTAATGTGATGTATCAATGAGAAACCTTCTGGGAGGAGCCCTTTCGGCTCCCCGAGCCATCCGGGCTGATATCGATGTATTAGACCCTGGCATCAGTCAAAGTGAATGGAGTTCTAGGCCTACCAGAGACCATGAGCCAGAACCTGACCCCCCTCAAATTGGCACTAGGATCAATGACCTGTAGAAACCCCCATGTGGTTGGAAGCATTCTGTGTCTGCCATAGACTAGGTCAGGCACCCAGAAAGGTAGGGATCCCAAAACAAACCCTATCTGGTTAAAATATTGCTACTGAAAGCTGAACTGTTGGACAGAACTTCCCCAAAAGAAAAACGAGCAAACAAGCATGACGTCACAACTGTAACCGCGCCGCTGTCTGCGCAGCTCCCCACTCCCCGGAGGGGAAAGGGGGAGCTGCCTGACTGTGGTCTTGCCTTCCCGTTTCTGGGGGGTCACGAGGCGGTTGCTTGAGGGTTTGTGTGGGATTTTTTCAGTAGCAATATTTGTTCTGGTTCCTTCAGGGACATCCCTTCCGCCTCTCTCACGATCGCTGGGGTTGGCCTCCAGGTACCTTACGTCGGCTTCCTCTTCAGGTTTTTTGGGGTTCAATGCCTTGGCGCCTAACCAAGCTCTTGCTCGATGTGGTAATGGACACATTGTTCCTTGGCTGGTTCTTTGTGACCAGTGCTCACCAGGCCGGCCTGAGGTGGTAGAGTCCGTCCTTCCGTTGGGCCCACAGCACAGTGCGGGTGTTCGCGGCTGTGTGGATGTCGCTTTGGAGGGTTCGGTTTACTCGCGAATCGACGATCCGGCTCCATTCGGACTGCGCCCCTGTGGGTCATTGCCTGAACTGTGGGGGTTCGATGCGGTCCTTGGCTTTTTGGGGCTGGTCGCTCTGGGTGACTCGTCTGCTGAGTTCTCGGGGTTTGGCTCTCATAGCGATTCATATTCGGGGGATGTCCAACGTCCTGGCAGACAACCTGTCTTGGTTCATTTCCCTGTCCACAGAATGGTTGGTCAACGCTGACTCATTCAGTTGGCTCTGCCTAATGTATGGGCTTCCTGAAGTGAACCTCTTCGAGTTGTTGTGGTCGCGGCGTCTCCCGTTATATGTGTGCCCCTTTCCCAGCTGCAAGGCTGTCGGGGTCGATGCCGTCAGGCAGGACTAATCAAGGTGGGTTACCTGTACCTCTTCCCCCCAGTTCCTCTGTTGCTCCAGATCCAGCTCGTTTGGAGGTTTATCAAGGGATTGTAGTCCTGTTGGCCCCCTTGGAGGCTGGCCCAGCCTTGGTTCAGGCGTTGCTTGCTTGGTGTCCGAACCTAGGGGTCTTTCTGCGGCTCCACCTCTTTCAGCAGATCGGGCCAGTCCGTTACGTTGCTGATTTGTTCTTCTCAAGTCTTTGTGTCTGGTCTTTCTGACGTGGGTCTATCATCACTTGTATGGTGAACAGGGGGGCTTCGTTGATAGTGTCCCACCTGCGTGCTTCGTCTCAGCGGCAGTATGAAGTTTCCTGGCGGTTATTCCGTTAATTCGTAGTCCTCCGAAGGTATTCTTCTGTTTTGGATCAGGTTGTCTTGTCCTTCCTTTCGTGGTTGTTTCAGGACCGTCATCTTATGCCGCATACTGTTGCCTCATATCATGCAGTGCTGGTGGAGCCACTTCAGCTTGCGTTCGGGGTGGATGTTACTTCTGCTCCATTCCGCAAGCTGTCTCGTGCGTTGTTTCACCTCCACTCTGCTCATGTACCACCTGAGCAATCCTGGTTGTTGGACCAGGTGCTCTCCTTTCTTCTTCTCGGTTTGTTGTGTCACCTTCTGTTCAGGATTGTTTGGCAAAGGCTTTTTTCCTGTTGGCATTGGCCTCTGAGGGCCAGGTTGGGGAGCGTCATGCTCTTTTCCGGCACAGGGGTTAATGCTCTTTTGGTCCTGGTGATAGGTTTGTTCGTTTGCAGCTGTCTCTTTTTCTGGTGAAGAATGAGACTGCTGCTTTCCATAGGGGTCCTTGGGTTATTGATGCTTGGTTGGTTTGGCTGGGGGATGCATCATGTGTTGTGTCCGGTTGCAGCTCTTCGCCGTTACCTGCATGTCACGGCCTTGGTGGCCGGGGACGCGCTTTGGGTTGACCCGGTTCCCCTTCTTCCCTGTTCCAGGGTTCAGGTCTCCAGGTTGTCTACAGGATTATTCGGCCCAGCCAGCCTGCGATTTATCCTCGTGCCCATGCTCGTGTTCATAAGTTTGCTGCATTGGCTGCTGTCTTTGGTAACATGTCTTAGGATGACATTTAGGCACGGGGGGTTTTTGGAGGTCCAACAGGGCCATTTCCTACCTGGTCAATGTTCCTGGCCCTAGTCGGGCATGTGTTGCATTGGGTCGGTGGTTGCAATCAGTTGTCTCGACTTTTGAGTTGAGGAGCAAGTGGCGACCCCCTCCTGGGTAAGTCCCTCTTGTTTTATCTTTGGTTAAGTAGCTCTGGGGGAAGCCACAGGGGCTCCCCCCAGAAAACCAGCATTGAATGTAATGAAACGCCATTTTCTGGCTGAGACCTGGAGGCTTCCTGGAACCCCTCCCTCCCTCCGGTCAGCAGTTTTTCGTGGGTTTTGACACCCAGCCTCAGAACTGAAGATGTGCAGAGCAGGTGCTGGTGTCTGGGGCTCCCTCTTCCCCTTCCCAATGAGTGAGGGAGCGGTGCAGTTACGGTTGTGACGTCATGCTCGTTTTTCGTTTGGGGGCGTTTTGTCCAACAGTTCGGCTTTCAGTAGCAATATTTTAACCAGATAGGGTTTGTTTTTGGGTGCTTACCTTTCTGGTTGCCTGACCCAGTCGATGGCAGACATAGAATGCTTTCAACCACACGGGGAGGGGGTGGTTCTAAGGCTATTGCTCCTCATCCCTCTCTGAGGGGGGCCAGGTTCTGGCTTGTGGTCCCCGGTAGGCCTAGAACTTTGTTTGCTTTGACTGATGCCAGGGTCAAATACATTCATATCAGCCCGGACAGCTCTGGGGAGCCTCCAGGTCTCACCAGGAAAATGGCGTTTCATTACATTCAATGCCGTTTTTTCTAGTTACTCCCAAAGTGCTTGGGACTACCCAGAGCATAGCTTCGAATCCTCGTCACGGCTCCTACTGATTTTCTTGCTTTTTATTTTATTGGTTTTATATTCTGACCACAACGCACACGATCATATTAAATGAGACCGTAATGGACCAATAGGTGCTATGATGTTCTTAATGCCCCCAGCCCACCTCACCAGAAAAGTATTAAACACAATGGGGAAAATTAGTTGGATGCTGATAGATTTAATAGGTAAATTATTCCATTTTACAAATACTTTACTGCAGAGAACAGAATTACTTTCTACTCTATAGCAAATTCTTCAAGTAGCAAGGGTGAGCGGGCGTGTGCTGCCAGTGAAGATTTTTTATAATATTCAAAACTTAATTGTACAATCAAACCAAAAGTTTGTGTATTTTTAGTGTACAAGATTACATTTACTGCCAACTATTTAGTAATCAATTCTTTCAATTTCCTTGTTCTTGTAATTCTTTGAATAATTAATAATTTTTTAGATTTTACATAAGAAATCCGAAACTATGAACGCATACATACACAATAAAGAGCATTTAACTTTACTGTAAACAAGGATAGATCTATATAGTATAGTACAGTACTGCTTTCGTAATTAATATGTCCCAAAAATAGCCAAAAAATCTGGTAACAAAAAATTCATAACTATTTTCATAATAACTTCTTAACTGTTGCATTCTGCAACGGTTACATAGGGTATTACTTGTATGAAAATATAGATACCACAAAAATAGTGTTTAAAACAATTCTTGTCTTCCTATATTGTTAAAAATTATGCTCTGAGCATAGATAAAATGTCCTCAAAGCTGTAAGTCATTGTTCAAGATGGCAGGTGTTTACTGGAGGACTCAAATACAAATTGGGAACACCATGTTCCAGCAGAAGTTTTAAATGTTGCAAAGTACCTAAGTCATCTTAGGATGTTGTGCACAACATTGGTCAGATATCTTTAGACGGTATGCACCCTTCAAAGGTTAAAATTAAAACTCCATTTGCTACCATTGGAGAGGTAGATTATTTAGCTATTATGAATATATCACCATGATACTTTTTTCAGTTTTGACACTGGAACATCTCTGGAAAAAGTGGAATTGGAAACCCCAGTAACAGTACTCAAAACATTGCCAAAGTTAGGTAATCAAATATTAGAGTAGAACATTTTATGTTCACAGTCATTGAGATATTTTTATTTTAGTGGTTTAATTTTCTCACTTCAAGAGTTAGGCAAGTGACAGTCATATTGCAACTGTAATAGACCACCGAGTGCTATAGTGTTATTAATTCTACCCCATTGCACCTCAGACCTGGCTATTTTTTCGCTACTTTGCCTCTATCAGCAGAATGGCCTGACAACATGCTTCACTGGTCCGACCTCCTCTGCACTGTGTCTCTGGAGTTTTTTTACACATGCCTATCACCATTTGTATGGCGAGCTCATGGCTGGGTTAATGGTGTTCCACCTGTGTCTTTCTTCGCAGTGACAGTATAAAGTTGCTTGGTACTTGTTCACCTCTTTCTGCTCTTTGTTGCTTTCTATTTCAGTTAGGGTGGTCCTGTTCCTTTTGTTGTGGTTGTTTCTCAATCAGCATCTCATGCCTAATACTGTCACCTTTTATTGTTCAGTGCTGGCAGAGCTGCTGTTTTTTGCATTTCACATAGACCCCTCCTTGGTGTCATTCTGCTAATTGTCTGGTGCATTGTTTCACCTTTGGCATACCCATGCTGCTCTTGAACCGTCCTGGTATCTTGACAGGGTATTGGCATTTCTCTCCATGCATTAGTTTACAGTTTCCCCCTAAGACTGGGTTGTATTTCTTATGACAATACAGTATTTTTGTTGATTCTCGCCTACTACTGTCCTGAGGGTGAGCTTTTTGCTCTTCTTCAGAGGCAGGAGGTTTTGTTTTTTTTGGCTACAGTGGGTATTTTATTCGTTTGCATCCTTCTTCTTTTCTAGCAAAGAATAAGTTGGATACCTTCTGGATGGGTCCTATGGCAATTGATGCTTGGTTAGTGTGGCCAGGGGTGCATCATTGTTGTCCTGTTACAGCTCTGCACTGCTACCTATGGGCTGCCAGTTCTGCCCAAGTTGATGCATTGTGGGTTGATCAATCTATCCTCTGATCCATGATGTTCACGAGTGCCACCTTGGCAGTGATTTTCCAACGTGTCCTGAGTTGATACTCATACTCAGAGGGATTGGAAATCTAATGGGTCTGGTGGCCCAGTATTTGGTTAATGTCTTTAGACCAAGTTGGTCATGCTTTGGGTGGTGTCTTCTGGCTTGGGATATTTTCTTTGTCTTAGTACCTGCCGCCTCTCCTCCTACCCCTCTGGTATAGAATATAATGAAACACGTCTTTCTGGTGGAGCCTGGTGGCTCCCTGATTCACTCCCTCTCTTTCAGGTTCGTCAATAGGTTGTCCATCAGTCTTAGAAATGATCCAGAAGAGCTGGCTGTGAGGCAGGAGCCAGGCCACATGGTGGCATCTATTGATACTAATGGGTTCAAGTTAGTTTTGAGTTAGTTAGTTTAGTTCATTTATTATGCACCCCATACCCATCTTGTGGGCGGCAGTGGAAAGGGTTACAGAGGCACATAATGGGCTCAGGGACTGAACCCCACAATTCATTTAGCTAAGCCTATTGTTTCATTTGAATTGTTTGCAGTGTCATTTCATGGTTTCATTCTTTGCAAACCTTGCAGTTGTGTGTAAAGCTACGCTGACTTTCTGGATGCTTTCCAGGTGAGTTGGTAGATTGTCCTTCTCCCTGTGTGTAATTACCTAAGTGTAGTTACAGGGTGAGAGCTACACTCATGGTGTCCTGTCTTCCCAGCACTCTTTATCATGTAACGCTTTGAAACTACTGTCAGTTTTGGCCTCCACCATCTTCTCACCTAACTTGTTCCAACCATGTACAGTACCACTCTGTATGCGAAAGTGAATTTTTTTATATTTTTTTGGCAGCTTTCTTTAGTTAGTTTAAATCTATGACCTCTTGTTCTTGAAGTTCCAGGTCTCAGGAATGCTTCCATCAATTTTATATTACTATTTTGTACGTAGTGATCATATCGTCTCTTTTTCTTTTATCTTCTAGTTTTGGCATACTGTATTTAATGTCTAACCTCTCCTTGTAGCTCTTGTCCTTCAGTTCTGGGAGCCACTTAGTGGCATGTCTTTGCACCTTTTCCAGTTTGTTGATGTGCTTCTTAAGATATGGGCACTATACAAACGCTGCATATTCAAGCTTTGGTCTAACAAAACTCGTGAACAATTTCTTTAGTATTTCACCATCTATGTATTTAAAAGCAATTCTGAAATTAGAAAGTGAAGCATAGGCTCCTCATATGATGCTCTTTATTTGGTCCTCAGGTGATAGTTTCTAACTAGAACCACCCCTAGATCTCTCTCAGAATTATTTAAAGATTTCTCACATAATCTATAGGTTGCATGGGGTCTATGTTCTCCTGTTCCACATTCCATAACATGGCATTTATTCACACTGAATTCCATTTGCCAAGTGGTGCTCCATACACTAATTTTGTACAGTTCTTCTTGAAGGGCATAATAATCATCTAAGTTTCTTATCTTCCCTAGTATCTTAGCATCATCAGCAAACGTGTTCTTATAATTCTGCATTCCATCTAGTGAACATTACCGGTGCAAGAACTGAACCCTATGGTACTCCACTTGTGACAGTTCTCCAATCTGATACATTGCCTCTGATTACTGCCCTCATCTTTCTGTCAGAAAATTTTTCATCCATGTTAAAACCTTACCTGTCACTCCTGCATTATGTTCCAGTTTCCAGAACATGTGCCTCTGTTAGGGTGCCAGGTTCTGGCTATGATCCTCAGGTCAAACAGAACTGGAACTGATGTGACCCATTAGAATGGAGTAATCTCAGGAAGATAGTTATTTAGGAAGCTACCAGGGCTCTACCAGAAAAAAAAGGCATTTCATTATATTCAATACTGTTTTTTTAAATTGTATCCTGAATGTTTTGGAACTTTGTAACATTGAGTACTAATCTTCCAGGCCTGATGCCTTCTGATAAGTATTTACTGTATTTTAAAATGTATTACAGTACTGTAATTATAATGCCATTAAACTGAATCATGCTGGTCACCCATGTCAAACTAAGTTTATACTGGGTCAACGAAGTGATTATTTTTTTTGCCATTTATATAAAGACTACAGTATTATATAGAGTAACATGAATATTATCACGTAGGAAAAATAAACGCACATTAAGCCGCAAGAAATATTGCACCTAATATCATACTGTACGGTACTTTGCAAAATATCCCTGAGAAGCTTTTATTTCTATCACTTGTATGTTGTTTCTGCAAATTATCTCTATTAAGTAATGCTCTGCTAGCCTAAGTATCTTTCCAAAATACCTGGTACACACTAGATATAGAATTCCTTAAACCATTGCAAACTCATGCTGATGTTATTAAGCAGATGAGAAGTTCATATAAGTTTGCATTAAAACTATACAACAAAAACGTTTCTATACATTTTTGTAGCACCCGAAAGTGTGGCAAACAATCATATGCTAGTCCTAGAGTTTAAACCTAGGGAAATTTACCTGAGGGCCACCATCTCTAGTGGCCTTGACAGGGACAGCTGATTTTAAAGTGCCCATTACATAGATAAATATTAGTAAAAAATTACAAGAATGGTTTTAAATTTTATTTCATAATGATACCATAGTACAAGTAAAAGTTTAAGAGAGAATAGTAGAGGAGCATCAGTTATGACATTTTTATTGGAATAATAATGGTAAATATTACAATATGTATAGCAATTTACAGTAGTGTATTAGTCCTCATTTCCAACAATGTTTATGATACATTGCCTAAACAGGTGAGGCTTTGCTAGGTCCCTTCCACTGTCGTTATACTCACTCTTATAACTAATCAAGAATTTCTTCTTTCCACAGTTAACATCTGGGAGTATTAAATTATCTGGCAGATAGAACAAAAATGGGGAGGGGACTATTTATATGGTATACGAGCTGGAAGATGAATTCTTTCAGTGGACTGGAATTAGTGGTAAATAAGTTATTTCTGTCTTCCAGTCACATTATTGCTTCAGAACTTTGAGATGCAGTCCTTTCTATATCACACAAACCTGTTCCGGTAAGGGTAATTCCAATTACTAAGAGGGTTCTCCAGTAACAAGTAGGGGACTTTGGCCTACTCCTATAATTCTTTGTTTAGCTTTTCCATCAGAACAGTCACGTGCCTAACAAATTAGCTTTATGTAGGTCAGTTATTGAAACCTATGCAGCTTGGATTTGTCTTGGACTTCTCGTCTGCTCATACATTCTCAACTGAGCATTCTTTTATCTGCAATATTATGCTCCTATAGAGCATTTCTGCTTGAAAATAAACTCTAAAACTATATCTAACTTCTCACTTTTGGCTGTTCATCTATTCAAAATTTCACCCTAAAGATGCTTTTTTTCCCCCCTCCCGTTTTCACTACTGGTCATAAAGTTTAGTAAGGTCCACATACATACGGGGATAATTATTCATTTTACCATCACAGATGTAAGTATTAATGTAAGCAGTAATTTTGAATAAGATCTAAGAAGTGTAAAACTTTAAGGCTGCAAATACACTGGGATTAAATCTGCCCATTAACAGGTCCAGTAAAGATATGGTGTAATGCTAAAAATGGTTACTAGTGTTAAACACAACTGCTATTATAACACACATCTCACTCCACTAATTTCTCTGTACTTATTATTTATTACTGTATACTCTAGAAGATAAATGTGATAAGAAACAGCACAGTACTGTACCAGGCTCCATGCCATCTAGTGGTGACTTCATATCCTTACTGCTTCAGTATCATGTGCTGCATTTTTGGGGGGAATTATGACAAATGGCGGTGATACTCATAAGATCTACAATATTATTTTGGTAATAAAATCTTTTCAAAATTATAAATAAATAACAATTTCATCGTTTCAGTATTGATTGTTAATTTTATTTTAAACAGGCAGAACAGCAATTTTTGTACATATAATGCACAAATTTATCGCATAAATATTGATACATTTGCTAATGTAACATTAGTGCAACTAGTCACTATTACAAGTTATTCAATTTTACTTATTTGAATTATACTTTAAAATAATAAAATAACTGGTTACAAGTACCAACTGTAATTTTAAAAACTTTATAATAAACATTTGGTTTGAATATTCAGTACAGAAAGAGAGCTTTCAATGATGGCAGTTTCCCATGTACTTAGTCATAAGCAAAATGAGTGATCAGCTGACTATTCTTGTTCTGTTAACAGCTCATCTTTATATACCCGTAAGAATGGCACCTAGACCGTCATCATTCAACTTGGGGCATTCATTGCTCTTATTCATTTTTTATTAACAATTCTTGTCTTTATCAACAGCCAGACTGGCCAGTACACTGTGTTGCAGGCTTCACAATACGACCTGTGATATCTCGAGGCTGCCGAGGAATTTGAACTTCATCATCCTCATCACTATCTGAGTCTATATTATTGTCAGAATCACTAGAATCTGTGTAGACACCTAATCCAGGCAAAACAGCAATACATTGAAAGCCAGACTTTCCAGTGACTGGATGGACTGCCACAGTGTTTCCTTGGCTGGACAACTCTGAAAGATATAGAACAAAATTATGCTACAGCAATTCAATAAGCCATGTATAACCTTAATTCATGTACAACTTTAGATAATGTGTAAACAGGACAGATACTGAACTAAAGCTTTCTTTGGATTCAGTTCAAATTTCATGCAGATATTTAAAATTATTTTGTTGAACTGTCAAATCAATAAAAAATTATTGTAATAAATGCAATAATATAAGCAGCGAGCATAGGTTAAAATTAGGTATCATTACTGCCCCATTTCCTACTTCTGCGTGGTGTGAAGGCATCAGCATGGAAGAAATAAGAGTAAACTGGAAAGCAAAATACAAATATCCAAAGAGAGACTTCAGCCATTCACAATATCTTCCACAATACATGTTGCAGCATCATGAAGAAGCAGCACTTGCTACAGCAACAACCCTCAGCTTTGTGCAACCTCCTGTGCTTCCTGAGAGTTGTCATTAATATGCAAAATATTCATTTCATTATCAAAATAGTTCTATCTAGCCTCATTTCTCCACCACTTCTCAAGTTCTGTTCACACTTGATCATCATTCGATATGATCTAGCCTGCTCTCCTCAGTCTTATGCTATACAGATTTTTGTATTCTACATCTTTCTATAACATTTTAATTTCTCAAATATTTCTAACACCATAAATACATTCTAGATTGTCCATTTCTACAGCACAAACACACACACTTTTATATGATCAAGTGACACCAGCATTACACACATGCAAATAAGGATAGGTCATTGCTTTGATGCTTTCAATGCTCCAACCATTTTATTTCTTGGTTTACTTTTCTTTTCATCTCTCCTACACAAATTTCTCTCGTGTAAACTACAGAGCCCAGGTATTTACACAATTCAACCACTTCAAGGATTTCTCCATTAATCCCTATTTTACATATTGAGTTTCTTCCTCTCCCCAACACTACTGTATTACTGTACCTTGGTTATGTTCACATTCAGAAGTTATCTTTCACACACTGTCAACAAAACTTAAACTAATCGGCATATATTCTTTTCATCTACTAGATGAATGCCATAATCTGCATAATTACATTGGCAAAACTTACTACAATGCCACAGTGCTTGAATGAAGGACAAGATGCAAATGCACTAAATAAATAAATAAATAATATATATATATATATATATATATATATATATATATATATATATATATATATATATATATATATATATATATATATATATATATATATTTATATATATAACATATATATATTTATTATATATGCAGTATATCGTAACGCCCCGTAACTCTGATGCTCTTATTGGTCACCCGGATAGTATCACAGTGAACCCCTGGAAGAACGGCAAGCAGTTGGTACGGGACTACACGTGCTTATCAACCCTGGCTAACACCTACATTGACCTCAGTGCTGCACAACCAGGGGGCACTGCCACCCACAGGGAAGCAGCCAAATCCAGAAAGTACTGTACAGAGAACTGGTCACCACTACAATTTTGTCCCCATTGCTTCTGAGACACTTGGCGCCTGGGGTAAAAGTACTACTAGTTTTTTGAAGGAACTGGGTTCTAAGCTCACTGAAACAACAAGGGGACCCTAGAGCTACCAGCTTTCTTTTCCAGCGCCTCAGCGTGGCGATGCAGAGGGGAAATGCACACTGCATTCAGGGGTTCCTTAATGTATTTCATTTTATACAGTACCTAAAAAGGTACTGTATAAAATGTTCTGAACAAGATTCTACGAGTTTCTGTTTATAAATCTGGCAAAGTGCCTCACTTGGTGCCCATCATTGGATGCCATTGTGATTATGCTCCACAAGGACATCGCAGCTTCAAAAGAATTGTCAATTTTCCTGATTTATGGGAACTGTGGACAGGGTACCACGGAATCATTGTCCCTACTCTGGATAATTCTACTATTTAATAATGGTAGAGTTGTATACAACTGCTCAAATATCAAAGATATGCCTAATAGGAGTAATTATAGATTCTATAAGGACAGTAAAGGGCAATAAATCTTTTAGTAAAGTGGATCCAATTAACCGTAAAATTATTCGTAAAGAAGCAAAACTAACTAATCACATTAATTCACATAAGCTCAGACCTTGTGATGTGCAGAGCAGGGATAATGATTCTGCAGAACATGTTCCCAGAAATCAGGATATTTGGGCGTTCTTCTGAAACTTCGACGTCCCGAGGGAACACAATCACAACATCTAATGAAGGATGCCAAATGAGGCACTCTGCCAGATTTATAAATGCAAACTACTTGAATCTTCTTCAGAACATTGTATACAATACCTTGAGAAAGGATGTAGGTTTCATCCAAAAATTTGAATTTTCATACATACAGTATATATATATATATTTTGGGTCTTACCTTCACATTCATACATTCTTATCTTGGCCCAGTCATATATACATTAAACGACAACTATGGAGACATCCAACAACCTTGGCATTGTTGGAGGTGTACGCAAAGTCATTACAGGCAGCTGTTGTCTTTATTGATGCTTGCAGTGGTAAATATTGTACATGTCAAGACAACTAGACTGGTTGAGCATAGCAGGCATCTTGTCCTTGTTAACCTTTATGTGACTGTGTGAATGCACCATGAAAAGCAGTAGCAAATGCAAACAAGCAGTCTCATCTCATCTGAGCATGACAGCATCCAGGTATCCAGCATTAATCACCTACACTCTATAAGCTAAAGTAACAGTGGACTATGAAAGAATAGTGCACGCTAATCAAACAAAACACAACCAGATGTAAACAAACCAGAGCAAACACATGTGTAACACACACAGACCTGAAACACAAGTGAATTTTGTATACAGATGGACATGGATTCACTATGTACTAAGAAACTAATTTTCCAATACATGAATAAAGCATTCAGCATAATTAAATTTTGTTTGTCTTCACGTGCATGATTAACAGTGAGGTATGAATGTAAGGGGGCTTGTTGAGGTGAAATGTGTTATAATTTAAGTGCTGCCGTCTGGTGACAGGAGTATGAAGCAGATAAGACAACTACAAATTTGTTATGGCACTTTTTTGTAATTTTAGAATTAACAAGGAGGACTTGAAAATACTCTTTTGAGTAGATTTGAGCTTTCTACAACTCAACTCACAGCCAAGTGATTTCCTCCGGTAATCCTTAGTACTAGTAAGACCAGTATCGGTGTAAAAAAAAAAAATCATACTGTTGAACTGTTCTTTCAATTTTGGAAAGGTAGCTGAAGCTACAACACTAGAAGTCAATGAATTAAAGTTCTAATAATGTGAAGTGACACATGAGAATTTAGGTTGTAATGACCATCTAAAGTGACTCGATGATGCAAAGTCAATGTCTACAAACCAAATATTAAGGAAGATAAAGATGTAGTATCAAGGATTTTGTAATTCCCATTTATATACTTTAAACAAAAAGCACATACATTATAAGGTAGAAATCACAAGAATAGTATAGTTCACATTAGAGCATATTTATTTTAATGAAAAGTCTCTCAAGCTTATCTTCACCAGTATACAAATCATAAACACATCTTATGCTAAACTCACCAGATTTTGCCTTTTTGGATTCACCAGCCTCCTCTGTGTTCTTATCATCATCACTAGTTTTTCTTTTTATTGCTCCTGCCAAGAGGGTAACGTGTGATGTTTTCTTACTTCCTCCAGGGTTTTTCCGCAATTCTGAGACTTTCAATTCTGCTCTTATTTCTTCTTCAGCAATATTTTTTTGCATGGCAGACACTTTTTTCCTGCGTGAATAAAGAAAAAAATTTGGCAAATACAACTTACTGTTTCTTTCACATTCGAATATCATGTTGCCTATAGTCCATTACTTCACATGCTGACTGTCAGCCAGTACTAGTACTGTACAGTATATATAGAATATAAACTTCATTTCAGATCTATCCTTAAGATTAGTAGTTGCCATTTATGCATTGTAATATTAATAGACAAATTGCCAGAAGGCATGAGAAAGTTTACATAATTGAAAAAAATAAGAGATTATTGTGGTGTTGTACAACTTACACGATGTGATGTTTCCAAGCAAATACAGTACAGTATGATTGATGCCTAGTATATTTTAAATGTTAATTTAAAATTCCTTTAAAACAGTATCTGAAAAGACATGTTTGGAGAAAGAGGGAAAATTTACACGAGGCTAAACCCTAAATAATGAGAGTTCCCAGATGAAACATATGAAAACAGATATTATGCATGTAAAATGTTGAACAGCACATCCAAGTACAGCATTAAAAATCAATGTCTGAATGGCTAAAGACTAGCTGACAAACTATGGTTTTTGAAAATAAAAAATTTAAAAATCTAAAAATGTATTTTCTATGAAAGCTATGTAACCTGTATTCAGCCATGGCAGTGTTTTCCTCAGTGCGAACTCGTATCTCCTCCTGTAGCTTGCTGCGATCAACAAGTTCCAAGAAGTCCACCTCGTCATCTTCAAGCCCTCGCACCATGTTTTTGAATCTGTAAATATTTTTTTTTTGTATTGGCTATACAGAAATATGATTATTTGCAAACATTCAGTAAGAATTATCTTATAAGAAATAAAATAAAAAGAACTGCAAATATACATATATATTCTTCTTAATTTACTTAATGATGCAAATGAGCTTAGTATAACACCATTACGTGTGTAATTCGCAATTAACCTTCAGTATTAGCTAATACAGCTGTAGTTACGTAATAAGGTACAGTACCTCCATTTGTCACTAATGACTATACAGTACACCAATTTACACAATAATACTACAAATCTCTATGTAAGTGACACTACAAGTCTTCCCAAATATTGTACAGGCAATATACAATGTATTCAACTCAACTGAGGTAGTACTGTACAGGCAATATACAATGTATTCAACTGAAACATGCAACACCAACTTGTGAGCTTCATCATATTCTTCTTGCTTTTTTTGACGCTGCTCTTGAAGACGTTCAAACAATGGGCGAGGATCTGGAGGTGGTTCCTCGGGAGCTTCCTCTGGATCATTTTCCTCTCGAGTCTTTTCCCAGTTCTCTTGCCTAATACGTCGTCGTTCTTCAACATCCTTCTCACTTATAAAGCCACTACTCATTTTTCTGCCTGAAATTTATTCTAGACTTTATACTTTGTAATTTGCAATCTGCATATATATTACAGTACAACTTTATGTTTTATTTTAGTATTGCACATGCAAAATTATAATGTGTTAACAGGCCAAAAAACATTAAAAAGAAAAAGTTATACAATGTCTTTTTTTCTATTTACAAAAAAAAAAAAAAAGAGTGGCTGTACAAGAATGTAAGAACTCATGTGTGTGTGTGTGTGTGTGTGTACTCACCTAGTTGTGTTTGTGGGGGTTGAGCTCTGGCTCTTTGGTCCTGCCTCTCAACTGTCAATCAACTGGTGTACAGATTCCTGAGCCTATTGGGCTCTATCACATCTACATTTGAAACTGTGTATGGAGTCAGCCTCCACCACAACACTACTTAATGCATTCCATTTGTTAACTACCCTGTCACTGAAAAAATTCTTTCTAACGTCTCTGTCCCTCATCTAGGTACTAGGTTTCCACCTGTCCCGCCTTGTTCGTGCTCCACCCGTGCTAAAGAGTTTGTCTTTGTCCACCCTGTCAATTCACCTGAGAATTTTGTAGGTGGTTATCATGTCTCCCCTTACTCTTCTGTTTTCCAGGGTTGTGAGGTTCAGCTCCCTTAGCCTTTCCTCGTAGCTCATTCCTCTCAGTTCCGAGACCTCTGTCTGTCTGTGTGTCTGTGTGTGTGTCTGTGTGTGTGCGTGTATGTATGTATGTATGTATGTATGTATGTATGTATGTATGTATGTATGTATGTGTATATATATATATATATATATATATATATATATATATCGTACCTAGTAGCCAGAACTCACTTCTGAGCCTACTATGCAAGGCCTGATTTGCCTAATAAGCCTAGTTTTCACGAATTAATGTTTTTTCGACAACCTAACCTACCTAACCTAACCTAACCTAACGTTTTCGGCTACCTAACCTAACCTAACCTATAAAGATAGGTTAGGTTAGGTTAGGTTAGGTAGGGTTGGTTAGGTTCGGTCATATATCTACGTTAATTTTAACTCTAATAAAAATAAATTGACCTCATACATAATGAAATGGGTAGCTTTATCATTTCATAAGAAAAAAATTAGAGAAAATATATTAATTCAGTAAAACTTGGCTTATTAGGCAAATCGGGTCTCGCATATATATATATATATATATATATATATATATATATATATCGTACCTAGTAGCCAGAACTCACTTCTGAGCCTACTATGCAAGGCCTGATTTGCCTAATAAGCCTAGTTTTCACGAATTAATGTTTTTTCGACAACCTAACCTACCTAACCTAACCTAACCTAACGTTTTCGGCTACCTAACCTAACCTAACCTATAAAGATAGGTTAGGTTAGGTTAGGTAGGGTTGGTTAGGTTCGGTCATATATCTACGTTAATTTTAACTCTAATAAAAATAAATTGACCTCATACATAATGAAATGGGTAGCTTTATCATTTCATAAGAAAAAAATTAGAGAAAATATATTAATTCAGTAAAACTTGGCTTATTAGGCAAATCGGGCCTCGCATAGTAGGCTGAGAAGTGAGTTCTGGCTACTAGGTACGACATATATATAAAATAGGGGTACCACCTCTATTTTTAAACCATTTTTTATTACCATTTTTTTAAATTTTAGTAAAAACTAACTATATGTATATATATATATATATTAGTATATTTTGGTAGCAGTCTTTCCTGTAGACATATATTATTACATATGACCGAAAAAGTAAGATTAATAATTCTAACACGAATTTTCTCAATCCTTCGTACATTATGCTTCACTGTTGGAGGTAAATCAAAAATCACTTCTCCAAAATTCATTTTTATTTCTAGTCTGACGCGACACGGTTTCCGCGTTTCGTAAAACTTATTACATTTTCAAAGACTTCACAAATACACAACTGATTAGAACTTGCGTTTCCCTGATTTTATATCTACATTTGAGTGAGGTGGGAAGGGTGATGTGGCATTACATTTGAGTGAGGTGGGAAGGATGATGTGGCATTAACACAAGACAGAACACTAGAGGATATTAATAGGGTATTAAAAGTATCAACACAAGACAGAACACGAAAAAATGGGTATTGAATAGAAGTGTTTGTAGAAAGCCTATTGGTCCATATTTCTTGATGCTTCTATATTGGAGCGGAGTCTTGAGGTGGGTAGAATATAATTGGCTGTTGATTGCTGGTGTTGACTTCTTGATGTGTAGTGCCTCGCAAACGTCAAGCCGCCTGCTGTCGCTGTATCTATCGATGATTTCTGTGTTGTTTACTAGGATTTCTCTGGCGATGGTTTGGTTATGGGAAGAGATTATATGTTCCTTAATGGAGCCCTGTTGTTTATGCATCGTTAAACGCCTAGAAAGAGATGTTGTTGTCTTGCCTATATACTGGGTTTTTTGGAGCTTACAGTCCCCAAGTGGGCATTTGAAGGCATAGACGACGTTAGTCTCTTTTAAAGCGTTCTGTTTCGTGTCTGGAGAGTTTCTCATGAGTAGGCTGGCCGTTTTTCTGGTTTTATAGTAAATCGTCAGTTGTATCCTCTGATTTTTGTCTGTAGGGATAACATTTCTATTAACAATATCTTTCAGGACCCTTTCCTCTGTTTTATGAGCTGTGGAAAAGAAGTTCCTGTAAAATAGTCTAATAGGGGGTATAGGTGTTGTGTTAGTTGTCTCTTCGGAGGTTGCATGGCTTTTCACTTTCCTTCTTATGATGTCTTCGATGAAACCATTGGAGAAGCCGTTATTGACTAGAACCTGCCTTACCCTACAGAGTTCTTCGTCGACTTGCTTCCATTCTGAGCTGTGGCTGAGAGCACGGTCGACGTATGCGTTAACAACACTCCTCTTGTACCTGTCAGGGCAGTCGCTGTTGGCATTTAGGCACATTCCTATGTTTGTTTCCTTTGTGTAGACTGCAGTGTGGAAACCTCCGCCTTTTTCCATGACTGTTACATCTAGAAAAGGCAGCTTCCCATCCTTTTCCGTCTCGTAAGTGAAACGCAGCACGGAACTCTGCTCAAATGCCTCCTTCAGCTCCTGCAGATGTCTGACATCAGGTACCTGTGTAAAAATGTCGTCAACATACCTGCAGTATATGGCCGGTTTCAAGTTCATGTCGACTAAGACTTTTTGCTCGATGGTACCCATGTAGAAGTTTGCAAACAGGACACCTAGGGGAGAACCCATGGCGACCCCATCTACTTGCTTATACATGTGCCCATCCGGGCTCAAGAAGGGTGCCTCTTTAGTACAAGCTTGGAGTAGTTTCCTCAGAATACTTTCTGGCATGTCAAGACATGCCAGAAAGTCTTGACATGCCAGAAAGTATTCTGAGGAAACTACTCCAAGCTTGTACTAAAGAGGCACCCTTCTTGAGCCCGGATGGGCACATGTATAAGCAAGTAGATGGGGTCGCCATGGGTTCTCCCCTAGGTGTCCTGTTTGCAAACTTCTACATGGGTACCATCGAGCAAAAAGTCTTAGTCGACATGAACTTGAAACCGGCCATATACTGCAGGTATGTTGACGACATTTTTACACAGGTACCTGATGTCAGACATCTGCAGGAGCTGAAGGAGGCATTTGAGCAGAGTTCCGTGCTGCGTTTCACTTACGAGACGGAAAAGGATGGGAAGCTGCCTTTTCTAGATGTAACAGTCATGGAAAAAGGCGGAGGTTTCCACACTGCAGTCTACACAAAGGAAACAAACATAGGAATGTGCCTAAATGCCAACAGCGACTGCCCTGACAGGTACAAGAGGAGTGTTGTTAACGCATACGTCGACCGTGCTCTCAGCCACAGCTCAGAATGGAAGCAAGTCGACGAAGAACTCTGTAGGGTAAGGCAGGTTCTAGTCAATAACGGCTTCTCCAATGGTTTCATCGAAGACATCATAAGAAGGAAAGTGAAAAGCCATGCAACCTCCGAAGAGACAACTAACACAACACCTATACCCCCTATTAGACTATTTTACAGGAACTTCTTTTCCACAGCTCATAAAACAGAGGAAAGGGTCCTGAAAGATATTGTTAATAGAAATGTTATCCCTACAGACAAAAATCAGAGGATACAACTGACGATTTACTATAAAACCAGAAAAACGGCCAGCCTACTCATGAGAAACTCTCCAGACACGAAACAGAACGCTTTAAAAGAGACTAACGTCGTCTATGCCTTCAAATGCCCACTTGGGGACTGTAAGCTCCAAAAAACCCAGTATATAGGCAAGACAACAACATCTCTTTCTAGGCGTTTAACGATGCATAAACAACAGGGCTCCATTAAGGAACATATAATCTCTTCCCATAACCAAACCATCGCCAGAGAAATCCTAGTAAACAACACAGAAATCATCGATAGATACAGCGACAGCAGGCGGCTTGACGTTTGCGAGGCACTACACATCAAGAAGTCAACACCAGCAATCAACAGCCAATTATTGCACCACTATATTCTACCCACCTCAAGACTCCGCTCCAATATAGAAGCATCAAGAAATATGGACCAATAGGCTTTCTACAAACACTTCTATTCAATACCCATTTTTTCGTGTTCTGTCTTGTGTTGATACTTTTAATACCCTATTAATATCCTCTAGTGTTCTGTCTTGTGTTAATGCCACATCATCCTTCCCACCTCACTCAAATGTAATGCCACATCACCCTTCCCACCTCACTCAAATGTAGATATAAAATCAGGGAAACGCAAGTTCTAATCAGTTGTGTATTTGTGAAGTCTTTGAAAATGTAATAAGTTTTACGAAACGCGCCCGTGTCGCGTCAGACTAGAAATAAAAATGAATTTTGGAGAAGTGATTTTTGATTTACCTCCAACAGTGAAGCATAATGTACGAAGGATTGAGAAAATTCGTGTTAGAATTATTAATCTTACTTTTTCGGTCATATTTAATAATATATATATATATATATATATATATATATATATATATATATATTTATTTTACATACATACAGTATGACCGAACCTAACCTAACCTACATAACCTATCTTAACCTAACCTAAACTAACATGATTAAGTCAATAATTTATGTTATTAATATAATATAATAATAATTCTAATAAACCAACTAGAATTTTTTTTAAATAAAGAAAATCACTCGGCCTATTAGGCAAATTGGGGCTTGAATATTAGGCCAAGAAGTGCGTTCTGATTACTAGGTAACGACATATTACGACGTACACATATTATATATATATATATATATATATATATATATATATATATATATATATATATATATATATATATATATATATATATATATATATATATATATATACACAGTATACACACACACACACTACACACACACACTACACACACACACCACACACTCACACCACACACTCACACCACACACTCACACCACACACACACACACACACCACACACACACACCACACACACACACCACACACACACACCACACACACACACCACACACACACACCACACACACACACCACACACACACACCACACACACACACTTCCCACACAGGGGGGAGGTTTGGGGAGCCAGTGACCGAGCAGACAGCATGCTGGACACGTGATCCTGTGGTCCCGGGTTTGATCCCAAGCACCGGCAAGAAAACGATGAGCAAAGTTTCTTTCTCCCTATGCCCCTGTTACCTAGTAGTAAACAGGTACCTGGGACTTAGTCAGCTGTCACGGGCTGCTTCCTGGGGTGTGTGTGGTGTGAAAAAAAATAGTAGTATTAGAAGCAGTTGATTGACAGTTGAGAGGCAGGCCAAAAAAAGCAGAGCTTCACCCCCACAAGCACAACTAGGTGAATACACACATACACACTTCAGGATTATATTGAAGTCCCCCCCCCCCCCCCCCCATCAAGGTTGAACCACTGTCCCTTCCCAGGATGCAATCCCACAACAGTTTCCTAACTTCGGGGGTACCTAATTACTGCTAGGTGAACAGAGACATTAGTTGACAGGAAACATCCCCAATCATTTCTGTCCCACCCGGGAATCGAATCCAGAATCCCTGAGAGGCAAGAATAAAACCAACTGTACTATGAGATGTATATATAGTGTATAAATTATTGTTACAATAGGTAAAGATAGATTGGAATAGGATATGTTAGGTTTACTTAGGTAATGGTTTAGTTAGGTTTAGTGAAGTAAGATTTGTTAGGTTTAGTGGACTGCAAATGGCACGAAGTGTAATGCCATTTTCTCTCCCTCACAATAGATATTAGGGTTTTCTGTTGTAGAATTATTAGTGCAGTTGACTTGTAACCAGTTGGTCCCGGATTTGATTCTGTATCAGGGCAAAACATTTGGCCACATTTTCTTACACCTGAAGCTTCTGTTCATCTAGTGTAGCAATAAATAGGTACATGGGATATATTGGTACCTGACTGTTTAGGTTAGGTTACGTTTGTATAAAGAGTATTGATGACATAGCCTCTTCAAGCTTTACCGAGGTTTTAGATGCTAGTAATTGGATAACGTCTCCCACCTCACATTGAATAAATTATTCCCATTGTCAGGGACAGAAAGCCTGTATGTATGCCTGCATTGAGGTCCCCCCATAGGTCAAATTATTGACACTCGCCATGTTGCATTCCACAACAGCAGCTTAACTCCTAGGTACTTATTTACTGGTAGGTAAACGGAGGCATCAGGTGACAGGAAACATCAATCATTTCTGTCCTGCCTAGGGATTGAATCCAGATCCCTTATTGGGATTTAAGAATGTGGACCACTGTACTACAGGACCCCATACATGACCATTACCTTATTTTTGCTAAATCAGATTAGATTAGGACAGGTTAGATTTATTTAAGTAATGATGACATTAAATATATATTCTTGGTGCCTTTTTTTTTTTAACCTATTCCACACTTAATTCAAGAAATAAACAGCATAAAGCAACCACCATAATTTATCGCCCAAACGAAATATCAATAACCAAAATATATACAGTATGTATAGCTAAATAAAATAAGTACAGTTATTGTTTCTTTAACTTTGGCTTCATCCGACCACAAAGGTATCGTTTTATCGTCAACTACTATTCAAAACAATTATTATTCAAGGCAAATGGGGGGACCTTCGACAAGCCGCCGGCTTCCTGTCCTCGTCGAGGCCACTACTGTTAATGGCTATTAGGTAAATTCAGCTAAAACCCCCCAATACCTGTATGTGGTGATGTGGATTCGACTTCCAACCAGATTGAAACCAACCATTTTCTGACCTCTACCTGTATAATTTCAAAATAAAACTTACCGAAAAATGCACCAATATATTCCGGTTTACTAAGGTCCCAATAAATAGATAGTAGACACTGAAGGAAGAGCTGTCTTAAGGTAAACCTGAGGTTGTCTCCGTCCCCTCGCCTCCCGGCCTGTTTACACTCCTCAGCTGCTCTCTTAACTTCCCATATTCTCCAGATTATTTTTGTTTAGAGATTACCCTTTGTGGAACGTATATAATGTATTATTATCTACAGAATTATTAAAAATATTACTGATCTTTAATTTATATCGATTTTGTATTTATTATCGGTCATATATATATTGTATTGTGATACCACAGTAGTCTACGTTCTCGGCTCACAACCGATCGGATCTTGGATCTCCAGCCGGGAAAGAGACGGCTTGCAGGGATTGAGCTTTGGCTCTTTGGTCCCGCCTTTGTAACTTGCTTAGCTAAATGAATTGTGGAGTTCAGTCCCTGAACAGTTCAGTTCAGTTCAGTCAGAGCCACATAATGGGTTCAGTCCCTGAACCCATTATGTGGCTCTGTAACCCTTTCCACTACCGCCCACAAGATGGGTATGGGGTGCATAATAAATGAACTAAACTAAAAAAAAACTGGTCCCGCCTCTCATCCGTCAACCAAATAGTGTACAGGTTATCATCTTGTCTGTCCTCCTCACTACCACTTAGGCATACGGCCTCAGCCAATTCCTCGACACTCAAAGGCTCTGTCAACAATCAAGAACAAATTCACAATATCCAGCTGTAGTAGCCACGTGCAAAAACGTGAAAAAGCTAGAAATAGCCTAAGCTACTCTAACCCTTTGAGATATATTTCTTTATTGTCTCAATAAACATGAACTTGAGCTTGGTGTACAGATTCCGGAGTCTATTGGCCTCTATCATATCTACATTTGAATCTGAACGTAGAGTCTGCCTCCACCACATCATTGCTTAATGCATTCCATTTGTTGGGCTCGTTTCCTTTCAACTGAGTATCCTGTTCACCTAGCAAATAAATATGTACCCCGAAATTAAGCAACTATACCTGTGGGTTTCATCTTGGGAAAAAGCAGTCCATGGCCCAGGGGGAACCTCGATAATAATTCATCTAACAATTAGGCTTTCTGTCCTCGATTATAGGAAACCATAATTAATAGGTGAACCATATAATTACTATTATCCAAATTGGCATCAAGAAGGTGTGTTCTGATCACGGGTTAAGTCTAAATGGTTGTTTTGGATTAACGTTTAAGGTCTATTAGCAGCTGAAGCATCCAGAAGACAAAAACAAAAAATAAACCAAATAAATGACAATACAATACTATACAGAAATATGAGGACAAGCATTACCACCACAATAGCTTAGTGACCAGCCAACAAGTATATTTGATCAACCCGTCCTCTCGATTTGCTTCTCCGTAAAAGATGCAATTGTTTTGCATGGCCAGAAAAAAAAATCACAGTATAAAATGTAATGTTTTACTGTGCGTTTCCGTCTTTGTCCACACACTTTACATTTCATTCCATACACACAAATATGGTACTGAGTATATATGGCTCTGAATGATTCTGTACTTAAATTTCTAAAGCCGGTTATGTTGGCCAGCCTAGCTGATGATATCCGTTTGATGTGAGCTTAGAGGTTACCTTGAGATGATTTCGGGGCTTAGCGTCCTTGCGGCCCGGTCCTCGATCAGGGTCTCCTAGAGCCTAAAGCATAAGACTAAAGGGTAGGCTTATGTCCGACTTCCTCTTCCCAGCACTCAAGGCATTTTTCAGCGCCATTTTTTTCAAGATAGTGGCCGAAGCTTACTTCTCCTGAGGGAGCCCGTGTTCATAGCAAATCCATTACCATGAGAAACAACACACACCCCTTCAAACCATCTGGATAGTTATCTAGATATTTGTGATGATCTGAAAGCATATTACGTTTCCAGTAATAGTCTACATGTAAACTAGCAAATGAATTTGTCGTAAACAGACTATTTTCAAGTTATAACATTATTGTATTATAAATCCTTGGTTTAAAATATAATAAGTGTAAGCTGAAAACGTTTTCTTCGAAGGATTTGGTTTTCTGTAAACAGAATTCTCAGGCACACCGAAATAGCTTTCAAATTCCATATTTTACATTATCGCCAATAATACATCATATTAATGTAACCAAACGTAACGAAATCTAACCAAACCTAACTTAACCATAGATGATTTGCTGCACTAATTACATAGTCATTCTCAATCCATTCCCTTGAGTGGATCTCCTCCCTGAGGAAAGGATGCCCGAGGGGAAACTTAGCGTGGAATCATCACTCATGTGATAAAGAAAAAATACAATTTCTAGGTTTCTTATTTTTTCCTGAATTCAAATACTAAATGACTAGGCTATGGACAAAGTTGAAGATATTAATCAAGAACATTTCAGTGAAAGGTCAAATGTATCATACAATGGGCAACAGCTTTATCTCAATACACCACAATGTAGAACAGGAAACATATTTTTTTCACCCTTACTATATTTTTACTATGATATTGTTCCCGGAAAAATATATTTTGTTTGATTATGTTACATTATATTGAAACTCCCTTAATGTTGTCATGCCTTGTGACCAAGGCTCAGGGCTCAGTGTTCCTCCTGCCGACCAACGGGGAGGTACGGCCGATTTCTGAGTGTGACTTCTTCAAGTAAGCTCTCACACACACCACTCCTGGTAAGATATATCGGAGCTCGTTGACTTCACAGGAACTTGATTTTGTTGATCCAGTTACGCCATGGAGGTGAAGGTGTGCAGTATGTTGAGGACGGCGGTGCCATCTTGGGCTGGTCCTGGCCGGCGTGGCTCCACCAGTCTGGAGTCTAGCTTATTTGTCATCATAATTTTGTTATTAAATTTAGAGCTGTAAATTTAGATTCACTTTACTTTTTTGTTTATATGTGTAGAATGACCCAACTGGGGCAGCTATCTTAACGCCATGAGTGGTGTTTTATGCCTCGTTAATTAATCGAGCAGAGTGTTGGGAAGTGCCTCTTGAGTGCCTGGTAGGGCCTCCACCTCGGAGCTGGCTGCTGGAGGAAGGGTGAGAGGCAGGCTGCCTTACACTGACATACACCTCCAGTATGGGGTGGCTGATTCACCCTTATGGACGAGCTGTGCCCGATGTTTTGGGTGTTGGGGCCAGGAGTGCTCCGCTCTTAAAGTGGAGTTTCTCTTGGGGTACACGTGCCCTATTCCGATGTGGTTTCTGCTTTCCTCCCTCCCTCCTTGCCCTGATAAGTGGAGTCCCACTAACCCGGGGTTCAATTGTTTTAACCCCAGGTTGCTTAATAGCCCAGCACTACCTTTGACACTGAAAGGAAACGTGAAAGTAAACTACAATATAATTCTCACAAGGGTAAGAAAAGAAAGTTAAAGATGACCAAATATTCATCCAATCTTTATTTTTTCGCTATGTATAATGAAACATTTCATAGAATCTTCACCGCCACCCTCCAGCATTACATCCACGCAGTGTTTCACACCAGGATTGTTAACATAGGACTATTATTTAGGTCAATTTGATGCAGCTTCAGTGAAAAGAAAGTGTTGTGTCGAGGGGTGTTAACTTACACGAAGTAAACTTTTCAGAGATTTTATGCTCTTGCAGCCCGGCCTGAGGCAGAATTCAGGCCGGGCCCCCTCATGCTTCAGCTATTAAATTATTAGAGAAGTTTCAGTATAAATATTATTCTTTATAAAGCTCGTAGGTGATTACAAAGCTCAATGAAGAAATGCATCATAGCTTGAAAGTAAAAATGACCAAACCACACACCAGAAGATGAGGAGACGACGACGTTTCGGTCCGTCTTGGACCATTACAAGTCGATTGGTCTTGATAATGGTCCAGGATGGACCGAAACGTCGTCGTCTCCTCATCCTCTGGTGTGTAGGTTGGTCTTCATATCTTCAGCCACGTTATTGCGACTCATCGTCTGTATAAATTAAGTAAACTAAAAATATTGTTAAATAAAAGTGCAACTAATAATCTTAATTTGAGTTTTCATGCACCTGACTCCAAGGAAAGAAGACTGAACATGGAATGCGTACTGAAGTCGTAATTAAACCCCAATGCTTTTTTTGTAGTTTTATTTAGTTAAGAATTTATTTTTCTTGTTTCTACAAGAAAAGGTGGTTCTGTCCTAAAACTATGAACTCCTAGGTGAAAATAATTTTAAAGTACAGTATCTCATCGTTTTTGGGGATCGAATCTTACAATTAAAAATAGTTCCTAACCTAACACCAATTTCTTTCAGAAATCATGGTGTTCATTCGAATAAAATTATTCGCAGTGGGGGATGCTGGCTCTGGTATCACAAGTCTCCTAGTAGTATTCTTAACGAATGTTTTGCCAGAAGACCACGTGCCAACAATATTTGAAAAGTGTATACATGACATGGAAACTGATGGCAAACAGGTGAGTGGTTTGACTATTACATTACATACTAAATGTTTTTAATTTTTCATTATTTCCTGCATTTGTGTATTTTATGCGCTCGGATTTTAAGACAAAATATGGAGTTACAAATTCAGTGTATTTTATGCACCCTAATTTTGCGAAATTGTAACAAATAATAATGGGCTAGTTTCTGGTGTGTGGAGTCTCCTTCATGTAGTGCACACTTTGGAGTGGTCAGTGTTTTGTTATAGAATTTTTTTTACCCAGAGCATATATTAAAACTACAAGCAGAGTATGGTATACAGTATATATATATATATATATATATATATATATTAATTTGGTAATTCTTAATCATGTATTTGACTAAAACTGAGAATCTCTGTAGGAACAGAGATTTAACCAAAATAAAAAAAGTACAGTTTTATAAAAGTATTACGTACTTTATATAAATGTATATCAGATATCATAATACATATTAGTTAATCCTTCAGTAGTGAATAAAGCGTATCGGGTTTTATTTATATATTTTAATTTCCAGTTTAAAATATTTCAGGTGCAGCTCCGCCTATGGTACAGACCATGCCCTGATCACTACGACTCGCTGCGTATCCATTCTTATTCAGGCACAGATGTCTTTCTAATATGCTTCTCTATTGCCTCTCCAGACTCCTTGCAAAGTATTCTAGATAAATGGAGTTCAGAAGTCCAACATTATTGTCCAAAGGTTCCTATTATTGTAGTTGGAAACAAAAAGGTATGTAAACAGTTAATATAATGATTTAACTTTGCTAGATCATTACTACCGCCATAATAACCACCAATACGAGAGTTCCTACTTACCCTCCTAACACCCCAACATATCACAATACCCCCTCACCGCAATACATCAACGCCAAAAACAGCCAAAACTCAGCTATCACTAAAAACAATAGGTTTAAAGCGGGATCTTGGAGCTAGTTTCACTTTCCCTTAGACACTAATAAGCACCACTGAACACCACAACTACTTCCTTCTAGTCCTTACAACAGCTGACTGTGCTCATTGCACCAACCTGCTCGTTATATTTCGTGTTCTCATTACGGAAGTCTGTTAACCTCTACACCCCCCCCTCCCTGTACTCATTACCAAAATTCTTGACTAAAATAGCTTGTTACACGCTGTGTACTCATAACGACACCTTGCACTCCATCTTCACCAACTATTGATACACAAGTAGTATATATAAATATATATATATATATATATATATATATATATATATATATATATATATATATATATATATATATATATATATATATGTATATATGTATATATGTATATATATATTATATATATATATATATATATATATATATATATATATATATATATATATATATATATATATATATATATATATATAACAAGAATATCATAGCCTAGTATGAGAGTTTTATTGGGATACTGCATGAATTTGAACTTATATACAGTACAGTCCTTTGCCCATATGCTCTAGATGCATAACAATAGTCTGATACAGTATTACACAGACATTGATACATTAATGATTCATTAAAGTACAGAGCTGTTAGAATAGAGGCAGCACTGTATATTAATAATTTCTTAAATTAGGATCACTGATTCATGGCAACCCAGACATTCCCATAATCTATTAGGTCTAACCTATTTAGAAGACAAGTTATGCGACTTTACCATCTTCGTGATGTCTATTATTTCTCTGTTATCTGGCCAGCTAACATTTTAGAATATCAAACATCTGACCATTGACTGAGACTTTTGTTTCTGCCAACAGTCGTGGGCTGAAGCTAACATCTTAATTTCTAGTAATTATTGTAGAGCGCACAACATATTTAACAGTACTAAAATAGAGCACATCATGTGGCTGCTTCTTTCTCGTAGGATGAGAGTTGGTGGGCAAACATTCTGTCGTGCGGGTGCTATATTAGTCGAGTAAACCGCGTGACTGCAAATATACTACGATTCATTCCCAATCACAAGATTTTATTGTTTTGATGACCAGGAGATATCGCTCGTGATCGACTACTATCAAAACATATCTAGCTGTAGTACATTCATTCTTCTCCCTACATCAGGTTGTGTAGGTTGCAAGCAAGCACCTGTACTTATAACAATACCTTGTAATCAGTACACCACTTGTACCTACAAACCTATTCGTATTCTGAAATATACCAGCCTGGTGTGATATATATTTTTTTTACTTTGTTTTAAACATCTAGAGTTCCTTCCTAAAAATGGCGGTCATACTAATCAGCACTTAAGATTCTACATTCATAAATTATTTTTTTGCTATTAAAACTGTCTTTTCATGAAGTAATATTGTTAATTCTGTTAACATATAATAACTTGAATAATTTTCCCCGTCATTTAATGAGCGTCAAAGTAATTTTAGGATCTACGAGACGATGCTGCAACTATTGAAGAACTTAGGAAGGTAGATCAAGAGCCAGTGAAGCCTGAGGACGGACAAAACATGGCTGAGAAAATAAATGCTTATGCCTACGTAGAATGTTCAGCCAAAACTACGGAAGGAGTTCAAGAAGTGTTTGAAACTGCTGTCAAGGCCGCACTGGACCATGGGGCTAAGAAGAGTAGATGCACCCTTTTGTAAAGGTATGTTCATGGAAAATGAAATGAGCTTTTTGTTGATTTGCACAACAAATTGGCTGTTGTAGAGGCACACGAAAAAACCATGGATATATCATCATATATTCTTCCATACTAGTTTCTAAAGTTTGTCATTTCACAATATTTTGGACCTTGCAAGCTTGTCATATACAGTACAAAGAATTGTAATTTTTGTTATAATCACGTCCTTCAAATAAAGCACATCATTCTAATTTCATTACTGTTGGAAAATTCCCACTCTACTGTACTTGATTGTTCTGAATTATGATTGTGAGAAAAAAGTAAATAATCTATATTGAGGTTTGAACGTCTTACCTGGCAATTTAATTTTGCCCAAGGAGAGTTAGTTATTCAGAGTTTTGACTATTGATTTGAAGTGCTTAACTACATTGTGCCTATTGGCTTAAAATGAAAGTTTCTGTATATAAAAAGCAACATTGTGCTAAGTGATTTGTTTTAAAATATAAGTATTTGTACATTAAACACCTGTAAAAATAATTAATACTTCAACATTAAAAAATCTGTGGAAATGGGTAAGTGAATAAAGAATACAAAGAAAACAGCAATCTTTATTAGATAAGACTATTTAGACCTGTTTCTTCACTCTGTATGATGCCTAAAAAATTAATGTATTAATCTGCTTACAATTTTTAACACTTGGGCAAACTGTTGTTAATAGCATGACTGTTACATGATGTAACAAGGAAGGTTCCAGTTGTTATTACGTCGTGTCTCAATGACAAGTGTTGCTGCCCAAACATTTTACATGTGCATTAATGCCAATTTGCATGTGATTTAATTACATGATTTAACTACACACGGCAACATCGGTTAAATATATTAGATTTAAAATTGTAATTTGTATCATCATAACCCTATTAGTTTTAAAGTGGCAATTATTTGATATATGCATTGATACAAATTTAGTCTGTCTTTGGCCATTCATTATACAGTACAATATATATCGAAATTCCACTTGTAGAATTGCCTCAAAACCTCTACCAGCATTGGTCTTCTAGGTTCAAATACATATAACAAAAACTTAGCAAAATACTGAAAGAACAATACGAATATGCATTTTGGTTCAATAATTCGGGCCCTGCGGCCGAGGGCTTAAAGATATGTTAGTAATTTTATTTATTTCAACGTACGATCGTTGCTTACGTAGATAAAGTATCAGGTATTAATACTGATTTTGAAATAAAAAATATTATATTCTTATAAATATTATGTGCCCGGGACAAGAGTTTCGAACGGATATATTTGTATAAAAATATCCGTGAGATACCGGACATCGGCAGACATGAAATATATTCACTAAAGACTTTAAAAAAGGCATAAACATTAGTGAGTTATAAGTTGTAAATAGCATCCCTCATTGTATATTTGAATTCTATTATGTTTTCCTCCTTGTATCATCCTTCTCATCAATACCTCATCCTGTAATTATTTCCAATAATGTTTAATAAGCATAACTCACATCCTGATTTAGAGATATAGAGGTAGTTCTTGCTGGAAAAACCATTCAAATTATTTTACCATTCACTGATTTCAAGCTCTTCTCACCATAATGTCATGGGCAGTACCAACAGTAATAATGTTTGCACTTCTTGAAGTCTGTACCTGGCCATGCATCCGTACCTATAATTCCTGTCTTACTTTGTGCAAATTATCTTTATTGGCAAACACCTGAGCTGAAAACAAATTTGTACACAGGTGGGTAGACGACTTCTTTGTTAATCTTACGACCAGGCACGTTTTTCTCTATTTCAGTAGCCAATATTTGAAGTGACAAATCTCTACAAACTAGATTAGTTTTATGATTTTTAAACATTTCACAATTGCTATCTTGAGATATGCCAACATAGGAGACGAAAGGTACATTTATAAAGTGAGTTCATGACATCAAATCATATTAAACAATTGATTATCCAAGTGGATTAGTAAATAATGCTGCAATGCAGGTGTAGCCGCAGAAAAGCAACATGACTGGGAAGAAAGGGCACTCATGTATAGTTTCAGTATAATAAAGGAACTGTGGTTGGCAGACCAATTGATATGCTATCTGTGGTTCCATAGAAAAAAATAAACTCTTAAACTCTGGTCTAATCTGATGTTTTAATTTACGCTAAAACTATAAAGAAATTTAAGATTAGTTTTATCGTTGCAGATTACTTGCGATGAAATGAGAAATGAATATACAACGTATTCTGTCAAAGTGATGCCTCGAGGTCAGTACTTCTGGCTTCCCTTCTTTCGACTTCCATTATAGTGCCTCGGTATACACATTCTTCCAAGGATCCAGAGTGACCAACAGCTGTGTTCTTCAATTCCGTACCATTCACCAGTCAAGACAGCAGGAAGCCTATCAATATTGACAGCACTTTGGAAAACAGATAATAAATGTAAATGATATTCAGATTGATTATTGATAATCCTAGTGTGTTCGTTACCCCAGACAGGAAGTTTAGTAAAGGGTGTTTAAGTTTAGACAAGAATTGTGAAATTTAGCCACAAAAACGGGCTTGGTTTAAATGGTTGGGAGAAATACAACACCAGGTGCACAGGCAAAGGGGAGACAAATATATCATGTCTGTTTACAGCATTGGTTGCTTTATACAAACTTGACCAACCCAAATCTTTTATACAACAAATCACGTGTCTGCTCAGTAAATTGTATTACAAGTGTAAAATATTTTGAAAATTAAAAACTTTCCCTGTGAGCGCGACGTATTTAAGTGAATGTTAAAAGGGTTTTCAAAAACGTTTATTACTTATTTCATTGATAAATAATGCACGTTTGACGATAAGTATTTGTTATATAGATTGTTTAGAGTTTTTTTTGTATATGACGAATTAGGCTTTGATATAGGTTATGGGGCTAGTTAGCTGAAGGCAAACTGCATTGGTCTACAAAATTTATCGTGGTGTCTCATTGATAATGCTTTTTACTGTATAATTATTATTTGTTAATATAAGTTATTCTTATACTCTCATTCTTCTAACACATTCTATTTTGTTCGACAGACGTCGTCAAAATATGATTTTATTTTATGCATATTATTTACTTAAATATTCTACTTTTTTGTAGATTCATTTTCTTTCTTAGCTGGATAAACGAACTCTTTGGAAAGTGCAGCATGATCAATTCAAAGTGACTCGTTTCATGTTTAAAGAAGTTTCTTTGTAATTGTGCATCTCATTTGTCAAGAAAGGAAGTCATACTTTAAAGCAGTATTACGGTCATGGATTAAATAATCTCCTCAGAGTTATAATGACTTCAGTGTTTCATTTCCCTAAATTTCCTATAAGGAAGTTAGTTTACTTGGTAAGGTATCTCTAGTCTTCTGAAAGTACTCGTCACCTGCTTTAGACCTTAATGATTTTATCTGATTTGGTGCTCAATGAACACCAATTGAATTATTTGAATATTTGCTCCAGTATTGTATGCTTTATTGCTGAAAGGAAGAGAACTATCAGGGGGAAGCGCTGAAGCTGTTTGTTTATTCTTGCGTGGTGCATGAGGAAAATGTTAAAATTAAATGAACAAGTTATACTGTATATTTAAAAAATTTAGTAGATAGTATTGAGACAACCATTCATTACAGTTTAAGTTGAATTGCTTTTAATGCGCATTTGTTGCTAAAGTATATAAATTACTGTTCATTTATTTAATTGCTCTTACATCATCGTGCATCCTGTGAACATCATCTTCAGCTTACCTTTTGTACAAAATCCGTATCCTTGTATATAATTTATTATAATGCACTTGGTTTCTTGATTTGTATTCATTCTATTTAATTATCGAATTTCATGAAAAATAAGACAGTTCGCGTACGTTCAGCTTGTTTAGGATTAAAGGACTGACAAGGCCCTAAAATAAAGGTCATAAATGATTAGCTGATATAGACCAAGTAGCTCTGATGTAATGAACTTGAAGTTGGCAAATGAACTACCCGCCCATTGTAACAATCAAGGTGATACTGCACTGTCAATTTGATCGAGGTGATGCTGCACTCGACAAAGTTGATTTTGAGGTGATGCTGCACTCGACACAGTTGCTCGAGGTAATGCTGCACTCGACAAAGTTGATCGAGGTGATGCTGCACTCGACAAAGTTGATCGAGGTGATGCTGCACTCGACAAAGTTGATCGAGGTGATACTGCACTCTTGACAAAGTTCATCAGAGTGATGCACTCTTGACAAAGGTGATATCGAAGTGATGCTGCACTGAAAACGTTTATCAAGGGGAAGCTACACTGACAAAGTTGGTAAAGATGATGCTGCATTCTTGCAAAGTTCATTCGGGTGATGCTGAGAAAGTTGATCAAAGTAAAGGTGCACGTTGTATTGTCTAACTGAAAATATAAACATAATTTGTATGTTTGTATACGCCCAACTCATACATGCAAGCATTTCAACTCCTTTCGGGCACCTTTGTACACTATTTGTATTATCTCGTTAAACATGATATAAGTGGGTGACTTGTTCAATAAATCAACTTCTATTGGATACAAAAACCTCAATCATAATGCTAGTTTTCTATATATAATAAAACATTGAAGTTTAATGTGACACATCAGAAAGGAGCTGCTGGTAGGCCTGACGATAGAAGAGCAAAAATTCTGGATGCATTTATCCGAAGTCCTAAAACTTCCATCTGCCGAGCAAGCCGGGAACTGCAAATACTGCGTTGAACAGTGCATAAAGTGGTGCTTTATCAGGGGTTGACTAAGCTTCATGCAAGACATGTTTTGTTATGTTTGGAACGAAATCATCAATCGCGTTGGTGCAAATACCTTAGTATAGTTACAGGACGAGAGCAATGCTCGTGGTGTCCCGTCTTCCCAGCACACTTGTCATATAACGCTTTGAAACTACTGACGGTTTTGGCCTCTACTACCGTCTTACCTAACTTGTTCCAACCGTCTACCACTCTTGTGTGCTATTAATGGGACTTGCATAGAAGTTTACAGAATTCTGCAAATTCAGAAAGTGAAAGTGACAATTGACACCAAATTTAGGTGAAGGGTCTGAAATGCGGTAGTCTTATGTAAATAAAAGAAAAATGTAGAGTGAAAAGTGTTAATTTTTACTGCAAACCGTTTTCAGATAACTCCTATAATAAATTTATTGAGGCTTATAATGAGGTGAACAATTTATAAACACTGTACAATTTATCCCTAATATAATGAAATATTTGATAGGCTGCCTCCTTATAATTTATATGTTTTGGTGTGTAATAAGGCAACATAAAATACTGGCAATGAATAAATAATACTTGGAATATATCATTCCAAATCAGGAACCTCGTAACAATGATATATGAATAAATACCGAACACTTTACTGTCCATAGGTAATATTTTGAAATTCACAGGGCTGCATCCTTTAGTGGCAAGCAATATTCATTCATGCACTTGCTGGTTATCGACATATCCATGGGGCAAGATTGTGGGCTGATCGTTGATCCTTTCTTGACTTACAATGGATGGCCCCGCACACACGCGATAAATCCGTTTTTGGATATAGGTTTGATCTTTCGATGATCATAAATCAAAGGCTCACCTTTGGTGTGCTAAGATGAAACTCCACAAGCCATGGTTTGATTGGATATTTCTAGCTGCGCTCCATAGCAGACTGTACATTACTCATCCAGTCGCGAAGGATGCTCACACTAGACCAAAATTCGCTAGATCGATGAACAGGCCTGTCACTCTCCACCGAAACGAAGACTGACGTCCGCTGCGGCGTCTTCTCTCGAACAACCTCTTGTCTCGAATAATACTTGGCATTTTGATGTAAAAATCTCCAACGTCAAAATAAGAAGTACTATAAACATAGCAGCTCACTAAATTGACGGACTTATGTTTTAATTCGTGGGTCCATCGGCTAGGCTCAGACAATTTAGTACATGATTTTTGTGACGTTGGGAGAACTAGAGAGGACGGGCTGCATGAGGCATCCCTTGCAGGCTGCCCTGATGATGGTTCTGTCCTCATAATCGGTTCTCTCTTAAATTCATACTGGTTTTGAACTTTTTTGCGTCTCTTGGGTCGAAATTCACAAGAGGTTTCTGCATTTTTGGCAACTACGTTGAGCCTAATTTGCCACTATGACTAGCTCTTGATGAATTCGTGAGTAGATATTGTGGATACAATTAACGCCCTGCAATTGGTGAATATATGAACTCGTCGTTGATTGGCTGTATTTAAATACTCCTGTGATTTCACTGGCTGATTTAAACTCCTGAAATTTCAATTCCAACGACTATGCTCCTTCTGCCTTACCACAGTTTGACTTTCTGGCTAGTATTAAAATAATCGCCTGCACCAAAATGACTGCAATTACCTAATACTGTATCCAAGCGAATTTTCGATTACCAAAAACACATAGTGCCTAGCATGTAAAATTAAAGATTCATCGAACTTTATTAATTGATTCTTATTTCACATAAAAGTAAGAGAAAAACGATCAAGTAAAAGATTTTGTTTTGTTTTAGATTTCTATTCCTTGCTACTGTATATTTTCTTGCACAATTCAATTATTTTTCGAAACACTCATATCTGCCAACCAAAATAGTGTGACAACGCACTACACGACAGCAAGATCTATAATGTTTACAAAGGTATGAGAAACCATATATTTGCATCACCTAATTTGTTTTACCCCAGCTTATGTGTTAGGCTTGAGGAAATGTTACGTTATGTCAATCCATCTCCATGCTAAGACTACCATGTGGGCAATAACACATACGTACAAAATATAGACTATACATGTAAAATTGTTCACAATATGCCGTAAACTTAATATAATGTTCATAAAACCGCAGGAAAATAATGAGAACAGGTCACTAATTCAAGCCCATTATTATTTCGCTAATAACGTTTATTCACTTATTTGCTTCACACTCCACACTTATAAGAACAATTTATGGACCATTGCAATAGACGGTTCCAAATAATAATTATAATTTGGTGGTTAATGCAATTTTAAAAAATCAGATGAACAGTACTTTGCAAACTCGGTACGACAACATAACCCAAGTGGGCTGGCAGCGTCCGCGGGTTGGGTAATAGTAGCAGAGGCCTGACGTACGACTAGCAGGGCGGCCCTGGCCACTGAAGGTGGAAATCACAGTCGGGCATCAGCCGTGGCACAGGAGGAAGGTGCGGCTGCTCGTCCCGAGGGTTGGCGTTAACCTCGTGACTCGGGCTTCAACTGTTATGCTATAATGTCGCTTCTAGCTCGACGCCGGGTGACGTGTGTGGGCTCACTGAAGACACCTGCGTGTGGGTTGTCAGCAGACGCAATGTGAAGAGTTTATTAATTAAGCCTTCTGGCGTCAACGGTGCCCTTAACGTGAAAGGTAAGTAAACCCAAATGATTTACCTTTATGTATTTATTTATTAAATGCGCTTACAAGCATTGGGTTATCAGAGACAACAGCAAGTTAGTAAATGCAGAGATATTCATGGTTATATAAACTGATCCAACACGTTGGTAACTGACGACTCTTGGTGAAGGGAGGGATAACTGATGACTCCTGGTGAAGGGAGGGATAACTGATGACTCCTGGTGAAGGGAGGGATAACTGACGACTCCTGGTGAAGGGGTAACTGACGAGTCCCGGTGAAGAGATAACTGGATAATCCTGGTGATAGGGTAATTGACGATTGGTGAAGGGATAACTTACAACTGGTGAAGGGGTAAGCCCCTTTGTACCCCTCTGTAATCCTTTTTGCGCTACCGCTCACAGGATGAGTATGGGGTGTATAATAAACTAGCTGCCTCCGGCGGCAACAATCAAAATGGTGAAGGGATATCTTACGGGTAGTGAAGGGATAACTTACGACTGATGAAGGGATAACTTACGACTAGTGAAGGGATAACTTACGACTTGTGAAGGGATAACTCACGACTGTGAAGGGATAACTTACGACTAGTGAAGGGATAACTTACGACTAGTGAAGGGATAACTCACGACTGAAGGGATAACTCACGACTGTGAAGGGATAACTTACGACTGGTGAAGGGATAACTAACAACACCTGGTTTAAGGGTAAGTTACGATTCCTGGTAAAGGGATAACTTACGACTCTTGGTGAAGGAGTAACTGACAACTTTGTGAAAGGGTAACTGAAGAACCCCTGGTGTGGTGAAGGGATAACTGACAACATCGCTGAAGGAATCATTTACAACCTTGATGAAAATATATTTTTCGACTCCTGAAGAAGGGATAACCTAAAACTGGTGAAGGGATGAGTAAGGACTGTTGAAGAGATAACCGCCAACTACTAAAGTGATGACTCCCAACTTGGGACGACGCCAGGGTGACCCCCCTACAGGTCAGGGATGACCTGGGGGCCTCACTAGCACACGTGGGACCGCCTCCTGCACCACCACCCACCCTGCAGGTACCCGCCACACAATGACGCTGCTCATGTAGACGACCCTCGTCGAATAAGGTTGGGCGTGTCATCTGGGTAAACAGTATGGGTTGAAGGTTGAGTATGTATGGTTGAGGCAGGAGTTCCAGCATCGCGTTACTCTGCACATCTGGACGAGCGTCACCACCAGCCACAGGTTTCACTATCTTTCGTTCACTTTTAAATGGTATAGTTTCAAGTGGAGAATTTCCCTAATATTTATCGTAGCTTCGTTCATTTTTTCCCTTGGCCGTTCATCTTTGATTGTTTACTCTCGACAAAAACCTGGAGTAATCTGTGGATAGCAAAAGTCTTTAGAGTTAGTGGTGTTGGCGGCGAGGAAGCGACAGCTGGAAGGAAAAATTAAATGAAAGTGAAACTGTTCATAATTCCTCGGCGACGTTAGTTTCACATTGTCTAGTTCCTTCACTTGCACTGACGTGTTGATAGGGCTTACAGTTCTTGTGCTGTTATATCCTCATGCTGGCCGTGTCGGTCAACGGCTGAGAGAGGTGCACCTCTTAGGAAATATGTTGGAATATTTAAAGACCGAATAGTTAGTGCCCTGAACTATAGCATATTTGTTGGGCTTGCAGTATACGCCTTTCTCTGGATACTTAGAATGTTATATCTCCTAAGGTTGCAGGTGTGCTGTTAGTGTTGACTTATCAGGGCGTCAGTTGTACTGTCAACACTGTCTCTTCTCGGCGTCAATATCAGTACTATTGGAGTCAGCTGTACTGTCAACACTATAGGAGTCAGCTGTACTGTCAGCACTATAGGAGTCTACAGGAGTCAGCTGTACTGTCAGCACTATAGGAGTCAACTGTACTGTCAGCACTATAGGAGTCAGCTGTACTGTCAGCACTATAGGAATCAGCTGTACTGTCAGCACTATAGGAGTCAGCTGTACTGTCAGCACTATAGGAGTCAGCTGTACTGTCAGCACTATAGGAGTCAGCTGTACTGTCAGCACTATAGGAGTCAGCTGCACTGTCAGCACTATAGGAGTCAGCTGTACTGTCAGCACTATAGATCAGCTGTACTGTCAGCACTATAGGAGTCAGCTGTACTGTCAGCACTATAGGAGTCAGCTGTACTGTCAGCACTATAGGAGTCAGCTGTACTGTCAGCACTGTAGGAGTCAGCTGTACTGTCAGCACTACAGGTGTCAGCTATACTGTCAGCACTATAGGAGTCAGCTATACTGTCAGCACTATAGGAGTCAGCTATACTGTCAGCACTATAGGAGTCAGCTATACTGTCAGCACTATAGGAGTCAGCTATACTGTCAGCACTATAGGAGTCAGCTGAATTGTCAGCACTATAGGAGTCAGCTGAATTGTCAGCACTATAGGAGTCAGCACTATAGGTGTCAGCTGTACTGTCAGCATTATAGGCGTCAGCTCTACTGCCAACACTGTCTACTTTGATCGTCACTAATTATATATGCATGTTTTGAACTCTGATTTGATTGGCCGATTCCACAGCCCATTTGGCGTTCAGTGTTGCTCAGAGAACGTTCGTTGTCTGCTATGTTTGTGTTGCTGGTGTTATCCGAGACGAAACCCCATTAATGGGGCTTATTGAAGTCCCGCTAGCGTGCAACTAGCAATTTCCCAGGATGACCTCCGAATATTTGATTAACTCGCACTTTCTATTTACTGCTAGGTAAACGGGCGTCAGGTGTACAGAAATGTGCCCAAATGTTAGGCTCTGCCTGGGAATCGAACCCAGAATCACTGGGTTGTAAGCCTACGTCCAGACAGCTGGCACAGCTAGGGCTAACACATCCAGTAAATTAGATATTTTCCTTAGTCTGGGTCCATTAGCAAAATGCTTTACCCCTCACTGGATAAGATACCATAAATATTTGAAGTTCTTTCGTTGTCAGGTTTGGATAATTTAAATGCCAGGTTTGATTGTGTTTGGCAGCAGCCTTCAGTAGGCTTCATATCATATGTGTGCTGCCTTCACTAACCATAGTAACTTGTAGGTTGATTTTAATATCCATTAAGGAACACATTAACTGCGACGACTTTTTGAATTATATTGCTTCTTGAGGATTAAGGCGATGAATGGAGATACTTAAGGGTAGACAAAGTGGAGCATATTTATGGAAGCGGTGAAGCGTATCGGCTTAGAAAAGTGACATTGGCGTAGTTGATAAAGGGGCGAACTGTATCTGCTAAAAAAATTTGAAGGGAGTTAATAGAGGTATCTGCTTAGAGTAATGGAGCGTGAGACATAGTGTAGTGCACCTACTTAGAGCAGAGGTGTGGGGGAATTGATAGAGATAGTGAAAGGTATCTGTTTAAGCGCAGCATAGCGGGATTTAGTTTGTTTGACAGAGATGAATGTTGTCTGCTTACAGTAGTTGAGGGGGAAGAAGTTGTTAGAGGCGGTGAAAGTTATCAGCATAGAATAATGGGCGTTTGGGAGTTGATACAGATGAATGCTTAGCGTAGCGGGGGTAGAGGAGTTGTTTAAGATCTTGAAGGGATCAATATAGTATAAGGGGAGGTGGGTGAAAAGGGTCTTAACATGGAGGTCAAAAGCTAGGTGAGCAGTGAGAGTAAAAATGAAGAGTAACTGAAGAGAATATATATATGTGGGTGTGTGTGTGTGTGTGTGTATATATAAAGGAAGGAGTCATCAGACTCCTTCTGAAGATGTATTAATATACATCTGATAATTATACATTATTAAGTATATTAATACATAGATGTATTAATATACTTAAGGAAATTCCTGTTTCAATTCTTCCTCCGTGGTCTGACACTGTCATATATATATATATATATATATATATATATATATATATATATATATATATATATATATATATATATATATATATATATATCGACCACGACCACGAATGGCACTGTCAACCACGAAGGTATGTTGCTGTTGTTATGGATTCAGCTACTCGGAACAAGTTCCAAGTAGCACGGGCTATGGTGAGGCCGCAACTTACCTGGCACAGGAGCGGGGCAAGTAGCACGGGCTATGGTGAGCTTGTAGTGGACTTACCTGGCACTGGAGTGGTGCCCTGCTCCTCTCGAAGGTAGAAATTAAACAAGAAATTCCTTAAGTAATTTCGTTTTAATCAATACCTCTTCAGAAAGATGATTATTACAGGTGGTGTATATATAGGCAAGAATGAGGCGAGGGGATTTGAAAAACAATGATCTTGTTCACAAGCATAAAAGGAAAATGCAGAAGGCAGTTTCTGTCCAATTGCCCAATACATGTTGTTCTAGGAAGCAACAAAATTAATAAGATAATAATTAAATATTAATGATAAATTATTGAGATGACTGTAGTAATGATATTAAATCTTTTTTGAAATGATCAATCAAAAATGGATCCAAATTATACAAACCATTATTAATGTGCTCATTGTATGGCTTTGTGATTTGTATTAAAGCAGATTCAATAATGTTTTCGTTGAAAATGCTTTTTACAACTAGTTATTGAAGAAAGCCTCTCCAAATCAATTTGGTGAAAATTTTCTGACAAATGAACAAACAGAGCATTAAAATCTGCTTAAATAGAAATCATAAAGCCATGTGGCTTTGTGATTATATTTCTCTGCATGTGGTTATATAGTAATTTAGGCTGATCCTGGCCTTGGATGGTATATCGTTCTCATACTGCTTCTCAGCTGTTCTCCAGATTTCTGTGTATTCGTTCTTTTCCTGTATATATATATATATATATATATATATATATATATATATATATATATATATATATATATATATATATATATATATATATATATATATATATTGTGGTTTTTCTCTGTTCTATGCTCCCTATATTTCTTACATGTTCTTTCAATTCTCCCTTTGGCCTCTAAGCATTGTCTGTTAAATCATGGACAAATGTGTGTGTGTGTGTGTGTGTGTGTGTGTGTGTGTGTGTGTGTGTGTGTGTGTGTGTGCGTGTGCGCGTGCGCGCGCGCGTGTGCTGTTGGGGGAGGTGGTGTGGGGAGTAGAGATCTAGTTTGTATTCAGAACATAAAACCAAGACTACGATTAGATCAAAGGAAAAGGAGGGGTAGCCTTGGTTTCCTTTATGACCAATGACATTTCGGTCTGTGGTTCGTCGTAAAACTAGAATGGTTTTTACACATGTACGTTAATGTGAGTGTGTGTGGTGTTTGTTTATGCAAGATTCGAGTATGTGCATGCATGTGTGCAAATACGCTTGGGCGCGTGTGAATGTTTGTTGATGTACGATTGCCTTGACTAATGTGAGTGTTTGTGCGGCTTGTGCGGTGAGATATTTTGACGAGTTTGTGATACTTTGTGGGGGCCGGTCTTGTTTTACTCCACATGCGTGTGTATTACACCGGTATGCGAGTATATTTACTTTAAGATAACTTAACATCTCTATTACGTGACTACGACTGCTCTTAATGATAGGATGCTAAGCATCCTATCACGTTCATATGAGCCTCATATGTGGACTTTACATTTTCTCTCTGTAAATTAATACTTATCCAGTGATAGTACCGTTAACTTGGAATATGACTTCCACAATGTTTTGATGTAATCATGATAGCATCAAACCACCTATTAACTGCTTGCATTTATCACATGCCGTATTTACCAGCCCTGCGCAGCGCTTATCATCATCTACTCATCACTACTATAATTATTCACTTTTAAGTCCTATGAAGTACTCATGACTCACATATTTTATCACAACTCGTGATTCCTTACTTGATAGCTCTTCACAACACAGCCATCATCCACATATTCATCACTCCATAACCAGTCACATGACAGCCCTTCACAGCACTCTTACTCACATATTCATCACAACTCATAGTCACATGACAGCCCTTCACAACACTGCCATCATCCACATATTCATCACAACTCGTCATATGCCAGTCCTTCACAACACTCACCATCCACAGGTTCATCACAACCCATAACTAGTCACATGGCAGTCCTTCACAACAATGTCACCATCCACATATTCATCACAACCCATAACTTATCCGTCGACTGCCCTCAACCCCGCTCCCATCACTAGTAGGTTTTGACAGACAAATATTCCCGAAGTCTTTACATTAGCATTTGATCACAATGGTCCGGGCGTTGATCGTTCATCAACACGTCATCAGTCTTCGCCGCCATTTCAGGCCGTTCATCAAAATGCCATTCATCAGTTGCCGTACAAATATTGGCAGGAGCGTGTCCATTATTTGCAGCTTGTAGTCACATGTTTTCCTCACACGCAACGGCTCTTATATAATAAAAATCTTCATTTATCATTTCTCCACCGTAAATATTAGCTGTAATCATTTATTATTTCGAGACTGTAAAAGAAGATTCCTATGTTTTCGGAACATACAGATCATGTCCTCGTATGTTGCCAAGCTCACGTAGATATGTCACATGTTATGTTGCCTCGTATGTTGCGTAGAATAGATCACGTAATGTGTCGTCACATTCAGCTCTGTTGCTACGTAGCCTATGTTGCTGGGTTCGGCTATGCGCGTTGACAAGCTCAAGTTGTTTGAATAAGAATCAAGAGTCATGTTGCTTTTTCTGAGTGAACGATCGTTAAAAACAAATATATTTTAATTTTTCGTAAAATTAGTGGATTTTTCAAGACTGGTTATGACTAAGCTTACTGACTTACGTTAGACTTATACACACAACTTAACAAAATATTTAATGCTTTACATGGGTTCAGATTTATCGAAACCGGCTGTCAATTGCAACTGTTCCTCCCCTCCCCCCCCCCCATCTCCATCCTTCCACTGTCCTTACCCCCCCCCTACCGACCTACCCCCCCCACCCCCTTGACCTGTGGGCATGACGCCACAACTTTTTGCACAAACTCATTAACGCAGCCATTCTTTGCGAACTCTCTTGATCTCGGCCATATAGCCTTTCCTAACACTGTCTATCGCCTGTTATGGAGTGTCGACCAAAAATGAACATTGGAATGTGATGTTAGGAGTGTGTGTTGTAAACACTGTAATATTGGAATACAACATGGCGTATCTGTTGCTGCTTGTCCCGTATCTGAATATGAATCGACTGTAAATATTAGTGAAGTTGATAATTATATGAAGGAATATTTTTAGCACATTTTGAATTACATTATGTGTTTAGAAAACTTGGGTAATAATCGCCAGTTTTCTACACAATCTTTTGTTTACAGCCTCAGAATGTATTAAATTCACAAAATTAATGTAGATATTATGATTTCCAGGCATGGAATATTATGGAAAAGTCAAGTGAGAAAAGCGTTTGTTGTAAAAAGTCATGACGCACGCGCGCGCGCGCGCGCGTACACACACACACACACACACACACACACACACACACACACACACACACACACACACACACACACACACACACACACACACACACACACACACACAATTCGTCATACGCCAGTAATCCTTCACAACACTGTCACCATCCATCCAGTCCACCATTCCTGCAGGCACAAATAGGTGAGCGCGCGCGCGCACACACACACACACACACACACACACACACACACACACACACACACACACACACACACACACACATGTTGGTGCATCATGTAGGGGGCTCTGGAAACTGGGAGGGGTGACTTGCGGTCCCAGCAGATTACCGCGCGGAAGAGTCGTCTCAATACAGGTATTAAAATATGCACAGCGAGAAATATCCGATGTCGGATGTCAGGGGATTAGCGCCCTGCCCAGACCTTTGTCAGAGTGCAATTATTGGCGTAACCTTGTCGGTTCCCATAGAAAATCATCAGACTTTATTAAAGTATACTGCATCAGCAAACATATACTTAATGCTTTAAACTTACATTTTCAACTTAGTTCATCACGTGAGAGGTTGTGGAGGACCAAAGCCATATTTTAATGGTGAAACTCAAGTCAAAGTTCGAGTGTGTGCTGTTATGGTTAAGTTAAACCTGTAGAGCGTTACTTAGTGAAGAATCTGAATGCACTAACGTCAGCTGTATCCGTATGTCTTTTAAATCAAAATTTGACGCGATGAAAGGCGGTCATCATATTTATCACGTCTCTAGCTCTGATTAATTAGAAGTTTAGCGCCCATAGAGGGTTTTGGGCGTGCAGACGAACACCGTACTTCAAACATTGTGTTTCAGCAACTGCAATCAAGCCTAGCCTCGGCTTCATTGCAATTGGGGAGTAGAACAACTCCCAGAACTTGGGAGTTCTTCTCCCAAGGGGAGAAGAACTTGGGGAGTCCAAGAACTCCCAGAACCTCATCAAGCAGATGCTGCCGGTTAAACGGGACGACTGTAACTTTTCCACTTTGCATAATATTAACATCACTATCCAGTTTCTCACTTTCGCATTGTGTGGAAGGCATCAGACTAATAGAAATAGATAAAATAAAAAAAACAGATAACTATAGATTTAAAAATAGACACTCCGTCTATTCCTATGTGTTCCGCATTAAATTCTGTGGCTTCACGTGGAAGCCTAAATGTAACACACTAGTAATATATGTATAACGTTTTATTGCAACTAATGAAATGTAAAGTGTTTCCTGTGTGTTATTTAACAACACTCAAATATTCATCATCTTAACTGATTCCATTAACCTTATTCGCAATGTGACGTGAGGCCCTAGGCTCACCTGGTTGTCTGTGGTGGTGCTCCCTTCAGCAGACCTGTCTGTGGAGGTGCTCCCTTCAGCAGACCTGTCTGTGGTGGTGCTCCCTTCAGCAGACCTGTCTGTGGAGGTGCTCCCTTCAGCAGGCCTGTCTGTGGTGGTGCTCCCTTCAGCAGACCTGTCTGTGGTGGTGCTCCCTTCAGCAGACCTGTCTGTGGAGGTGCTCCCTTCAGCAGGCCTGTCTGTGGTGGTGCTCCCTTCAGCAGACCTGTCTGTTTACACAGACGAAAGACCACAAAACGGCATTCGGCCTCAACTGTGTCCCCCCACAAAGACTGACCAACCACTTATTATTCGCAAGGTACCTTGGTTTTACCTGTGTTACAGCCCACGAGTGCGCCTCCACACACGCTAGTGTTCAGAACTGCTCCCCAAGAACCAGTCAGTATGGGCCCGTACTGACTGGTATCCAAAGTACGCTTCATTCTTCTGTAGCGTTTTCTTATTACGGTAGAATCACTTTTCTTCCACTGTAAGTCAGTACGTTCTGCCGAGTAATGTCTGAGTGCTCGAGTGCAATAAATACGCCAATAATCCGCTTACCAGACATAGCTTATTCACAATCCCGCTGGTAATATCTGTACATAAATTATTATTAGCCACTGAAATGTATATATTACTGTTACTCACTGTCACAACTATTATGTGCACACTACGTATGCTACTGTGTGTACAGTGTCACTACACCGTGCGGATAACAAGAGCGTGACAGCGGGCACAGTACAGTACGGTGGTCGACGGTGGCCGGTGGCTTGCCCGCGACTGTAATTTAATGCATTATGGAGGCACTTAACTGAAGGTCAGGTTACTGGTTCCTCCTGCCGCCGCTGTTATTGTTGAGGCTTCCTCCTGCCGCCGCTGTTATTGTTGAGGCTTCCTCCTGCCGCCGCTGTTATTGTTGAGGCTTCCTCCTGCCGCCGCTGTTATTGTTGAGGCTTCCTCCTGCCGCCGCTGTTATTGTTGAGGCTTCCTCCTGCCGCCGCTGTTATTGTTGAGGCTTCCTCCTGCCGCCGCTGTTATTGTTGAGGCTTCCTGCCGCCGCTGTTATTGTTGAGGCTTCCTCCTGCCGCCGCTGTTATTGTTGAGGCTTCCTCCTGCCGCCGCTGTTATTGTTGAGGCTTCCTCCTGCCGCCGCTGTTATTGTTGAGGCTTCCTCCTGCCGCCGCTGTTATTGTTGGGGCTTCCTCCTGCCGCCGCTGTTATTGTTGAGGCTTCCTCCTGCCGCCGCTGTTATTGTTGAGGCTTCCTCCTGCCGCCGCTGTTATTGTTGAGGCTTCCTCCTGCCGCCGCTGTTATTGTTGAGGCTTCCTCCTGCCGCCGCTGTTATTGTTGAGGCTTCCTCCTGCCGCCGCTGTTATTGTTGAGGCTTCCTCCTGCCGCCGCTGTTATTGTTGAGGCTTCCTCCTGCCGCCGCTGTTATTGTTGAGGCTTCCTCCTGCCGCCGCTGTTATTGTTGAGGCTTCCTCCTGCCGCCGCTGTTATTGTTGAGGCTTCCTCCTGCCGCCGCTGTTATTGTTGGGGCTTCCTCCTGCCGCCGCTGTTATTGTTGAGGCTTCCTCCTGCCGCCGCTGTTATTGTTGAGGCTTCCTCCTGCCGCCGCTGTTATTGTTGAGGCTTCCTCCTGCCGCCGCTGTTATTGTTGAGGCTTCCTCCTGCCGCCGCTGTTATTGTTGAGGCTTCCTCCTGCCGCCGCTGTTATTGTTGAGGCTTCCTCCTGCCGCCGCTGTTATTGTTGAGGCTTCCTCCTGCCGCCGCTGTTATTGTTGAGGCTTCCTCCTGCCGCCGCTGTTATTGTTGAGGCTTCCTCCTGCCGCCGCTGTTATTGTTGAGGCTTCCTCCTGCCGCCGCTGTTATTGTTGAGGCTTCCTCATGCCGCCGCTGTTATTGTTGAGGCTTCCTCCTGCCGCCGCTGTTATTGTTGAGGCTTCATCCTGCCGCCGCTGTTATTGTTGAGGCTTCCTCCTGCCGCCGCTGTTATTGTTGAGGCTTCCTCCTGCCGCCGCTGTTATTGTTGAGGCTTCCTCCTGCTGCCGCTGTTATTGTTGAGGCTTCCTCCTGCCGCCGCTGTTATTGTTGAGGCTTCCTCCTGCCGCCGCTGTTATTGTTGGGGCTTCCTCCTGCCGCCGCTGTTATTGTCGAGGCTTCCTCCTGCCGCCGCTGTTATTGTTGAGGCTTCCTCCTGCCGCCGCTGTTATTGTTGAGGCTTCCTCCTGCCGCCGCTGTTATTGTTGAGGCTTCCTCCTGCCGCCGCTGTTATTGTTGAGGCTTCCTCCTGCCGCCGCTGTTATTGTTGGGGCTTCCTCCTGCTGCCGCTGTTATTGTCGAGGCTTCCTCCTGCCGCCGCTGTTAGCGTTGAGGCTTCCTCCTGCCGCCGCTGTCATTGTCGAGGCGCTGTTACTTGTACAAGGTGCTCTCCACAACACTATCCTCCTCTGTACATAATAATAATATTATTGCTTTTAATCGTAAGCAAATTATATAATTTGTTTTGGACAAGGTTGGCAGAAAAGATAAGTGGAGCTAGTTTCTGGAGAGAAATAAAGATATCCTCAGCAGACTACGATAAAAAGATAACAGGTTCGCCCATTTTAGGTCAAAACTTAAAGCAGAGCGAGATGGGACGCCCGTATGTCTAATCAAACGTCTAAATCAACGTCTAACCACCTATTTGATTAGTCTTTGAGATGTAAGTCTCGTCCTCACCACACACTCAGGCCTTGATAAAGCACTCAGGAAAGTGCGAAAGACTTGGTGTAAATTCCTTACAGAAATTTTACAAATGCACAAGTGTGGGTTATTTTCCTATGTTATTATGTCTGTCAGAGGACACTACCACTACTAATTATTATTATTTTTATTATTATTATTATTATTATTATTATTATTATTATTATTATTATTATTATTATTTAAGGAAGGTTAAGGAGAGAAGTGGGAAGGCAGCTACGAAGGTGACCTTTGTAATATTTTGCGTAGTAGTGATAGAGGAAAATGATACGCATGAGTTACGCCGGGACGTAGATGGCTAGTGTGAGGGGATAGATAAGGATGAGGAGTGGTGTTGTATAGGGCATCATTATGAGGCTGAAAGGTCACAATGGTAGGACTGGTGGTAGTGGTATTAATTGTACTGCCACCAGTAGTATACTTAAAATTTAGTAGTAGCAGTTGTAACAGCAACTCTCTAGTAATTTGTCATGGTGGTGGTGGTAGTAGTAGTGATAAGTGTGGTATTTTATTGTGAAGATGGTTAGAGTGGTGGTGATTGTGAATGGTACTGGTACTGTTGGTACTTGCTTTCCTATTGGCGCTGCTGGTGCTGATAATACTGACTCAATGGGCAGCATTATAGTGCTAGTGACATCACACACCTCGTCCACACCATATAAAATAAAATGTTATCTAATTTTCTTTGGGTCAGGTTAGGTTCGGTTAGGTTAGGATGGGATGGGTTAGGTTAGTATGGGATGGGTTAGGTTAGTATGGGATGGGTTAGGTTAGTATGGGATGGGTTAGGGTAGTATGGGATGGGTTAGGTTATGATGGGATGGGTTAGGGTAGTATGGGATGGGTTAGGGTAGTATGGGATGGGTTAGGTTATGATGGGATGGGTTAGGGTAGTATGGGATGGGTTAGGTTAGTATGGGATGGGTTAGGGTAGTATGGGATGGGTTAGGTTATGATGGGATGGGTTAGGGTAGTATGGGATGGGTTAGGGTAGTATGGGATGGGTTAGGTTATGATGGGATGGGTTAGGGTAGTATGGGATGGGTTAGGTTAGTATGGGATGGGTTAGGTTAGTATGGGATGGGTTAGGTTATGATGGGATGGGTTAGGGTAGTATGGGATGGGTTAGGGTAGTATGGGATGGGTTAGGTAATGATGGGATGGGTTAGGGTAGTATGGGATGGGTTAGGTTAGTATGGGATGGGTTAGGTTAGTATGGGATGGGTTAGGTTATGATGGGATGGGTTAGGTTAGTATGGGATGGGTTAGGTTATGATGGGATGGGTTAGGAGTAGGTTGGTTTAGAGCAACGATGACGTGAGGGAGGTATACATATAGGTATACATATTAGTCTCAGGTCTTACACTATCCCCATAACTCGTGCTGGTAATCAGGACGCCGCCTCGCACAAGGGGGGGAGATTCTCCACCATGTCTCTCCGATATAAATTAGTGCGATAAACCTGAGTGGCAGTAACGGGGAAAACATTGTATTTAATTAAAGCTTAATCAGCGGGTAGAGAGAGTGGCGGTGCGTGTGAGGGAGTTAGTGTAGGGGGGGGACGAGGCTTGTGTCATGGGACCAGCTCCTGATGCCACTGTTCCTGTCAGCCTTATTCTTGAGGCTTCCTCCTGCCGCCGCTGTTATTGTTGAGGCTTCCTCCTGCCGCCGCTGTTATTGTTGAGGCTTCCTCCTGCCGCCGCTGTTATTGTTGAGGCTTCCTCCTGCCGCCGCTGTTATTGTTGAGGCTTCCTCCTGCCGCCGCTGTTATTGTTGAGGCTTCCTCCTACCGCCGCTGTTATTGTTGAGTCAACCTGCTTGCATGCTTTACTACTTTTCTGCCTCACTAGCTGCCTTCGTCATTCCCACCCTATTTACATACTAAATTAGACCTACTTCACACCTACTTATGTAGCTACTTCCTTACATGTCTTGTTACCAGTTCCTGGGATCTTGTTTTTGCGTGTTTTATCGATACAACTTGTGTTATGTTTTTGTTTTTTCGAAATTTTATAGTGACTAGTGGGTGGCGTAGTTTAGTGCCTCTGGTGTTCAGCTGGGCTTACAGGTGCCCCTTTGGTGGTGCTGGGGCGTCTGCTCCTGTTTTCTGGTGCTCCATTATGCTCCCAGGTGGTCCGTAATCAATATGACAGGCAGTGATGCAGTGCCCTAAGAATAAAAAGACCAAGGAGGCGTTTTTTCGTGTGTGTGTGTGTGTGTGTGTGTGTGTGTGTGTGTGTGTGTGTGTGTGTGTGTGTGTGTGTGTGTGTGTGTGTGTGTGTGTGTGTGTGTGTGCGCGCGTGCGTGCGTGTGTGTACTCACCTACTTGTGCCTGCAGGATCGAGCATTGAGTCTTGGATCCCGCCTTTCGAGCAATCGGTTGTTTACAGCTGTTTATCTAGTTTTAAAATTATCAAACTTGCTTCCACAACCTGCTCCTTAAGTGCATTCCATTTTCCCACTACTCTCACGCTAATGGAAAACTTCCTAACATCTCTGTGACTCATCTGAGTTTCCAGCTTCCACCCATGTCCCCTCGTTCTGTTACTATTCCGTGTTAACATTTCGTCTATGTCCACTCTATCAATCCCCCTGAGTATTTTATACGTTACTATCATGTCCCCCCTCTCCCTTCTTTTTTTCTAGTCTGGTAAGGCTCAGTTCCTTCAGACGCTCTTCATACCCCATCCCTCGTAGCGCTGGGACGAGTCTCGTTGCAAACTTCTGAACCTTTTCCAGTTTCCTTATATGCTTCTTCAGTTGGGGATCCTATTTATAAGTGCATCAGGAGTTAGATTAGGTGTTACGTCCACTCCCAGGTCTCTTTTTCGAGTCGTCACAGGTAGGCACTTCCCCCCCCCCCTTTCATTGTGTATTGTCCCTTTGGTCTCCTATCACCTAATCCCATTTCCATAACTTTACATTTGCTCGTGTTGAACTCCAATAGCTATTTCTCTGACCATCTCTGCAACTTGTTCAAGTCCTCTTGGAGGATCGTACAATCCTCATCTGTCACATCTCTTCTCATCAACTTTGCGTCATCCGCGAACATCGACATGTCGGATATGTGTGAACACACCTGATGTACTCAAGTACCCCGCCTTACGAACATTTTGTAAAATCAGTGTAATGACTGTTATATGTGTGTGTGTCGAATGGTAAATTTTTCAGGGTCAAGCTACAGTTCTTGGGCCTTAATTTTCTAGTTATCGGGCAGCTGTTGCAGTATCTCTCTGCCACTTATTTTGATGCACTGTGTGGAGTTGGTCACAACCATCACGTCTTGCCCCCCACACTGGTCACATATTCTCTTACATTCCTTTGGCCCATATGCGTATCTTGCAGCCATTCGTGCGTCCTTGATCTAATGATATTTAGTTTGAACTTCGTGTCGTCAAATATGTCGCTAACTGTTAATACCTCGAACGATAATAGCGCCTTTTATGTCTCTTATCTGCCCATGTGAACGGGGGGCAGTTCTCAGTCAGGTGAAAAGGGATATCTAGCCAAGTGAATAGGGCAGCGGTGCCCAGCCCCGTGAACGGATAGTTTTTCTTCGGTCAGGTAAGCGGGACACCTCCACCCAGACCACAGAAATCAATCACGCTCACAGGGTTCTGGTGCGGGTTGGGAGTTTTGTGGTATGGGTGTGGTTCTGTAAGTGTTTTGGCCATAAGGATGGATGTGGGGGGTGGAGGTGGTTGTTCGACCTTAACGATCCCATTGTCGTCATTTCTACGATCGTTAACGGCCAGTTGTGAGGCTTCCAACGGCGGTGGTGGATGGGTGGAAGATGCTGATATGGTGGTGGGTGATGGTGGTAGTGCGTAAGTTGTGATGTTTTGACCACAACTTAGGATTGTGGTCAGTTGTGGTGATAGTGTTTTGACCACCTTGTAGGATTATGTGCTTTGGTTTGATACCTTACTCTATATGGTGAGTTAAACTGTGTCGCTCACCAGATATACAAGAGCAAATGAATGCCATTTGTGCTCTGGTGCTTTCTGGTGTTCAGATATCTCATGCCATCTTTTGTAATAGCGTTGAAATTGTGGCTTTCGCTAATACTGAAGTGCGCCCTAGCTGTTCTTCACACTTTACAAGTGGAGTGAACAGTGTTGGTGGCTCGTCGTATTCAGTTACCTGCCATACTGAAGTGCGCCCTAGCTGTTCTTCACACTTTACAAGTGGAGTGAACAGTGTTGGTGGCTCGTCGTATTCAGTTACCTGCCATACTGAAGTGCGCCCTAGCTGTTCTTCACACTTTACAAGTGGAGTGAACAGTGTTGGTGGCTCGTCGTATTCAGTTACCTACCATAAGTATCCATATACCAGCTGAATCCTGTTAATTGCTGTGTCATATTTTCTGACGGACGCCTTTAGCTGTCTGTATACACATCTCTCAGTTCTGATAAGATTATAGCTTTTAACACTTATCCATACCTTGAGGTGGTACCAAGGATCACTGTCCCCGTGGCCCGGTCTCTGACCAAGCCTCCAGGTTGGTGGGTCTGATCAACCAGGCTGTTAGATGCAGCTGCTCGCAGTCTAACGTATGGATTACAGCGCGGTTGATGAGGTACCCTTTGTGCAGTTTTGTGAGAGTTTGTGATTTATTTTCAGACTTCAACCTAAGTTCTTATATTAGTGTGGGTGCTAACAATAGAGTTGGAATGCCAGGGTCTACTTCGATCTCATGTTTGTTGCAACTTTAGTCTGCTTGTCTGTCATCTTGCCGGTTGGTACCTGTTAGACGGTGCTTATCAAAATTCTCAAACCCCCTTATATACATAGGTTACTGTAAGTCTTCATTAGGCTACTGTTGTTAGTGATGGATGTGTGTATATACTTGTGTGACAAGGTGTCCCAGACTCACTTGACACCCGTCCTTATACCTGGCGGGTGTCGAGTGTGACAGGGTGTCCCAGACTCACTCGACACCCGTCCTTATACCTGGCGGGTGTAGAGTGTGACAGGGTGTCCCAGACTCACTCGACACCCGTCCTTATACCTGGCGGGTGTCGAGTGTGACAGGGTGTCCCAGACTCACTCGACACCCTTCCTTATACCTGGCGGGTGTCGAGTGTGACAGGGTGTCCCAGACTCACTCGACACCCGTCCTTATACCTGGCGGGTGTCGAGTGTGACAGGGTGGCCCAGACTCACTCGACACCCGTCCTTATACCTAGCGGGTGTCGAGTGTGACAGGGTGTCCCAGACTCACTCGACACCCGTCCTTATACCTGGCGGGTGTCGAGTGTGACAGGGTGTCCCAGACTCACTCGACACCCACCTTATACCTGTTCTAAACTCATCCTAAACCCGGCCTTCCCACGCTCTATGGAGAAAATAGGGCGAGACACGGGGGTGAAGGGCAAATAATGGCCCTCCGCGGTGTCCAGCGGGGCGCTAAAGCTGGCGGCCGGGGCCCTCCGCTCCGATTAATGATCGACTTTTGTGTTGTAACTGGAAATGTTATCTCTGTGTGACGGTGAAGAATTGTCAAAACGTTTCCTTGTATCGTGTTCGGTGCCAGCGGCTACACGCATTCCCGCCCTTGATCTTCTCAGTGTCAGATAGCTACGTTATGTTCGCTTGATTCTTTACAAGTTTCGATGTGTATTCCCAGCATCGGGCTGAGTATATAACCACGAAGGGAATGGGGTTATAAAGACCACCACTATAGCTTACTGTCCAACCAGCAAGTTTACCTTAGTGCCGATCATTGCTCAGGACTAAAGTAAACTCTCAGTGCCAAGAAATGGGATACACCTCTAAGTTTGGGTAATTTAGTGCATCAGTTTTGTGACGTGGTGAAGACTCTACAAGACTGGCTGTACGAGCACCAGCCGCGTCCTGTCTGTTATTGACAGGAGAAAAGGGAAGGTTAATCAGTAGAATCCATGAAGCTTAGGCTAATTTCATTGAGTTTGATTATTTTTATTTTATTAAGAGAGAAGAGAAAATAAAGGAAGAGAGATTAGCTGTAGAATCAAATATGAAAATTGGAATAACTTTTCCAAGATGGACGAGTATTATATATGGCTCTCATACATCGCTTACTGCATGTGTTGCTGGAGTGATGTTGTGTTATGTGAGTCCTCTTCATCATCATCATCATCATCATCATCATCATCATCATCATCATCATCATCATCATCATCATCATCATCATCCTTCTCATCATCATCCTTCTCATCATCATCCTCCTCCTCCTCATCATCCTTCTCCTCACCATCATCATCCTTCTCATCATCTTTCTCCTCACCATCATCATCCTTCTCATCATCATCATCATCATCCTCCTCCACGACCTGGTAGTGATGTCAAATTAACGACTTCAACATAACCTAATGTTAAATCTTCAAGAACAAAATCAACAATAGTAGCGAAATTAAACAGCAGTGGTAGTATCAATTACATATACAAAACCATTAAGCAAAACTACATTAATATCATACATATCTGAATAAAAAAAACATTTGGAGGTCGGGTTAAAATGTTGAGAAGAAAGTGCACGAAGTGTAGCTTGGTGGAACGATTCTTCACAGTCATATTTCACACCCGTCTCCTTATATATATTAGATATATTTTACATGAACGAACTCGACCGATGGGTCAACTTTTTTTTGGTGTAGTCTGGTCGGGAATATTATATTTTTTGGAAGGAAAGTCTTGGAGTTTGCGCGTCAGTCAACTTCAAATGTCCCGCCAGCTTTAAATCCGCGGTGTTGCCAAATCCGGGATGGTGCCAAATCCGCGGTGTTGCCGACTACGCGGCACTGTTTCACCCATAATGCATCACTCTCTCGTTATGGGTGCCAGTTTTGCTATACAACTGTGTATGATGTACCTCTTATATGGGCGCACAAATAAAACTTATATTACAGTATTATATTCTGTCCGTTGTGGCCAAGTTCCCATAATAATCATCAGTTAACATTAATATTTGTTTTGTTTATAACCAAAACAACTAGTGGTCATCTTAACGAATTAAAATGAACTAAAATTGTTATTTCTTTTATGGTTTGTATTAATTAATGCTAATTAATAATGGAAAACATTACAGTGAAGTTTAAATATTATAACTTTAGAGGTGTGTAGAGGCGTCACGGCCCAGGAGTGTGTAGAGGCGTCAGGCTCCAGGAACGTGTAGAGGCGTCACGGCCCAGGAGCGTGTAGAGGCGTCAGGCTCCAGGAGCATGTAGAGGCGTCAGGCCCCAGGAGCGTGTAGAGGCGTCAGGCCCCAGGAGCGTGTAGAGGCGTCAGGCCCCAGGAGGGTGTAGAGGCGTCAGGCCCCAGGAGCGTGTAGAGGCGTCAGGCCCCAGGAGCGTGTAGAGGCGTCAGGCCCCAGGAGCGTGTAGAGGCCTTAAGCCCACCACCAAACCAAATACCACACGCGATACTGATCCAAGCATCAAATGTCCCATATCTTGGCAAGGAACTACCGGGAAGCTCATGGATTGTTTTAGTATTTTTTATACGACAGTTGATACAACACTTTAAGACCTGACTATGTTCAGACCTGACACATGCTTGGCGGTAATAGCAACTGTGTCGTAGTATTTTAAACAATGTTAAACTAGCAAGCTGGCCAGAGGTGGTTAATACATAATTTACTGCGGCGGCCATATTAAAAACTAGTATCTTTATGTTAATACGTGGAGCGCGCCCGTTTTCTCTTGCTTTATTGACAATTATTGACTACTAAATATGAAAATTGTCTTTAAATGAGTAACAATTTTGAGCGTGTATATAATATTATAAACTCTGAAGTATTTAAGGTTAATATATTGTGTAGAATATAATCAAGGTGTCCGTTCCGTCCAAGGTTATTGACATTTAATTGTATTTTGTAGCGATGTCGACCCGCTGGTGGCCTGTCAGTATGGTTGTGTGAAATACTAATACTTAATTTTCCACAATATAAGTATGAACCTTGAATGCAGACGATCGCTAACCAAGCTCTGCCGCCCGACAACTTGGCTTACTCGGTTGAACGAAAAGGAAAAAAGACTCGACAGAAGATTGTTTACATTATCCATAAATATTCGAGAGAAGTAAACTTGCATTTTATTATGAGGTACAATTGAAGCCTGTCAGCAGCTTAGACTCCTGATGGTCGTAGAAGGAACATTACTCAATGTTTTGGGCACATTAAATATTTCTTTAACATCCGTGAAAACATTTCACGGCTGTTAACGCGCATTGTATCTTTAATAGATAAAAGGCAGTGTGTACGAAGTTTTAAAGAAAACGATAGAGCGTTTCAGTTTTCAGGGGGTTCTATTAAACTATTATAAAGGCGAGGCTACAATACGGTCTTGCCTTGCTTTGTCCCCCTGTAGCAGGGAAGTCTGTACATGCAACTTCCCCTATTGTGATGAATGTGTAACGAGACATCCTGGACAGACAGACAGGCAGCCTTACATACAGAGTGCCAGACAAAGCATAATTAAAAAGCTAAAAAAAACAAAAACCCGAGGATAATTAAAACCAGCCATTTTAAAAGGCGCCCTCTAGGAACAACAGTAATAATAATAAAAAGCGATAAATCAGCCGTGTCATTGTTTTTCGCACCATACATTGTCCCGGGGGGAGAGGTATAGTGACGGGCATTGTTCGACGGGTCTTCAGAGTAGGTAGAAGAGCCACCATCACTCCTAACCCCCCCCCCCCCCTCCCTCACAGCCACCACCACCACCTCACACTACCACTAACACCGGTAACACCAACAATACTACCACAAAATGCACGACCAAATACAATAGCAGTGTAAGACTGCTCCCTATAAACGGCTCCCTACACCACAAACACCACCACGACAACCATCACAAACCACTACTGCAACAACCCCCCCCATCCTCACCACAACTACCACACATTCTCCTACCAATGCTACCACCACTACCAATTCTACTCTTTGCCTTGTCTTATATGCATAATCCGTATTTGGGTACCTATTCATCAGTCCACGTAGGTACACACACACACACACACACACACACACACACACACACACACACACACACACACACACACACACACACACACACACACACACACACACACACACACACACACCAAGGATGCAGCCCGACGCAACTGTCTAACTCCCAGGTACCTATTTACTGCTAGGTGAATAGACCATCAGATGAAAGAATCTCGTGTGTGTATAAGCTAAAAAGTGTAGAAGTACACCGACAAGGTTGTCCAAGATATTAACATGAGCAGCTATAAGACACTAAGATAAATAAAGCTGAGGCCAGCTGGAAGCGCTGCATAAGAATCCGGGTGTTATAGTGGGAATGAAGCTACTGTTACCTAGCAGTAAATAGGTACCTGGGTGTCAGTCAGCTGTCACGGGCTGCTTCCAGGGGGTGGAGGCCTGGTCGAGGACCGGGCCCCGGGGGCACTAAAGCCCCGAAATCATCTCAAGATAACCTCAAGATAACCGCCATGAACACGTGAGCAGGTCTCGTATCCTCCTGTCTCTTTCTTACTAGTTTCTATCTCTTATTTTCCTCCTGCTCCTGCTCCTGCTCCTGCCAGCAATAACTCGGTACACATCAGTGAGTTGGTTAAGGGTGTTGGGCAGTAGGTTCCAAGTGAATGATTCTCTTAACATTAATTTTGGTTGTGCAATAAACCATCGTTGCTCTCCGCGTGAGGTGAGGCTGGGAGGTGTGAGACAAGCGTGCCACAAATATGCTGAGCGAGTTGTAGTTGTAAGTCGGGTATGTTAAAGAGATATACCCGGGTGGGGGGGGTTGTAGTTGGGTGGAGTTCCAGAGGGCTCTGTTGGGGGTTGGTGTGGATGGGTGGGGGTGGGGGTCGATCATGCAGGTGAGGGGGGGGGAAGGATTAATGTCTGTAAGCATAATTGTAATAATACTAATGTAAACTTTATTTCTGGTTCCATGTTTATCCATCATAGTTGGACATCAATTCGTGTTGTCAGTGACTGTGACATCTAAGATGTTCTGTGTTTCTCCGCCACATAAGCTGTGTGTGTGTGTGTGTGTGTGTGTGTGTGTGTGTGTGTGTGTGTGTGTGTGTGTGTGTGTGTGTGTGTGTGTGTGTGTGTGTGCAAGTGTCTAGTGTAACACATTCACAAGTTGCACACAGCTAGAGGGAGGGGGGCGGGGGGAGGGTTGCAGCACGGCAGGATCAGATCTGCAATAAGATCCTTTTTTCAGAAGGATAACCTCCACTTGCACAGGTGTTGCAAGGCTTAGCGTGTCCTAGTGCCAGCCTTGCTGACAGGTTAAGACTCGTGAATAAGGTGTGGTGTGGTGCCAGTTTTGGGTGATTTTGATACCGGGTGATTTCGCAAGCATGTCAATAGTATCATACTGCGAGATGAAAACATTTGATTGTATCGAGGGGAATTTACAAAATCTATTTCCTTTATCTGCTAAAACCTTCATTCGATCGGCTCTTTTCAATGGTTGACTCCTAGTACTGGTAGTGGTGGTGGGTAATTTGTTCTTGATGTTGGTGGGAGGAATCCTGGTTGCTTGGTAATGGTAGTGGTGGTGGCTAGTTATGGTTTTATCAAGAGGTAAATCCCGGTAGGTGGAACAGACTAGGTGGTAGTATAAATGAGGTGGAAGTTGCATAATCCAGGGTTTGGTGGAAGGCAGGTATGGACCCGGTGGGTGATTCATGACAGGTGTGGAGAGTCACTAGCCAAGACAAAGGCTGGTGTGGTGGCTCTGCCTCTCTTCCACCACCACCACTGACCTACACTGCTCTTGCCTCTGCCGCCAGTGATCTGCTTGCTGCTGACGTTTGACGTTGGCAGTGAGATCTTCCCACTTAGTTAGGACTCGCAGGATGGCGGGAGCAGCCAGTTTTAACTAAGAGTTCAGGGAATTCGATTCTTTTAACTTGTGTACATACTGTATTGTTTTTTGTTTACCCTTTTTTTCCTCCGTGGATTATTACAGAGTCATGCTTGTCGTGTCGGCAAGTTCTTTTTTTGTGTTAATAATTCCCTTCCCTTCCTTGTGTCCTTGTTGATAGCTCTTCCTTCCTTGTTCTGTTGTCTTTGTTAGTAGGTCTTTCTGAGGCCTCAGTTGGTTGCTCTTCCTTATGCATGTAACTGTTGACGGATCTTTCTGCTATTTTGGTTTATTTACTTTTCGTGGAAGTCAAGAAGATGTAGAGCTACTGGCGAAGGAAACAACATTAGAAATGGGGACTATAGCGTGTTATGATAGCTGTCCGCCTTGCTGACACCTTGTGTGTGTTTTATCTAGTGTCCCCACCCTTATCCTCTCCTCCTCGTGTTATTATCTTGTCATGGGACGCCCAACTACCACAGTTGGTGGCCCAACAGTTTGGATTTACTTGATAGAAACCAAGCCCTACAATACACAATTCCAAGATGAAATACAGACCAGAACAAGGTCTGTATTTCATCAATATACAGGTATTGGGGAGGCTCAAGATAGCCTCCTCTCTCCCCCTCCAATGAAAGGACCCTTAAACAAAACATCATAACATGTACAAAACCATCGGAGTGTATATGTGAATGCTACATAATATTCCTTTATAGACATCTATACATGTTAAATTACACATGAGGAACCTTACACACATTACAGCTCCCTGACAAGAGACAGGAAGCTTAGTTACCAAACACATAAACATGGTGTCAGTAAGGCGGACAGGTTGCCTGCTGTCATAACTCATACTGTATTTTCCATTACCCCCAACCACTTGGGCTGGATGGTAGAGCGACAGTCTCGCTTCATGCAGGTCGGCGTTCAATCCCCGACCGTCCAAGTGGTTGGGCACCGTTCCTTTTCCCCGTCCCATCTCAAATCCTTACCCTGACGATTGATCGATTGATAAAGATTAAGGCATCCAAGAGGTGGCACGGGCATGAATAGCCCGTAATTATCCTGTCCCCTTCCAAGTGCTATATTGTCGTAATGGCTTGGTGTTGTCTTCTGATAGTTTCCTCCCCCCGTCCCATCCCAAATCCTTATGCTGATGTCCTCCAAGTGCTATGTAGTCGTGATGGCTTGGCGCTTTCTCCAGATAGTTCCCTTTCCTATATTTCCCATTTCTAAAACTTTTCCTTCACCTGTACCTCTCTGCTCATTATTAAAGGATAAAACTGTCTTACCCGGGGCACCGCTCCTGTGCCAGGTAAGTTACGGGCTCACCATAGCCCGTGCTACTTGCCCCGCTCCTGTGCCAGGTAAGTTTCGGGCTCACCATAGCCCGTGCTATGTTGAATTTATAACAACAATAACAACTTACTCGGGTTATGCGTCTGCTTTGAAACTTCGAATTTGGAATTACTGTACGAATGTAATGCGAATAATAATGCGAATGTATATTTCGTCTGTTGTCCTAGAGGAGGCGAGAATGTTATTGTTTTGGTAGTTGATCTGCCTGGCTGTTGTGTTGTTATCGTGTTTACTACCTACTCTGAGGGCTGCCTCTCTCATTTGCCTGGTGCCGGCCGAAACGTGGTATGGAATTAAGTATTACCTCTGGGACGGGGTTTTTCTACACATGCAGTTTTAAACAGCAAGTTATTATTTTTCTGCCATATTCGTGTCTTCCATAAGCTGACATAATTATATTCTAGTTCTGCCATTTTCACTCTTGTGGGATCTGATCTCGTGGAGGATCTGGCCCGGGATATAAGAGGCAGTATCAGGGAGGCCATCAGGTAATGTGAGAGTTTTTTTGGGGACAATAGGATCGGATGGGTTTCACGAAGGCATCGGAAACCTCAAGATAGCCGCCGTCAATTCCCTTGCAGAGCCTCCCGCTGTGTGAGGGCGACCCTCCAGCGTGTTCCCTGCCGCAGACGCCACCACAGTCGCCCAGAAGAGGCTGGGGACCTTCGAGGCCTCCTCCTCTGCCACCCCGGGCTCACGGCGTCACTTGTAGGACAATGGATAATTAAGTCCACACCCTGAGACACAATGAGCTCTCGGGGCTCCTGCACCCCCATCCCCCGACGATAGGCATCTGTAGAGGAGAGACTATGGGATCTACAGCAGGCTGAACCTGCCGGTCACCGCCGACTGCAACACCTTCACTCCACATTGTCTTACCAAACTTTCCGCTTATTAAACTGTCTTTACTTTAGGTATAAACACTCTGCGGATGAGCTGTAGATATTGGCCATATGGCAGTGTTACGCATCCGTGCACAGCCGGACGGGGAGTAATAAAGCAGTCACTTCCATACTGGTCGTCCAGCGCACAGATAACTGGCCAAGTAATCTCCGCCTTCGTGTTGCGGAGGGAGGCCTTAAATCCAGGCCCCGGTGCCGGCCGCTTATCCCGGCGGGCCGGGCCTGCGCTCTCATATACATCAAATGAAATTTTGATGGTGACCATAGAGACGTCCGGGGCCAACTCCCGCACTATCAGATAAAGCATGCTAGTCGAAGGTCCCCCACTGGGAACAAGACTATGACGGTATGGACGGATGCTCGCTCAGTGCTGCTGCTCGCGAAGGTGATGCTGTAGCTGGGTTGGTGCTGCAGCTGCTGGTGGTGCTGCAGCTAGTGTGATGATTCTGCAGCTGGTGATGGTGTTGCTGGTGGGGATGGTGCTAGTGGTTCGGTTGTTGCTGTGGTAAAGTAAGGGGGGTAAGTTGGTGGGGGACTGTAGGACGTACTCGTCATGTGGTTTATTGGGCTGTAAGGCCCGCCCTCCAGATTTATAGTGCACCCGCCCGAGGACTACCGTGCAGGCCGAGAGGCGTCTTGCCCCATCTGATAAGTTTGTGTGTGGTGGGGCCTCTTGGTGTCAGGTATACACGCACGTGCGCGCACGCCTACCACACTTACACACCACGCACGCACACACACACACACACACACACACACACACACACACACACACACACACACACACACACACACACACACACACACACACACACACACACACACACACTGTTGTTTGAATACCTGGTCGAAGAAGGGTTAATGTACTCAAGGAAATTACCAGAAAGCAAGAGGCCGGCATTCCGAAAGGGAAACTTTGAGAAGATGAGAAAATTCCTAACTGAAATAGCTTGGGAAACAGAGCTCAGAGGAAAGATGGTTCAAGACATGATGGACTACATCACACAGAAGTGTAAGGAGGCAGCAGACAAGTTCGTCTCAGTCCAAAATGAAAAAAGATGAAATGAAGATGAGAAACCCATGGTTTAATCAGAGTTACAAGCTAGCAAAGCAGCTAAGTAAAAGGGCGTGGAGAAACTATAGAAACAACAGAACACTAGAGAGCAGAGAAAGATACCAGAGCGCCAGGAATGAATACGTCAGGGTGAGAAGAGAGGTAGAGAGGCAATATGAAAATGACATAGCGAGCAAGGCAAAGACTCAACCCAAACTGCTGCATAGCCACATCAGGAGGAAAGCAACAGTGAAGGAACAGGTAATGAAACTGAGGATAGGGGCAGAAAGATTCACTACAAACGACAAGGAAGTGTGCGAGGAACTCAATAAGAAATTCCAGGAAGTCTTCACCTCAGAGCAAGGAGAAGTCCCAGAGATAAGGGAGGGAACATCAAACCAGACACCACTAGAGGAGTTTGTGATTACCAGTGGGGAGGTAAGGAAGCATCTGCCAGATTTGGACGTGACAAAGGTTATAGGCCCAGATGGAATCTCACCATGGATTCTAAAGGAAGGAGCAGAAGCTCTGTGCCTATCACTCTCCATGGTGTATAACAAGTCAATGGTAACAGGTGAACTGCCAAAAATTTGGAAGACGGCCAATGTAGTCCAAGTATACAAGAAGGGTGATAGGCATGATTCCTTGCACAGGTTCCTGAAGGCTGTTCTGATGTTAGCCAGCCTTGCAAACGCCGCAGATGTTATTCTTTTGATGTGGGCTTCAGGAGACAGGTTTGGTGTGATATCAACTCCTAGATCTTTTTCTTAGTATCATGAAAGGTAATGAAACCTAGTTTCATGACCTTACATTTACTCAGGTTGAACTTTAGTAGCCATTTATTGGACCATTCATTCAGTCTGTCAAGGTCATCTTGTGTTCTCATACTTTCTTCCTCCGTCTTAATCCTCCTCATAATTTTCGCATCATCAGCAAACAATGAGCGGAATGATTCTATACCCTCTGATAGATCATTTACATATATCAGAAACAGTATGGGTCCAAGGACCGAACCGTGCGGGACTCCACTGGTGACGTCTCGCCAATCTGAGACCTCGCCCCTCATAGTGATGTCTTCTGCTACTTAGGTACTCCCTTATCCAATGGAGTACCTTCCCTTTCACTCCTGCCTGCATCTTCAGCTTTCGCACTAGTCTCTGGTGTGGTACTGTGTCAAAGGCTTTCTGGCAAAGCTCGTTCGCTCCAGATGTTCCATTAGCTTTTTTCGCACAATTTTCTCAAATAACTTGCATGGTATGCAAGTTAGGGACATTGTACTCACCTATTTGTACTTGCGGGGGTTGAGCTTTGGCTCTTTGATCCCCCCTCTCAACCGTCAATCAACTGGTGTACAGGTTCCTGAGCCTACTGGGCTCTATCATATATACATTTGAAACTGTGTATGGAGTCAGCCTCCACCACAACACTACTTAATGCATTCCATTTGTTAACACTGAAAAAATTCTTTCTAATGTCTCTGTGGCCCATTTGAGTACTAAGTTTCCACTTAAGTCCCCTTGTTCGTATTCCACCCGTGCTAAAGAGTTTGTCTTTGTCCACCCTGTCAATTCCCCTGAGAATTTTGTAAGTGGTTATCATGTCTCCCCTTACTCTTGTTTTCCAGGGACGTGAGGTTCAGCTCCTTTAGCCTTTCCTCGTAACTCATACCTCTCAGTTCCGGGAGTGTGTGTGTGTGTGTGTGTTAGAGAGAAATTTACAGTATATTCTATAAATTATAAGTAAAAAAATTGATTGGGAGTCAGTTCATTAAACAAAAGACGGTTAGAAAGGCGGGGTCCAAGAGCACCAGCTTGATACACCAGGCACAAATAGTACATACAAATACACACACACTCATGGGTTGCAGACTCAGCCCGTCCTCCTAAGGTGTCCGAACGTCAGGAAAACGGTCAATATAAAGTGTCCTCTCCTAACCTACCAGAGGACCCAAAACAGAAAACGGGACATTACGTCACTTTCGCCAGCCGCTTCCATTTACGACAATTTTTGGCCTTATGTAATGCATACGATCGAAATACGACGTTCTTTGTAGGAGGGCAGGTTGCTCAACTATAGTACAAGGTGACTTAAGATTTGGGGCCAAGGGAGGCTACAGGGTGTTGCTTGTGACACAAAAGGAAAACATTATGGGCACACTTACATGCCCTACAACTGGAGGCACATATTAACACTCTAGCATTAACATAGTTTGAAAAGACAGAGAATTAACACTCGTGTATCTGAAGCGTCTGAGGAAAGGCTGAGGGAACTAGACTTCACCGAAGGAAAAACAAAAGAGACGGGATCGAGGTGACATAATTACGACATGTAAGATTCTTAGAAGCATTGGCAGTAAATGGGATGAGCTGAATGGGGAGGTAGTTGAGACCAACTCCACACACTGATTGAAAAATATATATATGATAAATAGCAAGAAATCCGAAAGCCATAGTAATGGGTAAGCGGCGGCAGAAAGGCGGGTCCCCTGAGCTAACTAACATTTATCCTCCTAAGACATATAGGTGAGTGTCTGCCTGTCTGGTCGCCACCCTGACCCCGCGCCGGCACACATTGTTGACGATTATCGCCTGAGCCTCGTCTCCCTATTTTGTGGTCACAGCTGGACAAATTTTTCACTGTTAAAAGAAAATAGAGTAAATTGTGGCCTATTCTCTTCGTTTGTAACCAGGAGGAACGAGTTGGAGCCTTGCGGGCGAGGCGTGTGAGGTAGGTGTCAGGAGGCTAGTGGGGTGTGGGCGGTCGAGGTGAGTGTCAGCAGGCTTGGTGGATGTCGGCGGGCGTGAGCAGGCTAGGCGGACGTTGGCGGGCGAGACAGGTGTCGGCGGGCGAGGTGGGTGTCAGCAGGCTAGGCGGACGTTGCCGGGTGAGGCGGGTGTCGGTCGGTGAGATTGGTGTCGGCGGGCGAGGTGAGTGTCAGCAGGCTAGGCTGGTTAGGCGTGTGTCAGCAGGTAAGGCGGGCGAGGCGAGTGTCAGCAGGCTAGGCGGATGTCAGCGGGCGAGGCAAGCCAGCTAATTGACCTGACGAACCTCTCTCGTACCCCTTGATATATATATAAAAAAACGCTTAATTGGCTTGTCATATACGGTGCAGTTTATAGCAGCAGTGAATTTATTTGACAGATATTCACACGTTGTATACACTGAGGAAATTACACCCGAGTGTGCTCGGGTCGTGGTTGGTAAAATATTTTGTGATTTTTTTTGTTTAAGTGATTTACGTGTAGCTGGCGCGGGTGTCGCGAGGCCGGACAATTATTGTACACAGGTAAAGGTAGGCAGGGAGAGGGAGGGGATGGTGGACTCTTGGTGGGAGGGATGGACAGTGAGAGATCGAGAATGCCTTCTTAATACTTGTTTGAGTTTTCTTATTTATCCACCTTTCTCTAATCCTTCTTCTTCATATCCTTCTCTAGTTCTCCTGTCTCTCAAGTACTCAAGTTTCTCCTCCTCTTCCTCCTCCCCGCAGTGTTGTTGATGTCATTTGACTTCGTCTTCATCAAGTTGCTGCTCGTGCTGCTCCTCCACCTCCTCTTCTTTCAACGTTAATTTCGTTTTTGCCAAATTTAACTCTTGCTCCGCGTCACATCAACACGCTCCCTCGTGGCTGTGTGGTGGTCGCGCTGTGGTTTCTCGTTACGGGGGACTTTAGAGGTGACAAACTTCCACTCACCTGCCCAGGAGCCCGACCAACGCACAGACTCCCGCTGCTCTCCCTTGGCTGCCCCTCCCACCTCTTGCTCACTCACGCTGACCTGCTTGGTTTTGTAGAATATTCTACAAAACCAAGAAGACTTCCGAACTCCTTATCAAAAACAGCCCGAAGCCGACGGAGAACCCTCTACAGCAGTCAAGCGTTGTATACATGTACACTTGCCCCCACGAAGGATGTAACCTTCAATGTAAGTACATAGGTATGACGTCGACCAAGCTGACGAGGCGTTTGACATGCCATCTTCAATCTGGTGCCCCTAGGAATCACATGAGACAAGCCCATGACATTACTCTAACAAGAGAAATGTTGAACAAGAATACTTGCATAATAGACAAAACCCAAGATTCAAGAAGATTACAAATTCTTGAGGCAATTCACATAAGAATAGAGCGACCTACCATGAACACCCAAATCACGGAACTATTTACTCTACCCACCATGAGAGTAAGGACAAGACAAGAACATATCGATGCCAACACAGAAGACAATGTCCAACATAACAGGCCAATTACACTGGATTAATCTTTGTGTTTAGATAGGAGATGCCTCGTATGGGCCAATAAGCCTTCTGCAGCCCCTATGTTTATCCCTTATGTATCCCCCCATGTTTTTCACCTTCATTGTATTATCACCTGACCTAATGCGGGTATAAAATCAACTAGTATTGTAAGATCTGTTCACTTGAGAATGAACCATGGAGGTTCGAAACGTCGTGCAAATTATACAAATAAGTGTAATACACTCTATAGTAAATCACTTCTTTTCTTCACCTTAAAAGTACGAAAATGAGTTTTGGAGAACTCCTATTCCAATTAAGCCCTGATGCTAAGAAAATAGAGGGATAGAAGCCCTAAACCAGAAAATAATAAATACAGAATATGCGGTCATATTCAATGAAACATATATATATATATATATATATATATATATATATATATATATATATATATATATATATATATATATATATATATATATATATGTCGTACCTAGTAGCCAGAACTCACTTCTCAGCCTACTATGCAAGGCCTGATTTGCCTAATAAGCCAAGTTTTCATGAATTAATGTTTTTTCGACTACCTAACCTACCTAACCTAACCTAACCTAACTTTTTCGGCTACCTAACCTAACCTAACCTAACCTATAAAGATAGGTTAGGTTAGGTTAGGTAGGGTTGGTTAGGTTCGGTCATATATCTACGTTAATTTTTACTCCAATAAAAAAAATTGACCTCATACATAATGAAATGGGTAGCTTTATCATTTCATGAGAAAATATTTAGAGAAAATATATTAATTCAGGAAAACTTGGCTTATTAGGCAAATCGGGCCTTGCATAGTAGGCTGAGAAGTGCGTTCTGGCTACTAGGTACGACATATATATATATATATATATATATATATATGTATATATATATATATATATATATATATATATATATATATATATATATATATATATATATATATATATATATATAGTAGGCGGGGATGGCGGTGGTGACGTTGAGGGTGGTGGTTTGTAGCATTGATGGTTGAAACGCCGGTGGTGGTGGCTAGGCTAGGCTAGGCTAGTCAAGGTGTCATGCCTAGGCCAGTAAATCTTCAAATTGAAAGCGTCCGTGTTAATTTCCATACGAAATTTGCATACTGGAGAGTTAGTAAGTAGTTAAAGACGTTGGTAAGGTGTCTGTTGCAAATTTAGTATCGTGAATATGTAAATGGGAGGCAGCATAAATATTGATGATAAAGGTATGCAAAATTAATAGGCTAGACTAAGTTGAAGGTTTTATTTAAATATACTGTGTGCATTAATTTTATTTTTATTATAATATTGATTTCAGAAATAAGTGATTAGTATGTAATGCAAATATATATGTAGGCTTATGTAAATTTAGAGACATTACGAGTATACACAATTTGTATTGTAATATATATAGTGGTTGGCTAAGTTACATATGAATTGCCAATGAGTCGAATTCTGATTAAGATGTAAATATCCTCATATATGCAGATACTTAGTATGTATTGTGAGAAGGTTTTGTGTTTGTAGTATTGCTAAGGTGTTTGCTGATTACTGTTTAGTGAAGTTGAGTAGCTGTTGTTAATGGCAATTAAGGGCAGCTGATCTCTTTATGTAAATTTGGCAACATAAAAGAGAGAGTTAGTACAACAGCTCCCTTGCTCGAATTTAAATAGCCAGTGACTGTGTGGACTCTGGAGGGACAAGATGTGTTATCATTCATCTATGTTTATTTAAGTATACTACATTTTCCAGCTATATGTAGCGTGTTATTCCAGGTAATATAAGTTAGGGTTCGTTTATTTTAGTTCAAATGCATCATGTTTGAATATCAAATTAAATATTGTGTGATATACTTTTTGAGTGTTGCCACCCATTTTCATGTATTTTGTCTAGGCTTAGTAACTTCCTGGTGGCAGTATTGCTAGTAGGATTTTGCCTGTACTTCTCTTACCCATTCCTTCCTTCCTTCCTGTGTACTGGAAGTGGGTTTTTCTGACAACATTGGAGATAACCAGTTATGCACCAAGGTACAGTGGTGATATATGGACCTTTCTTTGTGAAATAGTGTTCACTTGTTGTTGGTCTTGGCAGTATTGCCATTGTTATCCTCTTGAATGACAGTTTATACGTTAACATTTTATTCAGCTGCAAGCTCGATTGGGGCCCGGGCCTGAAAGTGAAATTTAGCGCTCCGTAATAGTAACGTCCCCGCCTCTGTGTTGGACAAACCTGAAGTAGTACAGAATGAAGCCATGAGGATAATCTTGGTGCCCCAAGATGCACAAGAATCATCAACATGAGGGAAGAACTGAAGCTTCCAACCATACTAGAGAGAATCATGCAAGTCAACACGACCTTTTGCCTTACAGTCATGAGAGACCCTACATCTCCTGCATTGCTCAGAGACAAATTATTTAGTGCTGTTAACACCCTATTGACTGGTGCCGACATACCAACTCACTCCTTTTATGATAAATGGCTGAGTAAGAATGCCTATAATCTCATCAAACTCAACATTCCTTTTAAGTGCAATCTACCTGTCTCTGATATTCCCCTTTATCTATTATACCTAACCATTCAAGTATCATACACCCCCGTCACCAAGAAAGGTAATGAGAATCTTGCTCTTCTTAAAACTATCGCACTTAAAACAATTGCCTCCTCCATAGAAAATTTAAGATCTCACGAGTACTGTGTGTACACCGACGGCTCAGTCCAATCTTCTACTGGACGACCTGCAGCAGCATGTAGGTTTTATAGAAATAATATTTGCACACAGACTGTAAGTGTCAGGTTAAACAACTGGCTGATCTCCACACAAGCAGAACTAGTGGCACTAAAACTAGCTACCAGAACATTAACAAACATAAGAGGAGGAAGATTTTGTGATTCAAAGTCTGCTCTTCAAGCAATCGAAAACTTCTCTTGGAAAATCGGCAGCAAGAACTTCATAATAGCAATTATAAATGACCTAATAACTGCACAGAGTAAAGGGTTTCGAATCTCATTTGTATGGATACCATCACACATAAATATAATCTATTATAATGACACAGACATTACAGCCAAATTAGCATGTAACAAAGGTAAAAGTTGAATTAGATCTAGGTATCCCCATCTCTGCTGTCAAAACTATAGCGTTCCAAACACTCAGGTCTGATGGGGAAAGAAATTACTGACTCCCAACGACCTGAAAGCACCAGTATAAAAAGCTATGATTTGTTCAGATCTGAAACCTATGTTTATGGGCAGCACAAAACGTCGACCAGACTGTGCGACACAGTGGTTGCCAAGATCAGGTTGGGTTATTGTTACCTGTGGCAGGTGGCTGCAGGTGACGGGTCTCCCAATCCTGAGCACTCCAGGTGCAAACTCTGTGAGAAGGAAATGGGGCATGATCTCCCACACAGCATCACCGAATGCCCAGTTATTAGACCTTTCAGACCCGTTGACATGAGGTACCTGGAGCTTTGCAATTACTTTATTCACTCTCGAGTTCTTGAGGATATCCTCGTATTGCACCCAGAATTTGCCAGTGCAGGCTACTGAACATATAACCCTGTATAACTAACCATTCTGCGAGATAGAGACTTAGTATCACTGCTGCCTTATTCACTCTTGTGTTGATGATATCCTCATAATGCACGCAGAGGTTGCCAGTGCAGACTGTATAACTAACCAACCTATGTGATGGGGATTTTTTAGCATCACGTAGCTAGCTTTTTGACACTGTACTGCCCTTCATATAGTCTAGGGCAGCTACACAAATAGAGATGTACCTAAATGTGTTAATAAAAAAAGTGAGGTTGAAGGTGGTGTTGGTTGTGACGCTTGTAGCAGAGATGAGATTGGTTGTGGCGGTAGTGCGGAATGAAGGTTTTACGAGTGAATTCCTTCGCTAACTGGTGTCACCTTCACTATCACAGATCGAGCGAGACAGGAAGGTATATCTCTTCCCTCATTTTCGACTGAGATATTTGTCAACCGTTTGTGGGGGTTTACGACCAGCCGGTGAGGATATATAGATATACGGCGAAAGCGAACTCTGGCTAGATTAGAAACTACCAGTTGAGGCTCGCGGGTCCTTAATCCACCAAGTCTCCAGCTTAGGCTATACAAAACGGAAAATGTTTGAGTAACCTTCAGGAGCCTTGACAGAGAGGCCTGGAATCCCCAACTGTAAAAAAAAAAAAATCCACACAGAAAATTTGAAAAAATCCAGAGATACGCGGGAAGACGTGTTCGGGACCTGAGGAAAGTGAACTGCACTACACTGCTCAGGGAGCTCAACCTCGCCACTTTGGAGGAAGAAACACGCGAGAAATTATAACAACGTAGACGTGATCATGGAGAAGTGAGTGACAGTGACAAGAATGTTTGTGACGAGGAGAGAGCGGGGCAGGACTACCAGGTACGGAACGGGGAACATTCAGCGTAAGAGTTACTAACAAATGGAATAGGTTAGAAGAGATTGCCCAGGAAAATTGATCATTTTGAAAGGAAATGTATACCGTTAAATATGAGCGAAAGGAGTCATTGCATTATCGACCAGTGGCTAGAGACAGACAAGCACGTGCACTCACACACACACACACACACACACACACACACACACACACACACACACACACACACACACACACACACACACACACACACACACACACACTCACACACACTCACACACACACACACATACATTAGCACGCGCGTGCGCGCGCACAATGAAGAAAGGCGAAGGAAATAGGCAAGATACAGGCTACCGAATGGCAGAGGAAGTCCTTCATGAAACGGACAGAAAGATCTAGATAATATTACTCCAAACCTGTCTCCTGAAGCCCACATCAAAAGAATAACATTAGCGGCGTATGCAAGCCTGGCTAACATCAGAACAACCTTCGGAAACCAGTATAAGGAATCATTCAGAATCTTGTATACGACATGTGTAAGACCAATCCTGGAGTATGCAGCCCCAGCATGGAGCCCGTACCTTGTTTAAGCACAAGATGAAGCTGGAAAAAGTTCAGAGGTTGCCATTAGGTTAGTCCCAGAACTAAGAGGCATGAGCTACGAGAAAAGGCTGGGTGAATCGCACCTCTCGTCGCTGGAAGACAGGAAAGCTCTGGAAGACATGATTACCATATACAAAATTCTCATGGGAATTGACCGGATTGAAAAGGATGGATTATTTAACACGGGGTGATACATGGACAAGGGAACACAGTGAGTACCCAAATGAGCCACAGAGATATTAGAAAGAACTTTTTCAGTGTCAGAGCAGTTAGTAAATGGAATACATTAGGAAGATGATGTGGTGGAGGCTGACTCCATACACAGTTTCAAATGTAGATATGACAGAGCCCAGTTGGCTCAGGAATCTGTACACCAGTTGATTGACGGTTAAGAGGCGGGACCAAAGAGCCAGAGCTCAACCCCCGCAAGCACAACCAGGTGAGTACACTCACACGTATGTACGTACGTGTCACCAATCAATCACGTAGTTATTAATTTGTTTACTTGTCGGAAAAAAAACATTGAAATTACACGAAAATTTGGTTAATATTTCTCTGGGTATAAAGAGGTTCTATTTGTATGCAAGTCTTACATCATGCTATTTTTCATAGCTTTTATTCGCTAACATATAATAAATTTAGAATGCTAATACAGCGGGGATGTGTACCGATGCTTACACAGCAGTTTGGGGATTTTTTGTGGGTTTATGTTTATGTTTGTATTAGCGAGACGGTGTGTGTGGGTACATGTGATTATTTTGTTTGGAGAGAGAGAGAGAGAGAGAGAGAGAGAGAGAGAGAGAGAGAGAGAGAGAGAGAGAGAGAGAGAGAGAGAGAGAGAGAGAGAGAGAGAGAGAAAAAGAGAGAGAGGGGGGGGGGAGACAGAAAAAAATACTATATATATATATATTTATATATATATATATATATATATATATATATATATATATATATATATATATATATATATATATATATATATATAACATCGTGAACTCTCACGTGTTCCGTGAGGATCCACAAGGTCTTGTCTGAGTACTCTATATTTTCTTCTCCGAGGCTATGGGTCCCTTCACTTGCACAAGAGGTGGTACCCCTATAATATATATATATATGTGTGTGTGTGTGTGTGTGTGTGTGTGTGTGTACTCACCTAATTGTGCTTGCGGGGATTGAGCTTTGGCTCTTTGGTCCCGCCTCTCAACTGTCAATCAACTGGTGTACAGATTCCTGAGCCTACTGGGCTCTATCATATCTACATTTGAAACTGTGTATGGAGTCAGCCTCCACCACATCACTTCCTAGTGCATTCCATTTATTAACTACTCTGAAATTTTTTTTTCTAACGTCTCTGTGGCACATCTGGGTACTAAGTTTCCACCTGTATCTCCCTTGTTCGTGTCCCACCCGCGATGAAGAGTTTGTCTTTGTCCACCCTGTCAATTCCCCTAAGAATTTTGTAGGTGGTTATCATGTCTTCCCTTACTCTTCTGTTTTCCAGGGATGTGAGGTTCAGCTCCTTTAGCCTTTCCTCGTAGCTCATTCCTCTCAGTTCCGGGACGAGTCTGGTGGCATACCGCTGAATCTTCTCTAACTTTGTCTTGTGTTTAACTAGGTATGGACTCCAGGCTGGAGCTGCATACTCCAGGATTGGTCTTACATAAGTGGTATACAGGGTCCTGAACGATTCCTTACACAAGTTTCTAAAGGCAGTTCTTATGTTGGCCAGTCTAGCATATGCCGCTGATGATATTCTTTTGATGTGGGCCTCTGGGGACAGGTTCGGTATATCAACCCCCAGATCTTTCTCTCTATTTGACTCTTGCAGGATTTCACCTCCCAGATGGTACCTTGTGTTCAGCCTCCTGCTCCCATCGCCTAATTTCATTACCTTACACTTTCCTGAGTTGAACTTTAGCAGCCATTTTCTAGACCATTCCTTCAGTTTGTCCAGGTCATCCTGTAGTCTCTGTCTATCTTCATCCGTCTTGATTCTTCTCATAATTTTTGCATCATCAGCAAACATTGATATTAAGCGGTGTGTGTGTGTGTATTTGTGTAAATCACGAAAATTAACACACACACACACACACACACACACACACACACACACACACACACACACACACACACACACACACACACACACACACACACACACAGGGGCCTCGTAGCCTGGTGGATAGCGCGCAGGACTCGTAATTCTGTGGCGCGGGTTCGATTCCCGCTCGAGGCAGAAACAAATGGGCAAAGTTTCTTTCACCCTAAATGCCCCTGTTACCTAGCAGTAAATAGGTACCTGGGAGTTAGTACGTGATAGTTAGGAGTGAGTACCTGTTACGGGCTGCTTCCTGGGGGGGGGGGGGGTGGAGAAAAAAAAAGTAGTTAGTAAACAGTTGATTGACAGTTGAGAGGCGGGCCGAAAGAGCAAAGCTCAACCCCCGCAAACACAACTAGGTGAATACACACACACACACACACACACATATATATATATATATATATATATATATATATATATATATATATATATATATATAATATATATATATATATATATATATATATATATATATATATATATATATATATATATATATATATATATATGTCGTACCTAGTAGCCAGAACGCACTTCTCAGCCTACTATTCAAGGCCCAATTTGCCTAATAAGCCAAGTTTTCATGAATTAATTGTTTTTCGACTACCTAACCTACCTAACCTAACCTAACCTAACTTTTTCGGCTACCTAACCTAACCTAACCTATAAAGATAGGTTAGGTAGGGTTGGTTAGGTTCGGTCATATAACTACGTTAATTTTAACTGCAATAACAAAACTTGACCTCATACATAATGAAATGGGGTAGCTTTATCATTTCATAGGAAAAAAATTAGAGAAAATATATTAATTCATGAAAACTTGGCTTATTAGGCAAATCGGGCCTTGAATAGTAGGCTGAGAAGTGCGTTCTGGCTACTAGGTACGACATATATATATATATATATATATATATATATATATATATATATATATATATATATATATATAATATATAATATATGGATATATATATAAATGAATGGATGAATGGGCTTGCGAATGTTCTTGCATTTTGTCTTAGTGTGAAAAATGTTTCTGTTCATACTACACTTGGAGTCTTAAACGGAAACATTTTGGTGTTGATACAGTATTTAAAACCTCACAGCTAGAAGTTCCCACACTCCTCAACCGAAAACACTTCTCACAAAAAAACAGAAAATGCGAAAGTTAAAGATAAACTATAAAAGGAAATAAAAGGTGGTTGTGAGAGGGGTCCGGGATGGAAGGGCCGGGATGTGGATTTGTGAGAAGCTATGGGTTAAACATGTTTTTTTTTCTATAGGGATTGTCCTACAGGGGCCCTAAGCCTCTGTCTGGCCCACTGAGTGTTACTCATTTCTGTCATACTTTGGCGGTGGATGAGTATTTATGACTCGTTGGCTTCAGCAAGATTATGCCCAACGTGTTGAACAACTTCTTCTGCGCTGTTAAATCTCAATTTAAATCTTATTTGGTGTGTAAGTCTGTACTGTGTTAGATTATATTCCAGTGGTGTCGGGCATTTTTCTTCCATGTTATTTCCTCTCTCTTGTGTAACCTGTAAGCTTATTTCCCATGTATATAGGCACCCATGTCTGATGCGGTGTGATCTAAAATAAGCTGTTTGTAGGTGAGGGAGAGGTGAGGCTTAACATGTTTGTGACCCGTAGAAGGACTAGGTTAGAAGCACCAGGGTTGTGGATAAAAGCATGGTTGGAGGCTAAAACATCCTGCCTATCAGATCTACATGCTCACAGTTATAGACCTAGCCGAGCAGCAGTGCCTCATAAGCTCACAGAGTACTAGCAGCAGAATTACTTGCTCAAGAGACAGTTTTAAAGAATATATTTTGCTCAGTATATTTTCAGCAGCACGAGTCATCCATAATTGAAACAATAATTGAATTATTGATCAACCACGCAAACGTAGTCATAAATAATAAGCTTAATATAAATAATTTCATAGTTGCATTTGGCTAATATTGTTTATTACCAGCTGATTAATTCTTAAGGTAACACATTCCTGCAGGGCAAGCTGCATGCTGCCGGCCGTCACCTCGGATACACTGTTTCAGGCGTGGCCTTGAAAAAAAAAGGTTCGGGAACATTAGAACGTAATTAGAATAAGGGTAAATACAGGACTATTGTCCCATACAAGGCAGCTCATATTTATATCCATCCTAATTCTTTCGTATATGTATAGCCTACACTTGAAACAATCCATCAATCCCACGTCTGTTGTTAAATCGTAATTTGTTTCATAAATAAATAATCTAGTTTTCAAACCAGTATTTACCCAGGTCTTTCCTAAATGTAAAGTTTTTGAAAAATATAGATTTATAAATTATTTACAACCTGGTTTTATTAAAGGCCATTCATGTTTGATGAACTTCAGCATGTTTGAGGCAGTTGCGTTTAGGATTTCAATCCTTTGATTGCGGAAAAGGTTGTGAAGTTGTGTACCATGACTTTAATAAAGCTTTTGATACAGTGCCACACGAAAGACTGATTAGGAAGACAGAGGCTCACGGTATTGGCGTGCTATTTTAAACTATAAGGGCAAGACTATCGCCAAGGAAGCAGAGTTAGTATGACTGGAGATAAATCAGTGTGGGAAACTGTTACAAGTGCAGTGCCTCAAGGCTCTGCCTCGGAACCTCTCTTGTTTATCATATAGACGATTTTAGAGACAAGATTGAAAAGCAATATAAAAAATTGGGTAGGAAATAAATGTTCGGAATAAAGCAAATAAGCGGGCAGAATCTGATCAATCACAGTTTTCACTAATTTGCGTATTTTCGGTATAAGAAGTCGTAATTTAAAACTCCAAATACGTGCAATCACCCTGAATTCCGCTCAGGAATAACGATCAAGTGTTATATTTCCGATAGGCATCGTATTTTGAAAACTGCCGGGGGGATTTGGGCAAAATCTGACCAATCAGTTTTCATTAATTTGAGTATATTTGGTATAAAATGTCGTAATTTCAAACTCCAAATACGTACAATCACAGTGAATCCCGCTCATCAGCCTCCTACCCACCTAGGTGTTCCCATCAGCCACCCACCATAAAGAGGTTTGAAAGAGAATAAGAGGCGGAAAATATGAATTTTAAGTCGAGATAAACTGATGAGGAAACAGTATAGTTTAGTTGGCCGTCTCCTGTCTGTGTAGCTGAGTGTGTGGATGTGGTGTGTGTTTGGTGTATGTGTTTTTTTGTGTTTGGTTTGTTGGTTAGAGCATCGCTAAAGTTGGCGCAAGAGGTTGCCGGCGTTATAATAATTTATCACGATGTTTCTTGGCCTCTATACGAGGATGGAAACCGTCCTATCCTGTTTATTCTGGTGACATGTGCTGTAAGTGACGGCCATGTTCTGGATTCATGATAGACGTATAGGGGTGTATGTGTGCTGGTGTATGCTTGTGGTGTGTATACGCCTGCTGAGTATTTTGGCTATCCTTCCTCTTTCATTAACCGGTCTAGTGGAGCGTAACACCAGTTGGCCCACTGAACCTTTCCTCGCCCACAGGCGACTACATCAACCTCCTCTCACAGTCAAGAGTCCCCCGTAGCCTCTCCCACCCACCCAGGATTCGTCAGTAGCCTCTCCACCCACCCAGGATTCCTCAGTAGCCTCTCCACCCACCCAGGATTCCTCAGTAGCCTCTCCACCCACCCAGGATTCCTCAGTAGCCTCTCCACCCACCCAGGATTCCTCAGTAGCCTCTCCACCCACCCAGGAGTCCTCAGTAGCCTCTCCACCCAAGAGTCCTCAGTAGCCTCTCCACCCACCCAGGATTCCTCAGTAGCCTCTCCACCCACCCAGGATTCCTCAGTAGCCTCTCCACCCACCCAGGATTCCTCAGTAGCCTCTCCACCCACCCAGGATTCCTCAGTAGCCTCTCCACCCACCCAGGATTCCTCAGTAGCCTCTCCACCCACCCCAGGATTCCTCGGTAGCCTCTCCACCCGGGAGTCTGGCACGAGGATATAAATGTAAGATTGAAACGCAGATTCAAAGAAACGGAAATACTCGTGGCCCAATCCGTTAAAAATGTGACGTATTAATACAATTAAAGCGCAGTAATATAGTCGTTTACTATGCATTGGTTAGGTTGGTTCTCTTGGGTTGGAACGTTTCTGGTTATGAAAAATAGTTGCATTTTTACGGAATGACAAATCGAAAGAACGCCACCCCCCCCCTCTCTCTCTCTCTCTCTCTCTCTCTCTCTCTCTCTCTCTCTCTCTCTCTCTCTCTCTCTCTCTCTCTCTCTCTCTCTCTCTCTCTGTCTCTGTCTCTGTCTCTCTCTCTCTCTCTCTCTCTCTCTCTCTCTCTCTCTCTCTCTCTCTCTCTCTCTGTCTCTCTCTCTCTCTCTCTCTCTCTCTCTCTCTCTCTCTCTCTCTCTCTCTCTCTCTCTCTCTCTCTCTCTCTCTCTCTCTCTCTCTCTCTCTCTCTCTCTCTCTCTCTGTCTCTCTCTCTCTCTCTCTCTCTCTCTCTCTCTCTCTCTCTCTCTCTCTCTCTCTCTCTCTCTCTCTCTCGCTCGCTCGCTCGCTCGCTCGCTCGCTCTCTCGCTCTCTCGCTCTCTCGCTCTCTCGCTCTCTCACTCTCTCGCTCTCTCGCTCTCTCTCTCTCAAAAGAAATCAATGCATTTATGCGTTTATACACATAATTCTGAAGTCAAGATGCCATGCACGAAGTTGAGGGTCGTGAGTATTGTTTGTCTCCTCTTGTTCCTCTTATAACATTAATAAAGGTCAGGATATGGTTCATAATGTGTTTATTAATGCTTGGTTTGATGTAAACATATAGTTTGCAAAAATGTTACGGTTTTCACCAGTGTTTCCGTAAGCAGAAACTATTGTTATTCTTCAATATTGAATGTATGATTTATTTGTTTAATAGGGAAAATAAACACAACCTATTTTATTTCTCGATTTACGAGTTATTTAACATTTTTTTTTATTTTTTTCAGGTATGGTTTTGAGTATTCTGAGCTATAAAAACGTAAGTAATTGAAAGTATATGGGAAGACCTGCGGCGACCTGAGTTCAAGTCCTGACGTGGGGGGGGGGGGGTCATGTAACACGGGTCGGGGTTCCTCTCTCTACTTCCTTCTTTCTTTACCCTCTACCCGTATTCTTACTTATATTCTCTACCAAGGGACTCCAAAAACTTTTACCAAAGCCAACTCCACGCCACGTGGTCCTAAGACGATTGACCGACTTAGGATTCTACACCCAGTATGACGTGACCTAGGCTCTGAACAAAATCCTAGAGTCGCCTCTATGCTGCCACCACCAGACCAGTAAAAAGAAGAGCAATGATCGAGGTCTGGATCGATCACGCTAATTAATCAACCTAGGGGCTTGATCCCCACTATATACGATGACCTTGAGTGTGGAATAAATTACACGGTAATGATAATTCCGATTCGATGTTAGAATCGGCGCCCAATCCAACTTTACCTCGTGTGGACCACGTGACCAGGACAAGTATACACATAACCAAATGGAGACAGTAAAAATGCAAATTATTAAGAAATTTAATTTATTAAAAGAAAACTAAAACAAAATCTAAAAATGTTCACTCCCTATCACTTTAACACTCCCTACTTGACCTGAATGGCAAATGAGACTATTTCTATACATAACCATAGCAACTATACCTTGGGCGACCAGCTCTAGCTGTTGGCTGGTCTCGGGGAGAGGTAAGATGTTTGACCTCTCCCAGCTGCTTCCGTGACCACACTGATCTGTCCTCGTCTGATCTCGCCCAGACTAGAACATTGTATTGTTCCGCATCGCTTACCCAGTTACTTTAGCAAGGTTAAGTTATAACAATTATCCTCTGTTTATACTGAATTGATCCAGACTGGTTGAATTATTTTACTTTAATTAGATTACACAAACATCTAACGGCAAAGCTGTTCCCGATCACAAAAATGGTTATTAAAACTTTGAGAAATATTAGACATGTCAACCCTGCTGACCTATGACCGCCGGTCACTCCGCCTTAAAAGTTAGATCTGATTCGTGACGTCACTGATGGTGACTTAAACTCAATAATTAGAATACTCTTGATATTGTATCCAGTACTATTATACAATACAATTTTAATGCAAAATGAATAAAGGCTAATTTTCTCTAAATTACTGAATACTATAGGATGATTCATTATACGCAGCTATGAACAAAGATGCCCGCCATTTGTGACTCAGACCTGCTAATTCCCAGGGGACTGGGCGTTGTTGAGAGGTCAGGTCCCTACTCGAACTTCTGGAACCTTCTGGAATAATTCTTACAACAGCCTAGTTTGTTACAGTCATAGAATTAAAGTGATTTAATGTATGGTGACTAATCAAGCTTTGATTATATATATATATATATATATATATATATATATATATATATATATATATATATATATATATATATATATATATATATATATATATATATATATATATATATATATATAAGGAATACACCTTGTATTCGTTACGTCGTCAACAGTTTTAAAAAAGAATCGGAAGTGTCGTCTGTCATGGAGAAAAGTTCGCCCGTTGTTTATTTTTTTGTGTTATAACCCATGGACCGTCAGTTGCCATGACGGCCGTCACTGAGAGTAGTGATGATTAATGTAATAATGTGATATTAATGATTTATATGAATCATCCTATGCAGATGATTAATATAAAGGCTACGTGGAGGATTACTCTACAACTATCCAGCAACATCACCTCATTCCTCCTCCACATATATATCATTTGAGTATTTAGAATAACATCGCTCTGCAGCCTCTGCTATATGAAGTAATTTCTACAATATACCGGCATTCGTTAACAATAATTTTGTATATGTGTAAATATTAGTCACCGTTCCCAGCCCTGGTAATATATGTTTTAGAGTAAGGGACTTGTATTTAATGGAACTATACGATCTGCCAGTCTTATTGTAATAACAATACAATACAATTTATCAGAAATATACACACGCTGGAAGATAAGAACTAGAAAAGCCCAGATCAGAACATTGTCACACAAGTTCCCTCGGAGTAACACAAGGCGAACAATTGCTGCAAATTCCACCTGAGAGGAAATAGAACGATGGAGTCATGTCATATCTGGAGGGCTTCCCACCCACGCTTGGGTTTGTTGTGTATGTTGACCCATACTGACCTGTCCTAATCTGTCTTATGTACAGTACACGCCAGTCGCCAGGTCGACCCCGGCGCTGATCAATCTCAAAAGGTTACGGTATTTATGTGTTTGGCGTCTCGAGAATGCAAATCTGCCACCAGTACATGAGCTCTGTAGGTCAGTATCTGTAATATATGAACGGGTCAGAAAACTCTGTAACAGTCCTCTAGCCACCACAAGTGACCCTGCAAATTTTAATGAGACTGTCACTAAGCATCTGGCCTCCAACCTTAAATAGAAATCCTCCTTTTCTTGTTTTTTTTTATATTTATACCTTAAAAAATACGAATGTTATCTATGCCTTCACATGTCCACTTGTGAACTATCAGCACCAACGCTTTCAGTATATAACAAGATGACAGCATTTCTTTCAAAGCAACGCCGAACTGTTCGACAGATACAACAGAAGATAATCATAGCTGATGTACTTCACATTAAGAACTCTCCCAATTATCAACAGCCAGGGTGCACCTGGTTTCCTCCTACAATATAAAGGGCCGAGAGAAAACTTTTAGTTTCACACAACGCCCCAGTCGACCAATAAGAACGCATGGTATAATTACCCAACCTCCTTCGACATGATAAACATGAAAAATATACCATTGCAGTCGGTCATTAATATTGACTTTATTTCTGTCTCAGAGGATGCCGAGGTGTACTTTAGCAAAATTCGGCCTAAGCGACATGCATCAAGACCTTTAAAAGTGTCTAAAACTAATCAAAATGTTCATTTTCATAACATATGAATATGCATACAACATATTTTTATTAACAGATGGCCCATGTTTGAATAAATCTCAATGGAATATATTTTAAATCAGACAAAATACCACCAGATTTCGAGTGTTCAACACAATGTGTCGTTAGATAAGAAAAGGGGAAAGGTTAATATTTAATTACATTTGAACAAGGCACGGGAGTACAACTGTAATTCCTTCATGCTTTTCAAAACCCAGTAACTTCACAAATATCATTCCAAATAGGGTAGATATACCTTCCTGTCTGTCCCGTAAATGGTATGTGTTTGGTGTAGCTCTCCATCCCTGCGCTAGCACTTGAGTGGCTAACCTTGTCCTGTGTAGGGGACCGGAGCTATATACAAAAATGAGTAATAGCAATAGTAACATTACAAGTGGTTCATGACGAGTAGTATCACTTTTATAGTGTGGGAGCCAGCAGGAGCAGCCATAAAGTTACCAAGTGCGACGGCCAACATTAAGGCGAGCGTGATAGCCTAATTTATGCCTGCCTTAACATGGCCGCTACCCTGTAGGTAAGACCTGGCTGACTAGGCTAAGCCAGATGGGGGAGGAGGGAGCCTAGTGCCAAGGCTGCCTGCCTTCAATGCCCACCTCGGCTCAACTTCACCTCATTTCTAATTCCTTGTTGTTTGTTGTTTTGCTTGATCTGCTTTTGGCAATGTAAATAATCTGCAGCAGACGTGATTATTTGCAAGCCTATTTCAGCCGTGAGCCGCGTTTCCCCTCTGACATTCGTGTTGTTTTGGTGTTCAGCGGGATCTAGTGCAGCCTTGGGGCTAATATATTACTGTATTTTGACTTGCTTGGTAATAATTCGCTGTTTTTTTCTGTGTAATATCAATTTTATAATAAGTCTTTCTGAAGAAATTTTGTGTTTTTGTTACAATGCGTACAACAGTTTTTCGTGATAATTATGTTTAAGTATCGATGTCGTAACAAAAGTTATTCATTCACCATACAATAGTAAAATGGGAGAAATTAACATTTAAATTTAAGTGTATGTACGCCGTAAATCAGACAATTTAAATAGATTGCTACTCTTGACAGTTCAAATGAAAATGACGTCATTATTTCCGTCATTTTCACGTTAATGGAGGTTGACTTCGGTACAATAAGTAGCCCAGCGGTCCACGCTTGCCCTAACGCAAGCCTTATATAGCACTCAGGGAGAAAGGCTAAGGGAGTTGAACCTCACGTCCTTGGAAAACAGAAGAGTAAGGGGAGACATGATAACCACCTACAAAATTCTCAAGGGAATTGACAGGGTGGACGAAGACAAACTCTTTAGCAGGAGTGGAACACGAACAAGGGGACACAGGTGGAAACTTAGTACCCAGATGAGCCACAGAGATATTAGAAAGAATTTTTTCAGTGTCAGAGTAGTTAACAAATGAAATGCATTAAATATTGATGTGGTGGAGGCTGACTCCATACACAGTTTCAAATGTAGATATGATAAAGCCCAGTAGGCTCAGGAATCTGTACACCAGTTGATTGACAGTTGAGAGGCAAGCCAGAGCCAGAGCTCAACCCCCACAAGCACAACTAGGTAAGTACTCAAATACCCAGGCACACAACCGTTCTTATCCGTCCATTCCTTCCCTCCGGCCTATCCCAAATCCTTGTCCTCGTATCCCTTCCGTGTGTTATATTGTCATAATGGCTTAGCGCTTTCTCCTAATAATTACCATTGCAACCGTTCTTATTAGAATTTAAATAAAAATAACTGCACGAGAAGTAACCTAAAAACCAAAGGAGAGATTAATTTTGACATTTCGTTCTTAATTGTTCCTATTTGTACGTTTGTCTAAATATGACGGTAGTAAACCTTGGTTAAAGTTTTGCCATGATGCATCACATTAATGTGATTTTTTTGTGTATTATTATTATTATTATTATTATTATTATTATTATTATTATTATTATTATTATTATTATTATTATTATTATTATTTTACATGTGGATTCCATACAGGAGCCGCGTTCTCCAATTCTCGTCTCGCACAGGTTGCATACAGTGCACTTAATAATTCCTTGTCTAGATTTCTGAAAGTTGCTAGGAATGTTGCCTGCGTTGCATATGCCACTGATGTGATTCTGTTGACATGTGCTTCTGGAGTTATGTGTGTTATGTTATTTTGGAGTTATGAGGTTTGGTGTTATGTTTACTCTCAAATCCCTTTCTTTCTCAGATTTCGGAGTCTGCCCTTGCCTCATTGTGTACTTGGTGCTACATAGCCTTCCCGGCTTGGTGTCTTCTTTTGATAGTCACTTACTCATTGTATACTGTGTTTCGCTGTCTTTTTGCTCCCTCCCTCAATCTCAATATCTTGCATTTGCCTTGGGTTAAAGTCCAGCAGCCATCTTTCAGACCATTCCTGCAGTTTATCCAAGTCACCTTACAACAACGTTTTTCTTCTCCCCTATCTTAATTGTTTTTATATTGCTTTAAATTGTTAGCAAATATCGACATTTGAGTCAAGACATACCATGAAAGGAATGGGTCCCAAAAACCAACCCTTGTGTTACTCCACCGATCCTCCATCATGATTTCTCCTATCTCGCTGTGACTTTTTTAACAGGTACTCCCACGCCTACTTCAGTACGCTTTCCCTTACTGCATAATAGTCTTCACACACGTGTGTAGTCTCAGCATGCCCCCTGACCCCATGGTGTTGGTGCTGCGTTAATGGTTGTCTGTTTGGTTAGTCGGATGTGAAGATGAGGCTCGGGCGATGTGTGTGTGTGTGTGTGTGTGTAGTGCTTCCGCGAGGCTCCCGGGCCTTGTAGCCTACTGTGTGAGGTAAGGGAGAGCCAATCCCCAAGTGTGTGTGTATATATATATATATATATATATATATATATATATATATATATATATATATATATATATATATATATATATTGCCCGAAACGCTGTGGATATTAGTGGCTTTAGGTATTGTATGTACTAGCGCTATCTAGAAATCCAACATTATGTTTGTAACTCATCTTCTATGTATGTACTTTTACCCATATAAACAGTTTGATTTTGATTTTTGATTTTGATATGGTTGGTTAGTTCCTGGCCCTCGCCGCGCTTTCTCTCTCTCTCTCTCTCTCTCTCTCTCTCTCTCTCTCTCTCTCTCTCTCTCTCTCTCTCTCTCTCTCTCTCTCTCTCTCTCTCTCTCTCTCTCTCTCTCTCTCTCTCTCTCATATTTTCATCATTATTTCTTCCTTAGTCGCGTAATTTTGTGTTCCAACACCTTTCTGTTTACCTGTGGTGCAGTATATGATCCTTGCTCTCTTGTAGGTCTAGTACGATGTTTCCCACTACTCATAGCCTCGTGCTGCCCTTCTCACCACTCGCAGCTTCCTCTTTACCATCTATGGATTTTAGTCTCTTGGCAACGTCCATCGTTTGAATAATCCTCCTTGGTTTGTGCTTTTATTAGCTCATATCTGAACGTGTGTGTGTGTGTATTTACTATTTGTATTACTCTCTGTATTTACTATTTGTTTTTACTATTCCTATTTACTATTTGTGCCTGCAGAATCGAGCTATTAGCTCTTGGTCTCCTGCTTTTATAACCAATCTTTGTTTCCTTTATTATGTCTACTACTTACATTTCTCTAAAACACGCAGACACACACACACACACACACACACACACACACATACATTCCCAGGAAGCAGCCCGTAGCAGCTGTCTAACTCCCAGTTACCTATTAACTACTAGGCGAACAGCCACACCAGGGTGAAAGAAACTCTGCCCATTTGTTTCTGCCTCGGCCGAGAATCGAATCAAGGCCCTTAGGACTACGACCCCCAAGCACTGTCCACTCAGCCACGAGCCCCTTGTGTGTGTTTGAAGGGGATGGGGGGAGAGAGAGAGGCACATAATTCCCTCAGTCCCCTCACGATGCCACTGAGAAAAAAGATTGCATCATCCACAACAATGTTATAAAAACAAATGAGATACACTGTTGAAATAAACCATGCACACAGATATTAACGAAACTATGTGCATGGTATACTAACACATTGCTCTATATGGCCTGGCTGTGGTATTATTAGTTGTGGGCTATACAATAGCTGCACTATGTTTGACCTACAAAATTGTTCTTAAATGAATGGTTGAGGCGTGACCTGATTGTGTCACGGTCAACAGTGTGTGTGTGTGTGTGTGTGTGTGTGTGTGTGTGTGTGTGTGTGTGTGTGTGTGTGTGTGTGTGTGTGTGTGTGTGTACTCACCTATATGTACTCACCTATATGTGCTTGCAGGATCGAGCATTGACTCTTGGATCCCGCCTTTCTAGCTATCGGTTGTTTACAGCAATGACTCCTGTCCCATTTCCCTATCATACCTAGTTTTAAAAGTATGAATAGTATTTGCTTCCACAACCTGTTCCCCAAGTGCATTCCATTTTTTTACTACTCTCACGCTAAAAGAAAACTTCCTAACATCTCTGTGACTCATCTGAGTTTCCAGTTTCCACCCATGTCCCCTCGTTCTGTTATTATTACGTGTGAACATTTCATCTATTTCCACTTTATCAATTCCCCTGAGTATTTTATATGTCCCTATCATATCTCCTCTCTCCCTTCTTTTCTCTAGTGTCGTTAGGTTCAGTTCCTTCAGCCGCTCTTCATATCCCATCCCTCGTAACTCTGGGACAAGCCTCGTCGCAAACCTCTGAACCTTCTCCAGTTTCTTTATGTGTTTCTTCAGGTGGGGGCTCCATGATGGCGCGGCATACTCTAAGACGGGTCTCACGTAGGCAGTGTAAAGTGCCCTAAAAGCTTCCTCATTTAGGTTTCTGAATGAAGTTCTAATTTTCGCCAGTGTAGAGTACGCTGCTGTCGTTATCCTATTTATATGTGCCTCAGGAGTTAGATTAGGTGTCACATCCACTCCCAGGTCTCTTTCTCGAATCGTTACAGGTAGGCTGTTCCCCTTCATTGTGTACTGTCCCTTTGGTCTCCTGTCACCTGATCCCATTTCCATGACTTTACATTTACTGGTGTTAAGCTCCAGTAGCCATTTCCCTGACCATCTCTGCAGCTTGTTTAAGTCCTCTTGGAGGATCCTACAATCCTCGTCTGTCACAACTCTTCTCATTAATTTTGCGTCATCTGCAAACATTGACATGTATGATTCCACTCCTGTAAACATATCATTTACGTAAATTAGAAAGAGGATTGGTCCCAGCACCGATCCTTGAGGTACTCCACTTGTTACTGTTCGCCAGTCCGACTTTTCGCCCCTTACCATTACCCTCTGGCTCCTTCCTGTTAGGTAGTTCTTCACCCATACTAGGGCCTTTCCGCTTACTCCTGCCTGCCTCTCAAGTTTGTATAGCAGTCTCATGTGCGGTACCGTATCAAAGGCCTTTTGGCAGTCAAGAAATATGCAGTCTGCCCAGCCTTCTCTGTCCTGCCTTATCCTTGTTACTTTATCATAGAATTCTAAAAGGTTTGTTAGGCATGATTTCCCTGTCCAGAACCCATGTTGGTGCTTGTTTACAAACCCAATGCTCTCCAGGTGTTCAACAAGTCTTAGCCTAATTATTCTTTCAAGTATTTTGCAGGGGATGCTTGTCAGTGATACGGGTCTGTAGTTAAGTGCCTCCTCCCTTTTTTGAAAATCGGTACGACATTTGCCTCCTTCCAGCAACAGGGCAATTCTCCCGACATAAGTGACTCATTAAAGATCATTGCCAGAGGCACGCTGAGAGCCTGCGCTGCCTCTGAGTATCCACGGTGATACTTTGTCTGGTCCAACAGCTTTATTTGCATCCAGTGTTGTAAACTGTTTCATTACATCCTCTGCTGTCACCTCTATATCTGATAGTCTTTCATCTTGGGTAATCTCTTCTAACAAAGGGAGCTGCTCAGGCTCGGTTGTGAACACTCCATGGAATTTTGCATTCAGTACCTCGCAGATTTCCTTGTCGCTTTCTGTATATGCCCCTTCTGTTTTCCTCAGTCTTGTCACTTGGTCATTTACCGACATCTTCCTTCTTATATGGCTATGTAGTAATTTTGGTTGCTTTTTCGCTTTGACTGCAATATCGTTCTCATAATTTCTTTCCGACACTCGTCTTATGTTAATGTAATCATTCCTAGCTCTGTTACATCTGACACACACACACACACACATATGTGTGTGTGTGTGTGTGTGTGTGTGTGTGTGTGTGTGTGTGTGTGTGTGTGTATGTGTGTGTGTGTGTGTGTGTGTGTGTGTGTGTGTGTGTGTGTGTGTGTGTGTGTGTGTGTGTGTGTGTGTGTGCGCGTGTGCGCGTGTGTGTGTGTGAGGGGAGGGACACCCGCCATCCCACTCCGCTACTTTCCTTACCTTGCCTAACAGGGTTTACCTAACAGTGATTGGTATTCTTGTTCGTCTAGTGCCAGGTTTCATTCCTTTATTTTATCTTCTCCTCTTGTGTTTTATTTATCCTATTTTCACCACCCTCCCTCTTCCTCTCTACTTGTTGTCGCCTGCTTCCTCCTTCTCTAACTTCTAATCCTTCTCCTCTTCCTCTAACTCCTATTCCTCCTTCTCCTCTTCCTCTAACTCCTATTTCTCCTCCTCCTCCTCTCCAAACTGCCGCTCCCCGCCCTCCACAGGAGAGACTTCCCAGGACCCACGATCTGGTTTTCTTCTCACATTCTTGGCGTGTTTGAACACGCCTCTCCACCCTTACTGTTGCATTTCTTCTCTCTTTCTCTCTCCTTTCTCTCCTCTATCTCTCCATTCTCCTCTATCTCCTTCCTCTATATCTCTCCTATCTCTCTCTCTCTGTCGTCTCTGCAGTAACGATGTGTAACGGTGGCATAAAGAGCGTAGTTTAGTGCTCCCGAAGATAACTTTGGTATATGTTGAAAGGTGTTCTCTTATCTGTTTCTCTGATGTGCTGCCCGTGCACGGCGTCCCTCCCTCCGTAGCACAGGAGAGAGAGAGAGCACCTACACAGATTACATGAGATAATACGGAAGGAACATACAGTACAGTAAAACATTCCCCATTGTGGGGGGGGGGGAGGCTTCATGTACACTCGCACAGGCTCACACACACACACACACACACACACACACACACACACACACACACACACACACACACACACACACACACACACACACACACACACACACACACACACACACAACAGAGAAGAGGCAGACCAGTGAACTACAGACCAGTGTCGCTCACAAGCATCCCTTGCAAAGTACTTGACTTATAAGGTTAAGACTAGTTGCACACCTGGAAAGAATTAGGTTTGTAAGTAAACAACAACATGGCTTTAGAGCAGGGAAATCATGCCTGACGAACCTCCTGGAGTTTTATGGTAAGGTAACGAAAATAAGGCAAGACAGAGAAGGATGGGCAGATTGCATATTTCTGGACTGCCAAAAAGCCTTTGAAACAGTACCACACAGAAGGCTATTATACAAACTTGAGAGGCTGGCGGGAGTAGATGGAAACGCACTAGCATGGGTAAGGAATTACCTGACAGACAGATGTCAGAAAGTGAAAGTGAGGGGCGAGGAGTCGGACTGGTGTAGAGTAACAAGCGGGGTGCCTCAAGGATCGGTGCTGGGCCCCATACTATTTCTCATTTATGTAAACAACTTGACTGCAGGAGTCGAGTCTTTTATGTCACTGTTTGCAGATGATGCAAAACTAATGAGGGGTTAAGACAGATGAAGATTGTAAGATTCTCTAGGATGACTTGAACAGGTTGCAGATATGGTTCGAGAAATGGCTGATAGAGTTCAACACTAACATGTGCAAGGTGATGGAAATGGGGACAGGAGCCAGGAGACCGAAAGGCCGATACATGACTAAAGAAAACTACCTCCCTATAACAACTAGAGAAAAAGACCTGGGAGTGAATATAACACCAAACCTAACTCCAGAGGCTCATATAAATAGAATAACGTCAGCCGCATACTCTACTCTGGCAAGTGTCAGAACATCCTTCAGAAACTTGATTAAGGAGGCTTTAAGATCATTTTATACCGCCTATGTGA
>NC_091154.1:35729599-35764599 GCF_040958095.1 Procambarus clarkii | reverse complement strand
AGGTCACGGGTATCGTCCAGTAAACAGAAGGTCACGGGTACCGTCCAGTAAACAGAAGGTCACGGGTATCGTCCAGTAAACAGAAGGTCACGGGTACCGTCCAGTAAACAGAAGGTCACGGGTATCGTCCAGTAAACAGAAGGTCACGGGTACCGTCCAGTAAACAGAAGGTCACGGGTACCGTCCAGTAAACAGAAGGTCACGGGTACCGTCCAGTAAACAGAAGGTCACGGGTACCGTCCAGTAAACAGAAGGTCACGGGTACCGTCCAGTAAACAGAAGGTCACGGGTACCGTCCAGTAAACAGAAGGTCACGGGTACCGTCCAGTAAACAGAAGGTCAGCATATAATTGGGGAAAAGACAGAGTGGGGAGCGGCTGCGAGTGGATCGGTACAGGGCGTTGTCCTGGGACCTTTATTGTTTACATTATACATCAATTATTTAGATGTCAAGAGTGAGCACATGGACCTTCAAAATGGAGTGAACATGTGCAGTTAAGTGCTGGTACGTGTCGTGTTCTAATCCTAGGAAAATATCCCATCCTAGCTAGAGTTATTAGGGGAAAGCACCAAGTCATTACGACTATATAGCACTTGGAAGGGATCAGGATAAGGATTTGGGATGGGACGAAGGGAAGGAATGATACCCAACCAGTGGGACGGTCGGGGATTGAACGCCGACCTGAATAAAGCGAGACCGTCGCTCTACCGTCCAGCCCATCCTAGCTAGAGAAACAGGTATCTGATACCACTGTTTTCCTGTGTTTAGAAAATCGTACATGTACCACCACTGAGCTGCTCCTGCCAATCTTGATTCCATTTTGAAAGTCTGTGTTCAGCTCCGGTGAAAAGAATTTGGGAGTGATGATTAACAGGAATCCTAAACCAAGGAAACAATTAATATATGTTCGAAAATAAGTTCAATTGGGTCACAAGACGGAGAAGAGTGTCCTGAAAGTTACAGTGGTCAGAAACGTGACTTCTATCAACACTGAACGAAATAGATAGCTCATTACGTAAGTAAGAAGACCACGAATGTTCTCTATGCCTCTACCTATATATTTGGAGCCATGGGGAACTGTCAGCCCCATTGCTCTCAATATATAGGCAGGGAGACACCGCCTCTGGGGATGCTAAGTTGTATTTTAGTAAAACTCATGAAACCCATTTAAAGTTTAAAATTAACTTTGAAGAATTAAGATCTTATACACCTTCCTAAGAAATATAAAGATTGGAACAAGTCATTTATTATTTGTCATATTCAGTAACACATGTATAAAGAACAACTGCTTCCGATTTTATATTTATATATTTATATAAACACTGGAGAGGGGGGATCTGTCCAGTTCTCTCTCCCACCCTCCCTATTACTGTCTCCCTCACTCCCATTCTCCATGCCCTCTGGTGTTCTTAGTATTCATTGGGAACATTTCCTCTTTTTTTTCACTGCCAATCCCTCCCTAGGTATTTTATACGTTAGTATCATATCTCCACTCTCCTCTTTTTCTAGCTTCGTTAGGTTTAGTTCTTTCAATCTTCATATCCCTATCCCTGCCAATTCTGGGACGAGCCTCATTGCAAATTTCTGAAACTTTTCGAGTTTCCTTATTTTGGATGGGTGCTCCACGGTGACACTAACAACAGCCACACTAACCACAATAGTTAGAGTAAGCACACTATACACAATAGGAACACCAACTACAGTAGCCCCACCAACCACAACTACAACAACAACAGCCTCACCAACTACAACAGCCCCACCAACAACAACAACAGCCCCCACCAACAACAGCCCCAACAACTACAACAGCCCCAACAACTACAACAACAACAGCCCCACCAACTACAACAACAACAGCCTCACCAACTACAACAACAACAGCCCCACCAACTACAACAACAACAGCCTCACCAACTACAACAGCCCCACCAACAACAGCCCCACCACCAACAACAACAGCCCCACCAACAACAACAGCCCCACCAACAACAACAGGCCCACCAACTACAACAACAACAACAGCCCCACCAACAACAACAGGCCCACCAACTACAACAACAACAACAGCCCCACCAACTACAACAACAGCCCCACCAACTAAGAAGTGGCCAAGTAAACAAAGAAAGTGTTAGCGCAGGCAACAACACGGCCAGACCACAGAGCTGGGAACCAGAGACACATGTGAGTCACACACATGTATGAAAGAACTTAAGCTTAAAGAACTTAAAATAAAACGAGACAGGTTAGAAGAAGCAGTGGTTGGAGCTAACTTGGGAATATATACACCGAGAACTGTATTATCATACACCCAAGTGTACCATAATACCGAGAAGTGTACCATAATTCACGGAAAAGTGTACCATAATATACCGTGAAGTCTACCATAACTAGTTATAGATACACTAAAAGTTTTATATAATATTGGGGTAATACCGTGGGCTCGAACCCTTATCCCCTGGTTTCCATATTTACTCATATATAATCACGTTCTTGTGATTTCAGTGTACAGTGAACATTTCCTTTGGTCCTGAGCAGAGTTCGGTATACTTGTGGTTGGTCAGTAGGCTACTGTGGCGGCCATTCGGTAAAAAAAATCTAGCATTTTATCCTAACCGGAAATGCACAACCCTAAGCAACCATTTAGCCTAAGAGTCCGATTCATAGAAAACTTGATTATTTGTGAGCAGTTACTCAATTAGTTGCATTTGTTTCGTTGGTTGAGATAATGTAAGAAACGTGACCTATTAGTTGAGAGGACGGGTTGTTTAATTACGACACCCCCCCCCTCCCCCCCAAGTGATTGATAGGCCTTAAACCCAACAATAAACCAAGCTAATTCAATGCACATTTTAAAATGTAAATATAGTAAGTTATGTTTGAAAATTGACTCATCAGTCATTGTATTTGCTTCACTTCAATTCACTTGGTTATTAGATCCGGTCGCTAATGTTAATGGAGATCCCGAGCTGAATGACTAAATCCAGAGAAATCTACAAATTATTATTTGTAGATTTTAGAGAAGTATAAATCTGCAACCATTGTTAACCCTCAGAGTGCGCAGTTGTCTCTCCCGGGCCACCAAGGTACACAATTCTTAAAATATTCTATAAAAATAATTTTAACCTTTTTTTTTTATCTGCAAATGAAAGGTAATAATATTTACCAGAATTATTACTGTGTAAATTAATAATACTGTACTTTATTGCCTAAATAAATATTAAAGCTAATTAAATATGGTTATTGATACTGGTTCCTGAAATTTTTTTAAGTTACCCATTAATTTAACGTTTTCCTATTATGTTGGATTTAAGAAAACCAACCAATCCAAAAACTATCTGCAACTCTTGTTTCAATCTTGACGACGAACGGACGTCTGGAGACCTACTCCGCCTGGGAGCCGCTGGATCGCGATTATGGATTTTGATACTGTCGTTTGGCGTTCCTATTCAATAGTCCGGATTTTTACGACGCTTGGGGTCCCAGGGTAGTTAATAGATTTTGAACGTTTTCTGTCTGGTTCTTGGGGCAGGGTGACTGTGTCCGGTGCCGGCTGTGGCGGGAATTGGTGGGTCTTGGTGGGCTCCTGGTGTGCTCGCAGCCGTGGTGGGCTCCTGGTGTGCCCTCAGCCGTGGTGGGCTCCTGGTGTGCCCTCAGCCGTGGTGGGCTCCTGGTGTGCCCTCAGCCGTGGTGGGCTCCTGGTGTGCCCTCAGCCGTGGTGGGCTCCTGGTGTGCCCTCAGCCGTGGTGGGCTCCTGGTGTGCCCTCAGCCGTGGTGGGCTCCTGGTGTGCCCTCAGCCGTGGTGAGCTCCTGGTGTGCCCTCTGCCGTGGTGGGCTCCTGGTGTGCCCTCTGCCGTGGTGGGCTCCTGGTGTGCCCTCTGCCGTGGTGGGCTCCTGGTGTGCCCTCTGCCGTGGTGGGCTCCTGGTGTGCCCTCTGCCGTGGTGGGCTCCTGGTGTGCCCTCAGCCGTGGTGGGCTCCTGGTGTGCCCTCTGCCGTGGTGGGCTCCTGGTGTGCCCTCAGCCGTGGTGGGCTCCTGGTGTGCCCTCTGCCGTGGTGGGCTCCTGGTGTGCCCTCAGCCGTGGTGGGCTCCTGGTGTGCCCTCAGCCGTGGTGGGCTCCTGGTGTGCCCTCAGCCGTGGTGGGCTCCTGGTGTGCCCTCAGCCGTGGTGGGCTCCTGGTGTGCCCTCTGCCGTGGTGGGCTCCTGGTGTGCCCTCAGCCGTGGTGAGCTCCTGGTGTGCCCTCAGCCGTGGTGAGCTCCTGGTGTGCCCTCAGCCGTGGTGAGCTCCTGGTGTGCCCTCAGCCGTGGTGGGCTCCTGGTGTGCCCTCAGTCGTGGTGGGCACACCAGGAGCTTGCTGGCTTCTGCTCTATCGGAAGGCACTGGATGACGTTTTGCGTTTAAGTTGGGGCCTGAGTATTTGGTTTTGCTTCCCAGTGTTGGTTGTGACTGGTGCTTTTCACCCTGAGGAACGCTTGGAGCTCCCCAATCATCTGCCCATCTATCTGTGTGTTTATTTGCCGCGAGACATGTTAGTTTCCGCTGATAAGCGACATTCATTTCACCATTAGGCTTTGCGATTAACCCTTCGCGGGTACGCCTGGAGGCATCCGATCCCACGATCGTCGCCGCCCCTAAATCAACAACAACAATAATAGTATCTGTAGTTACTATGGATGAAGATACAAAGTATGGACTGTTTGTACCATTAATTTTGTAACACTCCCAAGAAAGAAGGCAAGAACCAAACCCAATGTTTACTTGGACGAGCATAATGCATACATGTGCTAAATTAGGCCTAGGATTTCTTATTAAGGCTTTGGATTGTCTAGGCCTAAGCCAAGTTATGGTTATGGCAACTTTTTTTTTCATGCCTTTTCACTTTCATTGTTTTCATTTCAAAAAACAAACGCAAAGTTTTTTGCGGTACAACCGTCTGTATTTTGAATATTCCACCATGGATAGACCTCGATAGAATATTTGAACATTCTATTGAGGTCTATGAATTTTTAGATTAAATCCTTATGCCTCTGTTATAAGTCTACATGTTTGAAATAGATGTCCATTCAAGAGTTCCAGATATTTAAAACATACTAATTGTTTTAAAGAATTTTCCTTTCGCCTTATCCACTGTCAAGCTGAGAGCTGAAGGCTTTGCAGCTGCAGACAGCTGAGAATTTCAGGTTTTATGCTGCGGGAAAGGTGTATCCCGAGTGCCATTGGCAAACTGACAATTATGTCACTGGGACAATTCTAGAAAGAATATTCCTTGACCTCCCGTTAAATCGTTAATGGGGTTACAACCTCAGTAGGATAGGTTAATTCCCAGACATTGTGCCTCAGTGTTCCACACAGATTATTCGTGGCTCTTCAAGAATTGTTACATGTTCATTCTGTTCAACAATACAAATTATTTTAATGTACAAAGATGGGGTACTGTGTTGTAGGTGTAAAGCCGGTAAGCAAATTGAACATATTGGAAGGGTAAATAGCAGAGGCTACCTACATGCGTAGTTTTAAATAGAGATATGATTAGAAAGATAAGGTCGAAAAACACTGCATTATGCGACCTACAATAAGAAAGTCGGGGACCAAAAGCTAAAGCTCGGGTCCTACAATCCCTATTAGGTAAGAATACACGCACATATCCATGGCTGTTATTTTGAGACATCTAATATTATTCCTAAAACATTTTAAGTAAAATATGGAGAATGTTTAATGGACAAGCACTCGTGAACATGAGGATGGGGGAGGTTGATGAGGACCGGCCACTTGCTTACATTGGCTCAACACCCTCATGACGTCTTGAGGTGATGGACCCGTTATGCTTGTTGATGTGACGATATGTTGCCTCTCTCCCTCCCTCATGCACTGTCCTCCCTCCCTCCGTCATGCACTGTCCACCCTCTCTCATTCCTTCATGCACTGCCCCCCATCCCTCCCTCTCTCCCTCCCTCATGCACTGTCCTCCCTCCCTACCTCCCTACCTCCCTCATGCACTGCCTCCCTCCCTCTCTCCCTCCCTCATGCACTGTCCTCTCTCTCTCCCTCCCTCATGCACTGTTTCCTTCCTTACTCTCACTACCTTCCTCCTTTACTCCCTCTTAGATTACTTACATTTGTACCTCCTTCCCTTCAACTTGCCTCCTTTCTTAATTCCGGCCCTTAATTGCTGCCTGCCTGCCTGTTTGCCTGCCTGCCTGCCTGTTTGCCTGCATAGTTGTGTTAAACAGTGTTGATGGCTGCTGGAGGAATCAGTGTCAGGAGGTCGCAACAAAGAGGGTCAGCACTGGGTGGAGGGACACCTCCAAGTGCCACTCAGAAGCCTGTTGTAACTTGAGTACTTCTCATGTAAGGGAGCCTTCCCTTGAGGGAGGTTGAACTCCACTCCTCTCACCTCCTCCACCTCTCCACCACGTCTCTTCCCCCTCTCCTCTGCCTTCTTCACTGTCCCTTCTTCCACACCTCCCCCTCCTACTTCTACTTACTCTTTCTCACCTGTTCCATCTAGGGATCTACATCATCTCAACCCATTAATATTCTTTCCCGTCTCATATCTCTTGTTACACATCTTCCCTCTTTTATTTTCGTCAGTTCTTTCTCTGTTCTACCCCTCTCCATTATCCCTTCTTCCCTCTCCGCTCTTCCTCATGCTTTAGTCTCTTGTTCTGGTCTCTGGTCCTTGGTCTCGTGCCTCGGTTTCTTGTCCTGGTCTTGTGCAGTAGTCTCGTGTCTGGTTTCGTACACTGGTCTCGAGCCCAGATGTGTTTAATTTACAGTGTTTACAGAGGTGGTGTGTGTGAGCGTGCAGGGAGTGTGTACACGCGGGCATGTGCGTGACAGGGTTACACAGGTACCAGTCTTCTGAAGTATAGATAACAAAGCGGTGCTCACTGGATACTGCTTCGTCAGTATCAGCAACAGCAGGAGCAGTATATGTAATATCAAACTTTTGTAGCTTTTATACTCTACACAGCCTTCAGTGGCTGTCGTACTCAGCACAGCCTCCATACAAGGGGTAAGACCCCAGTACCTGGGCTGTGGTGGGTATGTGGGCCTGCGGGCCGCTCCAAGCAACAGCCTAGTGGACCAAACTCTCACAAGTCAAGCCTGGCCTCGGGCCGGGCTTGGGGAGTAGAAGAACTCCCAGAACCCTATCAACCAGGTATCAACCAGGTATCAACCCATCGGGACATGCAGGGCTCGCCACTTGTGAATGGAACACTTGTTAGTCTGTCTCTTATCCTTTGACCAGAAAAGGTCAAAGGACACACTTGACAGCAATCCTGGACCCTGGAGTGCGCTGTTCCCTCGTCAATAAGTGGCTTTCAAAAGGTAAAGGCTGAAGGGTTTAGACACTAATAGTAGCAGTTGTAGCCATTTTCGTGGTAACAACAGGTGCAGCATCTCCCCCCTCCCCCAACCCCTGCATGTGGAGTAACTAGCCAGACAGAGAGAGAGAGAGAGAGGGAGAGTATGAGGAGAGCCTTCCGCTATGGTAGCGTGACGTCATGGGGTTCAGATAGGATGGTTAGCTGTACCAGTGAGAGTAGGTAGTGTCCACAGCACATGGGGGGTATGGGAGGATGGGAAGGGTAGTTTCTCAAGGTTATAAAATGAGTTACGTTGCGTGTACAGTGTTGTGATGTCGGCGTCGTAGGTAGTAGCAAATTCCTAGGCAGATACGGCGGGGGTATAGACTCCACGTATACTCCCCCACCCCCTTCCTTGGTATGTATACCCAGGTATCCATACCAAGACACCATTGACACCGGTTGCGGCATTATCTTGTTTAACGTGCCGTACAATAATTGCCGTGATCCCCGTCCCCTACCTTCGTTCCCGACCACGCTGTAGTGGGCTTCAGTTACTGGCGAGGCTGTTCGTGTGTCGCTGGTCCTGGCGTTGGTGATCGTCTAGTGTCCTCCAATTACGGACTCCGAGTACTGATACCTGCGTGTACCTTGACCTCTTGACCCTTTGACAGGGCGGGCATTGTACTCCCTCAAGCCTGAGCGGTTTAGGATCTTGTGAGGTCATTTAAGAATAGATTGCCAACAGTTCACTAAAGCTGTTGATAATTTAATTGGATAAGCGTCCGTACTGTTTGTGGGTTGGGGCTTTGACCTCGCGGTGGCCTCTACCAGGCCGCGATGTGCGGGTACTTGACCTCGCGGTGTAGCCTACCAGAGCGATGTGCGGGTATTTGACCTCGCGGAGTGACCTACCAGAGCGATGTGCGGGTACTTGACCTCGCGGAGTGACCTACCAGAGCGGTGTGCGGGTACTTGACCTCGCGGAGTGACCTACCAGAGCGATGTGTGGGTACTTGACCTCGCGGAGTATCCTACCAGGCCGCGATGTGCGGGTACTTGACCTCGCGGAGTGACCTACCAGAGCGGTGTGCGGGTACTTGACCTCGCAGAGTGACCTACCAGAGCGATGTGTGGGTACTTGACCTCGCGGAGTATCCTACCAGGCCGCGATGTGCGGGTAATTGACCTCGCGGAGTGACCTACCAGAGCGGTGTGCGGGTACTTGACCTCGCGGAGTATCCTACCAGAGCGGTGTGCGGGTACTTGACCTCGCGGAGTATCCTACCAGAGCCGTGTGCGGGTACTTGACCTCGCGGAGTATCCTACCAGAGCGGTGTGCGGGTACTTGACCTCGCGGAGTATCCTACCAGAGCGGTGTGCGGGTACTTGACCTCGCGGAGTATCCTACCAGAGCGGTGTGCGGGTACTTGACCTCGCGGAGTATCCTACCAGAGCGGTGTGCGGGTACTTGACCTCGCGGAGTATCCTACCAGAGCGGTGTGCGGGTACTTGACCTCGCGGAGTATCCTACCAGAGCGGTGTGCGGGTACTTGACCTCGCGGAGTATCCTACCAGAGCGGTGTGCGGGAACTTGACCTCGCGGAGTATCCTACCAGAGCGGTGTGCGGGTACTTGACCTCGCGGAGTATCCTACCAGAGCGGTGTGCGGGTACTTGACCTCGCGGAGTATCCTACCAGAGCGGTGTGCGGGTACTTGACCTCGCGGAGTATCCTACCAGAGCGGTGTGCGGGTACTTGACCTCGCGGAGTATCCTACCAGAGCGGTGTGCGGGTACTTGACCTCGCGGAGTGACCTACCAGAGCGGTGTGCGGGTACTTGACCTCGCGGAGTATCCTACCAGAGCGGTGTGCGGGTACTTGACCTCGCGGAGTGACCTACCAGAGCGGTGTGCGGGTACTTGACCTCGCGGAGTATCCTACCAGAGCGGTGTGCGGGTACTTGACCTCGCGGAGTGACCTACCAGAGCGGTGTGCGGGTACTTGACCTCGCGGAGTATCCTACCAGAGCGGTGTGCGGGTACTTGACCTCGCGGAGTATCCTACCAGAGCGGTGTGCGGGTACTTGACCTCGCGGAGTGACCTACCAGAGTGGTGTGCGGGTACTTGACCTCGCGGAGTAGCCTACCAGAGCGGTGTGCGGGTACTTGACCTCGCGGAGTATCCTACCAGAGCGGTGTGCGGGTACTTGACCTCGCGGAGTATCCTACCAGAGCGGTGTGCAGGTACTTGACCTCGCGGAGTAGCCTACCAGAGCGGTGTGCGGGTACTTGACCTCGCAGAGTGACCTACCAGAGCGGTGTGCGGGTACTTGACCTCGCGGAGTATCCTACCAGAGCGGTGTGCGGGTACTTGACCTCGCGGAGTGACCTACCAGAGCGGTGTGCGGGTACTTGACCTCGCGGAGTATCCTACCAGAGCGGTGTGCGGGTACTTGACCTCGCGGAGTATCCTACCAGAGCGGTGTGCGGGTACTTGACCTCGCGGAGTATCCTACCAGAGCGATGTGCGGGTACTTGACCTCGCGGAGTGACCTACCAGAGCGGTGTGCGGGTACTTGACCTCGCGGAGTATCCTACCAGAGCGATGTGCGGGTACTTGACCTCGCAGAGTGACCTACCAGAGCGGTGTGCGGGTACTTGACCTCGCGGAGTATCCTACCAGAGCGGTGTGCGGGTACTTGACCTCGCGGAGTGACCTACCAGAGCGATGTGCGGGTACTTGACCTCGCGGAGTGACCTACCAGAGCGGTGTGCAGGTACTTGACCTCGCGGAGTGACCTACCAGAGCGATGTGCGGGTACTTGACCTCGCGGAGTGACCTACCAGAGCGATGTGCGGGTACTTGACCTCGCGGAGTGACCTACCAGAGCGGTGTGCGGGTACTTGACCTCGCAGAGTGACCTACCAGAGCGGTGTGCGGGTACTTGCAAGACCAGTTAAGAGTTGATTGCTGAATATGTGTCTATATTCAGTTGTTTATTTTTGTTTTACCTTGTTTGACCATTTGCTTCATAAGTATCTATGGTTTTTTTTCATTCAGTTTATTTATAAGCTGCGAGTTTCTATGTTTTGCGTTGATTGATTGTATTTCTATAATTATTAAACGTTTATATAATTAAATCCTCCAGCAATGTTGAAGGGATGTAATCTGCTTACACACACACACACACACACACACACACACACACACACACACACACACACACACACACACACACACACACACACACACACACACACACACACATGTGCGAACATGTACGCTCTCTCACATGAACGTCCTCACATGGGGCAAAGAAGAATGGATCAATGAAAGGCTGAGAAGAAAGGCAGAGAGAGAGAGAGAGAGAGAGAGAGAGAGAGAGAGAGAGAGAGAGAGAGAGAGAGAGAGAGAGAGAGAGAGAGAGAGAGAGAGAGGTAAAGAGTGAGTGGCTGGCAGTGAATCAACTGAGGTTAGTTGGTGAAAATACATAAATGTCTCACGTTGTGATGTGGCCCAAAGCAGCAATTTTTATTTGGCAACATTGTTATGCTCCTTGAACATTTTGTTCACACAAGTCAAAATCCACATCTTTGTCAGCACATCTCTCGTGTTGTCGTGATCTGTCACCACCGAGACATCTTGGTTACTGATGTCTTGGTGGACACGTAGTTACTGCTGGGTGAACAGGGTCTATACGTGAAAGGAACCATGCCCAACCATTTCTGAACCGCTTGGATTCGAACCCGGGATCCCAGATTTTGGGTCGAGAACGAATCCGACTGTAGTACCGAGACCTTTAAATATCACGTAAAAAGATCACAAGCCCAGATCTAGGAAGATACTGTCAAATTTTCTAGTCAAATTGACTGGTCAAAATTTTCTCATTGGTTTCGGAAAATATTATATAGATTTACATATATTTCAAACAGTGGAATTGAAGAGCTTATATATATATATATATATATATATATATATATATATATATATATATATATATATATATATATATATATATATATATATATATATATTATATATATATATATATATATATATATATATATATATATATATATATATATATATATATATAGCTCCACGTATTTTGATAAAAAATACGTGGAGCTTTATACATAAATTTTGTCGGTGTTTAGACTCTTGGTTGGCCGAGCTGTCATCACACGGAACACAAGTTTTTGTTTTAATATACAATAGTTGTCAAAAATCTGTTCTGGCCTAGAGTGTTTTGAGTGCCAGATAATGGAGGAGAGGCTAAGGTGAGCTCGTATATGGCGTCCGGGCACTCAGGGGTTCTCCCTCTCACCTCTTGGCGCCCATTCATCATCTTCCAGCCACTCGTAAAATCAGAAAATGCATGATTTACCTCTGACATTAAGGGACCCGTGAGCATGGGGGGCGAGGCCCGATCCCTACCTTCCCTCAAGGGCATTCTCCCTCTATAGAGCGCTCTCTCTCATCCCTAGAGCTCTACCTCTATTCCAGATCTCCACCCACCCTCCCCTGCAGAGCTTCTCTCCACTATTCCACAGCTCCCACCCTCCCTCCACATCAGAGTTCCTTCCCTCCCTCCACATCAAAGCTTTCTCCCTCCTAACCCTCCTTCCCTTTCCGGAGCACCTTCCTTCCTTAACCTACTGGAACCGTCTTCGCCACAAATGGTCAGCTCACACATTTGATATCCTCGCTGCACCATAACTACTGCTTGTAGCGGCAGTAACAGCAGCAGCAGCAGCGACAGCAGCAGCAGCAGCAGCGGCAGCAGCAGCAGCAGCAGCAAGATCGTCATCACAGCGTCAACAACGATAATTATGATTTCCTGAAAAGGAGAACGAAGGAGGGACGATGTGTGTTCATTGCCCTCTGGTCCAAGAGCAGCGTTGCATTGCAGTGTTTTGTGTGTATGTTTGCCAAGGTGTGTGTGTGTGTGTGTGTGTGTGTGTGTGTGTGTGTGTGTGTGTGTGTGTGTGTGTGTGTGTGTGTGTGTGTGAGTGAGAGAGAGAGAGATAGTAAATCAACTGATCGATTGGTCATCATTACACGGCAAATGGAATATAATTTATTAGCAACCGGGGCAAAAATTACATGTGTGTGCCTTTGAAAAAGATTAAATGCATGTGTGTAGGCCTGTGGGACGCGGGTGTGGTGGTACACAACTTGAGGACAGGTGTGTGAGAGTGTACCGGCCCGGGGGGTAGAGCTCTACATCTGGCAACACACCTGGGAATGTTGAGGGAGAAAATGTTGTGTTAAAAATGAGAAACCTTTTGTTGCCATCTTTTCAGAAATTCTTCTGAAAAGTATCAACAAAGAGGGACACGAGCCTAAACATAAACACATATTGCACAACTTGCACGATTATTATAAACTAGATGGGAGCCGGTCGGCCGAGCGGACAGCACGCTGGACTTGTGATCCTATGGTCCCGGGGTCGATCCCGGGCACCGGCGAGAAACAATGGGCAGAGTTTCTTTCACCCTATGCGCCTGTTACCTAGCTGTAAAATAGGTACCTGGTTGTTAGTCAGCTGTCACGGGCTGCTTCCTGGGGGTGGAGGCCTGGTCGAGGACCGGGCCGCGGAGACACTAAAAGCCCCGAAATCATCTCAAGATAACCTCAAGATAGATGAATGGATTCAATGCACTTGTGTGCACAGAACCAATAGATGCTATTGCAAACACCACATGGATTAAAGATAGAAAAAATGGCGATTTTTAGAGAACGAAATTTAGGGATACAAATAGTTTCACGATGATTGATATATTTGACGAGGATGGGAAGGTTACCTTAAGGTTACCCCGAGATGAATTCGGGTCCCCGCGGCCCGGTCCTCGACCAGGCCTCCTTATCAATATTTTACCCAAAAGTTAAACTATTATGTCAGTCATAACATTAAAGGAGACACATACTGAAACACTTTGGGTTGACCTGAATGAAGCTAATGGAAGCCTTATAATAAGTTACATATTTGTTGTTACGAATGGCCAATGTAAGCCAGGCATATCTGGCCAGAATATGTACCAATATCATGGCTTATTTGAACACTGCAATCAAGACAGAGCTAGAAAGAATGTAATCAAGGCACATGGGGGACAGAACGTATTGAAAGAAAGACACGAGTCATACACGAGTCATACAAGAGTCATACACGAGTCATACAAGAGTCATACACGAGTCATACAAGTCATGCACGAGTCATACAAGAGTCATACCTGTATGACTCTTGCAGGCAGGTAAACACTTATGAAATACATTGTTTGGTAAGCTGATCTGCAGCTGAGGGCTTCCTCTCTCTCTCTCTCTCTCTTCTTTTGTGTTCCCTCACTTGTTGTGTTAATCTTTGGCGCCGAGTTTGTTCCCGTTGGTCCCTTATATCCTTATCTTACTCCCTGGTTATCCTTATCTTACTCCCTGGTTATCCTTCTCTTACTCCCTGGTTATCCTTCTCTTACTCCCTGGTTATCCTTATCTTACTCCCTGGTTATCCTTATCTTACTCCCTGGTTATCCTTCTCTTACTCCCTGGTTATCCTTCTCTTACTCTCTGGTTATCCTTATCTTACTCCTTGGTTATCCTTCTCTTACTCTCTGGTTATCCTTCTCTTACTCCCTGGTTATCCTTCTCTTACTCCCTGGTTATCCTTCTCTTACTCTCTGGTTATCCTTATCTTACTCCTTGGTTATCCTTCTCTTACTCTCTGGTTATCCTTCTCTTACTCCCTGGTTATCCTTCTCTTACTCCCTGGTTATCCTTCTCTTACTCCCTGGTTATCCTTCTCTTACTCCCTGGTTATCCTTCTCTTACTCTCTGGTTATCCTTATCTTACTCCTTGGTTATCCTTCTCTTACTCTCTGGTTATCCTTATCTTACTCCCTGGTTATCCTTCTCTTACTTCCTGGTTATCCTTCTCTTACTCCTTGGTTATCCTTCTCTTACTCCCTGGTTATCCTTCTCTTACTCCTTGGTTATCCTTCTCTTTCTCCCTTGTTATCCTTCTCTTACTCCCTGGTTATCCTTCTCTTACTCCCTGGTTATCCTTCTCTTACTCCTTGGTTATCCTTCTCTTTCTCCCTTGTTATCCTTCTCTTACTCCCTGGTTATCCTTCTCTTACTCCTTGGTTATCCTTCTCTTTCTCCCTTGTTATCCTTCTCTTACTCCCTGGTTATCCTTCTCTTACTCTCTGGTTATTCTTATCTTACTCCCTGGTTATCCTTCTCTTACTCCTTGGTTATCCTTATCTTACTCTCTGGTAATCCTTCTCTTACTCCTTGGTTATCCTTCTCTTACTCTCTGGTTATCCTTCTCTTACTCCCTGGTTATCCTTCTCTTACTCCTTGGTTATCCTTCTCTTACTCCCTGGTTATCCTTCTCTTACTCCCTGGTTATCCTTCTCTTACTCCCTGGTTATCCTTCTCTTACTCCCTGGTTATCCTTCTCTTACTCCTTGGTTATCCTTCTCTTACTCTCTGGTTATCCTTCTCTTACTCTCTGGTTATCCTTCTCTTTCTCCCTTGTTATCCTTCTCTTACTCCCTGGTTATCCTTCTCTTACTCCTTGGTTATCCTTCTCTTACTCCTTGGTTATCCTTCTCTTACTCCTTGGTTATCCTTCTCTTACTCCTTGGTTATCCTTCTCTTACTCCCTGGTTATCCTTCTCTTACTCCTTGGTTATCCTTCTCTTTCTCCCTTGTTATCCTTCTCTTACTCCCTGGTTATCCTTCTCTTTCTCCCTTGTTATCCTTCTCTTACTCTCCTGTTACCCTCGCGGCAGTTTCTCTCTGTTCGCAACATCGTTCTGCAGTCTTAAAAAAGAAAGAGCACTTGAGTGCTTTGTTCTCTCTCCTTTCTCACATCCACTTTCAGTCTCGATAATTACTCACTTCCAATTTCCGATCTCAAAGTTTGGCGGTCTTAATCTTCTCTGTTGCTTCTCCTTCATGCGCCCAACCACTTGGGGTGGACGGTAGAGTGACAGTCTCGCTTCATGCAGGTCGGTGTTCAATCCCCGACCGTCCAAGTGGTTGAGCACCATTTCTTTACCCCCGGTCCCATTCCAGATCCTTATCCTGACCCCTTGCAAGTGCTCTATAGTCGTAGTGGCTTGGCGCTTTATCCTTATAGTTCCTGTGCCTTCTTCATGCGCGCCTGCAGAATGCTTTTGTTAATGTGTTTCCTTGAGATGAGGAATGCAACCCACAACAGCTTTCTATTCCCGTGTACCTATTTACTGCTGGGTAAACAGAGGCATCAAGTGAAAGGAAACGTGGCCAAAACGTTGTTCTGTCCTGCCGCGGGGATCGAAGCCGGGATCGTGGGTTGTGAGTCAGTGACTCGGAGCCTGTGTACATGTGGGTGTCGCTTGGCCAACTGTTGTTTGTTTACCGTGTGTTGAGGGCTGTTCTAGTCTTTGCCTCTCTATTGTCTACTACTTTCTTTGTGCCATTATCCATTGTTTCTCTCTCTCTCTCTCTCTCTCTCTCTCTCTCTCTCTCTCTCTCTCTCTCTCTCTCTCTCTCTCTCTCTCTCTCTCTCTCTCTCTCTCTCTCTCTCTCTATCTCTCTCTCTCTCTCTCTCTCTCTCTCTCTCTCTCTCTCTCTCTCTCTCTCTCTCTCTCTCTCTCTCTCTCTCTCTCTCTCTCTCTCTCTCTCCTCTCTCTCTCTCTCTCTCTCTCTCTCTCTCTCTCTCTCTCTCTCTCTCTCTCTCTCTCTCTCTCTCTCTCTCTCTCTCTCTCTCTCATTTCATTCTGTGCTTCCTTCCCCTCACCTTAATGTAACACCTGATTCGCAGCATTATAACGCCTACGTGCTCGTCTTAGACCCTCTCAACTGAACTCTACTATGAAGAAGGGTAATTGGTGTAATGCTAATGTCTTTTTTATTCCCTTTTCTCTCAATTTTCCTCGCCCCCTTCTGCTACCCTGGCCAGCCATCACTACAGCAACGCTGCCAGCTGTTGGTGTGACTCTAGGGGGGGTTGAGCACCCCCCTCCCCCAGAGTGGGCACCCATGAACACCCACTGTCAGAATACATGTAGAACACATCTCTAAACCTGTCTACGTTAGAACACCCGGAAATGTATAGATGGTGGTTAGTTGTGTACAAGTGCTACAGTCACCTGTGGTCGGGTGACTCTCAACCAGGAGGTCTGGTCGACGACCGGGCCGCGGGGACGCTAAGCCCCGGAAGCACCTCAAGGTAACCGGGTGCTTAATGACTCGCTACACTGTGTGTTGCCTGATAGCTCTCTAACCTTGTCCATGGAGAGGACAGATAAACTGTATATATGGTAGGTAGCAATTAATATTTTTGTAATTAGCGTCAAAAGATTGTTATTTGCTTGGCTAAACGAACTAGAGGGCTCAGTTCCTGAACCGATTATTTGCCTCTGTAATCCTTTACACCACCGCTCACAGGATGGGTATGGGGTGCATAATAAATAATAATAAATAAATAAATAAATATTTATTCAGGTAAGGTACATACATACAAGGTAAGATACAAAAGTTGATGGATTTACAGATAGAGCTAGTACATACAATGCCTAAAGCCACTATTACGCAAAGCGTTTCGGGCAGGAAAAGATAAAGAAAGAAATTGAAATTGAGGTAGTAATGTATAAATGTTAAGGCCGTGTCTGTGGTAAACTACTGCGGTTAGACCATCTGCCGTCATTGTCACTACAAGTTTACTGGCAGAGCTAAGAGGGTTAAGCTAGGAAGGTAAGAGAGTTCTCGCAACCCTAGAGGAGAGGAGAAGCAGCGGGACATGATCACAACATAGAAGATATTGAGGGGAGTATGGTAGATGCAGAAGAACGGCCTTTCTAAATAGGCGAAAGCTGGAAACGTAAATGAGTCGAATAAAAATAAGGGCATTTTCGAACCCCGTACGGGTGGTCAGTAGGTGGAATACATTGAAAGAAGGACCATTCTGGACCATTCTCAAGTCACAATCGACTTGAGAATGGCCCAGGACGGACCGAAACGTCGTCGTCCCTTCACCTTCTAGTGTGTGGTCTGGTCAACATTGAAAGAAGTTGTGGAAGCCGCCTCCATCCACAAGTTTAAGGCCAGATTCGACAAAGAATTTGAACATTAGAATTATTAAATTATAACGCAACAGCTACAGCAAGACTGGCTGGTAGGCGGAGCATAAAGAGCTACAGACACCTCTACCCGGTAGACACTGGCAAGCACCGATAGGTAAGTACAGCTACCCGCTCCCGTCATTACCTGTAGCTACCACTACACCCCCCTCACACCACACCCCCCCCTCACCATCCCTCACACCCCCCCCCATCCCCCTCACCATCCCTCACTCCTGAAGTTCCCATCACTGTTTACTTTCCTGCCTCAACAGAGGCCAGCGCCTCCTCCCGTCCCGCCAGCCCTGATGATACCTGAGGTCAAGTCGTGACCCCAGCTCCCCTTATTAGGTCTGTCCCTTTGTCGGCTCTTCTGCGAGGCTTCCATCATGACCGTCTGCGTTACCCATCACCCTGGCCCACCAGTGGGGTAACTCACTGGTGGCCCACCCCTAGGGTAACCCCGCTGGCCCTCCCCTAGTGTAACCCCCTGGGGTACTTCACTGGCCCGCCCCTAGTGTAACCCCGCTGGCCCTCCCCTAGTGTAACCACCTGGGGTACTTCACTGGCCCGCCCCTAGTGTAACCCCCTGGGGTACTTCACTGGCCCACCCCTAGTGTAACCCCCTGGGGTACTTCACTGGCCCACCCCTAGTGTAACCCCCTGGGGTACTTCACTGGCCCACCCCTAGTGTATCCCCCTGGGGGTACTTCACTGGCCCACCCCTAGTGTAACCCCCTGGGGTACTTCACTGGCCCACCCCTAGTGTAACCCCCTGGGGGTACTTCACTGGCCCACCCCTAGTGTAACCCCCTGGGGTACTTCACTGGCCCTCCCCTAGTGTAACCCCCTGGGGTACTTCACTAGCCCACCCCTAGTGTAACCCCCTGGGGGTACTTCACTGGCCCTCCCCTAGTTTACCGAAAAGGATAACCTTTTGGCCCAGACACCTGACGCCCACACACTTAGCACCCACACTTGGCTCACACACCTGCTCCACACTCCCAGTCCACTCACCTCACCCAAACATCTTATCCAGTCCCAGAACTGCATCCCTGGATCCCCTCGTCCCACCCCCTTGGCCAATTCTTGGTTCAGCTCCCTAGCCCACCCCTATGACCGATTCTTGGCCCACCCTTGACCATCCTTGACCATCATTGGCCATCCTTGGCCACCATTGGCCATTCTATTTGGCCACACATCCTGCACTACCTGAAAGAAGAAGAATGAAATTAATATTGTCAACAGTTTTTCTATGAAGAACAGGAACTGATAACGACGAGGAAATACAAGTGATAAAATAATTGCTACACATTAAGGCAGTTGTTATGTGGCTGTGAAACTGTTGCATCTTAGTTTGTTTTTTCTACCACAGACTTGGCCAGACATTTACAATGCTAACCAGCATATATATACATTTTCTCCTGTCCTCCATGGACAGGGTTAGAGAGCTGTTAAACATATAGTTCAGTGATATAGCGTAGTCTTAGTGACATGTACAGTAGCAGTTAATGTGAAGTCTTATGACTTAATTTATGATAAGACTTTATGCAACTATAAACACGGTGTCAATTTCACGGTCGATGGTCTCAGTAGTTCTTTGTTATTGGGGGACAAGCTTCAGCTCTCGGCCACGATTTCTATTTTTCGGACATTTGTTGTACTTCCTTCCTTCTTGCTTCACGTGTGTGTACTCACCTAGTTGTACTCACCTAGTTGTGTCTGCAGGATCGAGCCAGTGGGTGGGCCAGTAACCGTGTGTGTGTGTGTGTGTGTGTGTGTGTGTGCTTGTACATGCCTAATTGTTCTTGTGGAGGTTGAGCTTCGGCTCTTTGGTCTCGGCTTTCAACCATAGGAACATAAGAACAAAGGCAACAGCAGAAGGCCTATTGACCCATACGAGGCAGCTCCTATTTATAACCACCCAATCCCACTCATATACATGTCCAACCCACGCTTGAAACAATCGAGGGACCCCACCTCCACCATGTTACGCGGCAATTGGTTCCACAAATCAACAACCCTGTTACTGAACCAGAATTTACCCAGTTACTGAACCAGTATTTACCCAGCCATCAATCAACATTTGTTTGCGTGCGTGTGTCCGTGCGTGCTATTTTAGTTTGAAAATTTAAATAAAATACTTTAAAAATAGGTGATATATGGAAGAAAATCTTCACGTTAAATGAAAGAAATCCTTTTACATCAGCGGGGCGCTGAAGCTGTGGATGATTAGCCGCTCCTCGTCGCTTTAAACAGCCTAATTATCTTTTGGCAAATCAGGTACTTTGTGTGTATCTAAAGACGGATTGTATCTGTCTGTGTGTCTCTTTCTCTCTCTCTCTCTCTCTCTCTCTCTCTCTCTCTCTCTCTCTCTCTCTCTCTCTCTCTCTCTCTCTCTCTCTCTCTCTCTCTCTCTCTCTCTCTCTCTCTCTCTCTCTCTCTCTCTCTCTCTCTCTCTCTCTCTCTCTCTCTCTCTCTCTCTCTCTCATCGCTACCAACACCGCCGTAACAATCACCACCATCACCACCACCACCACTACCTACCACTACCACCACTACCTACCACCACCACTAACACCACCACTAACACCACCACCTCCTATACCACCTACCACCACCACTACCACCACTGTTGCCGTCTACTCTACCCATCCAACACTACCAGCATCAACCCGACCCTTTACTGAACGCATTACCTTTTTTACGCAATCAACTCCAGCGTCAAAATTGTAGTGGTTAAGGGAAATTAAAACCTCCGTAGTATTGACGCTTATATGGACTAATGAGTATTGGCTCCGGTTGTCACCACCACCATCTCCATCACCACCACCACCACCACCATCACCACCACCACCATCACCACCACCACAACACAAGCTAATTTGTCCCTCCGACCCAACAATTCCAGTGATATGTAGCCCTCCTACATGTAACCATCATGGCGGTAATCACGAGGACTACATATTACATCCCCATCAGGCATGGGACAGCTTCTAATGAACGGGTAAATAGAAGGAAGGTTAGATTAGGTTAAGTAATTATCAGGAAGGGAAAAGTGTAGTTCATCATATATAGTGCTGGAGGAGCTGAGCACAACATGTTGTGTTGTTGTTTGAGGCGAGGGGGGGGGCCATGATGCGGTTTGTCGGCATCCCGCCAAACACACACCGAAACTACGACGTTGGTACAACGTTCGAACAAGTTTTAACACCTCCTAACCAGTTATAACAACCAATATAGCAAGTTGTAACAACGTTCTAATACGTCATAAACACGTTAAGCCAAGATGTAACAACTTTATTACAAGTTGTAACAAGCGGAAAATAGAGACAGTTTCGGTTTGTGTTTCCAGGGTGTGTACTCACCTAGTTGTGTTTACACAGTCCAACCCGGCCCCGGCTTTTTATCTCATGGTCAGTTAATGCAAAGATTTATATTCCTTCTGTTTCTCAATACATCTATTTATCAATGTGCTCATTGCAACCAAGTTCTGCAAAAATCATAGTGCTTATAGCGAGAGTCGAAGATCTACATTTTGCACTATTGATTTTGTAAAATGGAAGAAAGCAACAACCAAGCCTAAACTTTCCTAGACTTGATTTTAAGTCTAAATTAGGCTTAAAATGGCACGTATTAGGTCTATGCTTGCATATTTAGTTCTAGGACGGTTTAGGTTATATTATAACAGTTTGTTATGCCGTCTAGTGTACCACTAGTACCAAATGGGACGGATGGGTAAACTGTTTGCTGATAACAGCGCATTTTTTTTTACATTACATCCATAGTCTCTGTAAGTACTATCATATTTGGAGGCTCTGTTGATTTGTCAAACTTGCCTCGACGATTTCTTGTAGTTTTTGTCACTTGTTTGCGACTCTAGCCTCATGAAGTTTTTCTGGCGACTTCCTGTCAAGTATGAGTCTCCAGCTTCCACCCGGGCCTTCTGGTCCCAAAGTTTCTGGGTGGTAGACACAGGGACCAGGACCTGTATGGTAGACACAGGGACCATGACTTCTATGGTAGACACAGGGACCAGGACCTGTATGGTAGGCACGGACCAGGGGACCTAGGTGGTAAACACTGGGACTTCGGGGTAGAGAGACCAGGACCTGTATCCAGCAAGACCATTCATGCCACAACTCATTACATAATATCATGCAACAGGCAATTCACTGACAGCCCAGCAGTCACAACACACCATTGTCCGCCATCCCTGACTAATATTTTAATCCTGGATCCTTTTTTTATATATCAAGACTGCACCGTAAACATTTACATATTAAATTATTCACGTGGTTTTCATGACAGTGGACAAGTCGATGGCGCTCTATGATTGGCGGACTGGCCGAGGGATTGCTCTCTGATTGGATGCGTAGGCACTATCGCTCCCTGATTGGCTGAATGGCCGATGACACACCCCCCCTAGTAGGCAAGAAGTTATGATAGGAATATAAGACCAGAGAAGTGAAATGTGGCTTTTGTAACTGGACTTACTGGCTCCGCCTCTCAGGCTTACCCAAAAAAACTGGACTTCTGGTTTACCCAACACCTTGCTTCATGACTTACGCAAAGACAGGCTTTTCCCGGCTTATCAAAACGCTCTCTTAGCTTTCCGAAAACCTCTCTTGGACTCACCCAAAAGACTTGGCGTATCCGAAGACTCGGAGGACCGGGTCTGCGTTACCCGCCGGTCTCCTCCTGGGCCAACCCTGGCGCCCGGTGGAGCGTGTAATCCGACTCATTGGCAATATTTACCACTCACGATCTGCAGTGGACAAGCACGCTTTAACGAGGGGGGACAGCTAGCCGGCCTGGGCGGGGGGCGAGACGGGGGAGGGAGACGGCAGGTTGTGGTGGGGAGGGGTTGAGGAGTAGCTGATGGTGGGGAAGTGGTGGGGAGGGGGTTGAGGAGTAGCTGGTGGTGGGGAGAAAAGCTGGTAGTGGGGGTGAAAAGAGTCCCCACCCCTTCCCCACACCAACCCTCATGATATAAGTAGACATAGATAATGGGGCTCCTTTCCATGTTTTGTATTTTTTTTCAAATTTTGATTTTAATGGGGCTTCTAAGTCATTGTAATAAATTATATGATGGGTATGGAGCTGGTGTTGGGTGCTTTGTGTGATGGGAGGTATGATGAGGGAACCACGTGACCGTGGGGGGGGGGGACCTGCTGCATGGGTAACAGCTTCTCCTCTGTATCAACCTACCCCTGGCTTTACGTCCTGGATAGGCCACTGGAGACCAACAACCAGAGCCCAACTCCATAGTCTCCTGAGACTGATGGATGCCTACTAATTGATTGGGATGATGATTAAGATAGCAATAATAATGAAAGCAGTTAACATATGAGTGATAATGATTGTTTTGGTGATAAAGGATGATCTGGGGAGGCTAATTAGGCACCCAAGGATTATAATGACAGCAAGAGTAATATAGTTTATGATAACAATTGGTACAATAACAGCCATATGTTATTTAGAAATTGAATTTAACTGACACCGTGTAAACACAATTACATAACCTTTGGGTTGCTTTTATAGTCTTGGCTCAACTCCTAAACGAAAAGTCAAACCGGAGGGGAAGGTGCTCTGTGGCTCTGCAGGACCACAAGGCTTATAATTTGAGAATGAAACACTCTTAGTCTGTCTTATGTTCTTTGGTCAGCAGCTCAATGCTCAAATTAGTACTTAAATTCCTTGAACAACAAATCGATTTAAATCAATTCCCCAGACAATAAGTTACCAAAAATTACTGTATTGTAAATTTTGAGGAAACAAAGAAACAAAATCAGGATATTTTTTTTAATTCGAAAATAATTTTTTCGTAGCAAAAATATTTTCAATAAACAAGGAACAGTTATGAAATAAAACTATGAAACATTGGATCAGTTTTTGAGCCACGCTCAGACTCTTCTGACCGCAGACTTTGAAGAGTTTGATGTTTCTGAAGAGTTTGAAGAGATTCAAACTCTTCAGGCTCAAAAAAGATTCAATGAAAGTGTACAAAGGAAGGAACTTGAGTTACAGTAATGTGAGAGTAGAGTACCACAGTGGGTGTACCGTCTACAGGTACACCGACCAGTACCCCCGGCCAGTACCACAGCGGCCTGTACCACAGCGGGTGTACCGTCGTCAGGTACCCTCCAGCCTGTACCACAGCGGGTGTACCTTCGTCAGGTACACCGGCCTGTACCACAGCGGGTGTACCATCCTCAGGTACCCTCCAGCCTGTACCACAGCGGGTGTACCTTCGTCAGGTACACCGGCCTGTACCACAGCGGGTGTACCATCCTCAGGTACCCTCCAGCCTGTACCACAGTGGGTGTACCATCCTCAGGTACCCTCCAGCCTGTACCACAGATGCGTGATCCAGGCTGAAGTGTGATCATGCCGTGGTATTAAGACCTCCAGTACCCTCCCTCCCAGTCACCACTATCAGCCAATCTTATACCACAAAGATATAATCTTATACAACGTTATATATAGATAATAGGAGGTATCATGTTCAGTTAATAGGACTGACAATTATTAGGAGCGAGTGTTTAAGCCAGTATGACTTATATAACACGTGGAAGGACTACGACGACGGAGTGAAGGAATGGTGCCCAACCACTTCGACTATCGGAGATCGAACGTCGACCTGCAAGAGACGAGGTTGTCTCTCCTCCACCAGGTGCCGGATACTCCTCCACCTCCTCTCGTCCTCAGGGACCAGGTGCCGAGTGGTGATCCTCACCATCCCTGCCCCCCCCCCCCACTATCATCAACTACCCGGCTCTTGAGGTCCACCTTCACCCTCAAGGTTACCAGCACACACGGCCCGGGTCCGAGGCTTGACTAGAGGTTATCACCATTAAGGATGGGGTCACGGATGAGGAGGAAGACCGCATGCTAATTAAACCGTGGGAACCGTACGCGCGCCACCGCACGCACGCACGCACGCGCACACACACACACACACACACACACACACACACACACACACACACACACACACACACACACACACACACACACACACACACACACACACACACACACACGCGCACACACACACACAGTACCAATAGAACAACAGGCTATGGATAAAAATCTGAGAATCAGATGTATCAGAAAGCTGAATGGTTTATTTTGTACGTAAAAGTTGTGAGAAAAGGAATTAATTAGATGAGCAAGTTGTAGAAGCGAAGTCCACTCATAATTTTAAAAGTAGATATAATGAGGAATAGACCAGAAGTCATTGCATTAGACAACCATCGGCTACAAAGACTTTGTCCAAAAACTGGAACTCGATCCTGCAGGCACAAAACAGTGCGTACACGCACACTCACGAATCCACACGCATATATAGAAAGACTGTCCACACCGTGCGTGAGCGGAGAGCAAATGTCTGGTGAGAATTATCAGGTGGAAAGCGCCAAGCCATTACGACTATATAGCGCTGCGAAGGGATCAGGATAAGGATTCGGGATAGGACGGGGGGAAGGAATGGTGCCCAACAACTTGGACGGTCGGGGATTGAACGCCGCCCTGCATGAAGCGAGACCGTCGCTCTACCGTCCAGCCCAAGAGTGGTGAGAGTGAAGAAGAATGTTCCCAGCTGTGTGTGTGTGTGTGTGTGTCTGTGGCACCTTCCCTCCATGGTGAACCGAGCCTTGATGCGATTGACTTTAGTGAGACGTAAAGTTCTGATTACTTGGAGATATGTTGGAGTGTATGTGTGTGGTGGTGCGTGCGTGTGTGCTTACGGGACCCGAGACCCGATCTTGCGCCCCGTACACGCAGGTATGCTGTTCCACCTTACAGGTTCAGGAAGAAGAGAAGACCTGTCGGCATTGTGGAGAAGTGCCCAATAGACCGCTAAAACATTATCTAACACAGTGCAAAGTTACATGCCAAATAGGATTATCACTTGAGATTGAAGAGCTCACAAGATATTAAAGACATTGGACATAACCTTATTGACGCCAACAGGCGAATCACGAACAGTCATCCACTGCTCCAGGAAGGCTGAAATGTTTAACACTTGAACAAATCCACAAGGGCCGTGACGAGGATTCGAACCTGCGTCCGGGAGCATCCCAGACACTGCCTTAATCGACTAAGCTACGACAGGGTAAAAGTTTAAGGATTAAGGCAGTGTCTGGGATGCTCCCGGACGCAGGTTCGAATCCTCGTCACGGCCCTTGTGGATTTGTTCATTTGATGCATCACGTTAGCGTGATCTCTGTGTATAATGTTTAACACCTGGTGGGCTTGTGGCCGCGCAGGAATATCTGCATAAATAGGTCCTCCCTTTGTGTGGATTTAATTTCGTATGGTCTTCTCTCTGGTGTGGTCTCCCTGGTGTGGTCTCCCTGGTGTGGTCTCCCTGGTGTGGTCTTCCTGGTGTGTCTTCCCCTAGAGTGGTCTTACCATCGTGTGGTCTTTCCCTCGTAAAATATTAAAAGACAAGCTGGGATAACCAGGACAACACTGACATATGTGAGGTCGTACCTGTCGAATAGAAAATAAAGGTTCACAGTCAGAGAGACGTTGTTGATCAAGCTGAAGGGATGGAGCAAGTAGGGTGTACCTCTAGGCTCGGTCCAAGGGCCTTTACTCTTCTTAATTTATATGAATGACCTGCCCGAAGGAGTGAGCTCGTATATACAATATTTACAGATGATGCTAAACTAATGAGGAATGTAAAAACCGAGAAAGACTGCAGAAAGTTAAAGGATGACTTGAACTCCAGGAGTGAGCAGGCGAATGGCTGTTAGTTCAATCCAAACAAGTGTAATTTAATGCAGATGGGAAAAGCAGAAAGGAGCTCGGGACTCTACACCACAAAGGTCGGGCAAACTACAAGAATCAGAGAGAGAAAGAGATTTAGGAAGGGATATAATTCCAACACAAACACCAGAGACACACATGAACAGACTAACATCAGCAATGTATGAGATGCTGGCAAACATCAGAACAGTATTTCATACCCAAATAATGGTTCTGTCAAGGTAATTTATTCAACCTATGTTAGACCAGTACTAAAATATGCAGCAATAACCAGAAATTCACACTTCATGAAGCACACAAAATCAAAATTGAGACGTATAGAGGTTTGCAACAAGATTACTCCCAGAATTAAGAGGGTTAAGCTTAAGGTAGCTAAATAGCAAGACCCTGGAGGACACAAGAAACAGAGGTATTATATCTTAAGGGGAATAGAAAGATGGATAAGTACAGACTTTTTAAAAGGAGAGAAAGGCGGACACAAGTGGAAACCGGAAACATAAATGAGACAGGCACGTTTCGGTCCAGGACGGACCGAAACGTCGTCGTCCCTTCAATTTCTAGTGTGTGGTCTGGTCAACATAAATGAGACGACGACATTTTATGGAAATACTCGTACCCTGTACGAGAGGTCAGTACGAAAATGCATTAACGGAAAAAAAGTTGTGGAAGCCCGCTCCTTCGACACGTTTAAGGCCAACTTGGACAACAAGAAAATAGTGATCGACAAGAAAGTTAAATTATAACACAAAAAGTACAACAAGACCAGTAGACGGGCCTTAAAAAAGTAGACCTCACATCCCCTTTGTCACTATTAGGTAAGCACTGATAGGAAGCAACACTTCTCAGCCACACCTCTCAGCCACACCTCTCAGCCACACCTCTCAGCAACACCTCTCAGCCACACCTCTCAGCCACACCTCTCAGCCACACCTCAGCTACACCTCTCAGCCACACCTCTCAGCCACACCTCTCAGCCACACCTCTCAGCCACACCTCTCAGCCACACCTCTCAGCCACACCTCTCAGCCACACCTCTCAGCCACACCTCTCAGCCACACCTCTCAGCCACACCTCTCAGCCACACCTCAGCCACCCCTCTCAGCCACACCTCTCAGCCACACCTCTCAGCCACACCTCTCAGCCACACCTCTCAGCAACACCTCTCAGCCACACCTCTCAGCCACACCTCTCAGCCACACCTCTCAGCCACACCTCAGCCACCCCTCTCAGCCACACCTCTCAGCCACACCTTTCAGCCACACCTCTCAGCCACACCTCTCAGCAACACCTCTCAGCCACACCTCTCAGCCACACCTCTCAGCCACACCTTTCAGCCACACCTCTCAGCCACACCTCTCAGCAACACCTCTCAGCCACACCTCTCAACACACTCGACAAAACTAATATTCACTCGTGTACACCAAAGAGCTCAAGTCTACTTATATCACTCATGTTGTTGTTCATATCCGCCTGAGATGAGAGTGAGCCCCGCACAAGTTTTGTTTGTATTCACTAAACAGCTGATGTCTTAATTTGTTTTACACGTGGTTAACCTCACGTGATGTTTACGGTTGAACAGCTGATGCTCTAAAGGATTTTAAATGTGAATCGTCAAATGTTTTTGCCCATTTGCACCTCACCAGCTGAGAGAACTTTCAATACAAATGGTATTGTTTGGTAAGAGCTGTACGGGAAAGTGTATAGTGATACAATACGATGTAATTGATACTATGTGATGTAGGCACAGTGTAGAGCATTGTGGTACGGTGTAGATAAATGTAGTACGGTGTAGTGAAGAGTGATGTATAGCACAGTGTAGAGTAGTGTGGTACAGTGCGTTATATTGGCACAAAGTAAGGTGTTGAGAATAGATAGAGAATGCCATCAGGGCTGTACACACTGAAGGGCAGTAACCACCCTGTAACTACCACACCCTCACAGGAGTATTTTAACTCCTGTGAGTTATTTCAGTGAGTTAGGAGTATTTCAGGAGTAGCTTTAACACCAAGAGCGACAACAGAAGTAAACATAGACAGGATAACATCAGAGGCATACCCTAAACTACCGTAGACCTGAATAGAACGACAGTCAGAACATTGCCCACCACCTACGTGAGACCAGACCTAGAGTATGCAGCCCCCAACGTTGAGTTCCCACCTTAAAAATCAAATAATGAACTTGAAAAGGAACATAAGCTTGTAACCTGTGCGTCTCAGGACTACGTGGGATGAAGTACGAAGTGGATTGAAAAAGCTTCACCTCTTCGGAGAAGAGAAAGAGGAGACATGATGGAGAGACAACACAGGAGAAATGAGAAGATGCGAAAGGAGTAAATATTTACGATAGTTAACACGAGATCGAGAAGACATGGTAGCTTGAAACATCGATGAACCACAATGTGCCGAGATACTTCTTTAGTGTGAGAGCAGTTGGAAAATGGGATGAACAGGACAAGGAGGGAGTTGAAGCCTACTTCATATACAGTTTTAACAGTAAGTGTGAAAGGAGACACGCACGCAGTCATTGCATTGGACGTCGACAGCTGGAAAGTCTGGATTCGAGAGCTGAAGCTTGACCCCTGGAGGTACATGTATGTGAGAACACATTGAGAGTAGTGGTATAGTGTGGCGAGCTGCGATGCCCTACACACCAGTCAACCAGAAAATCTTCCGACATGAAACTCTACCAGGCATCGTCTGGCTCCTGGAGAGAGAGAGAGAGAGAGAGAGAGAGAGAGAGAGAGAGAGAGAGAGAGAGAGTGAGAGTATGAAGATAGCGGAAGAAATGAAAGAGAAAATAAACCGGACAGGCGAGCGGGAAGGCAGGCAGACAGGAGAGGGAAGGCAGAGAGGAACTAGGAGAAAGAGAAGCGCAGTAGAAGGCGGGATGTTCCTGCTTGACGAGCGGTAAATTAGCGATGTGCTTGCACGCAGGCAGTGTCTGCCTGAGTCAGGGAGCGAGAACAGCTCACCGTGCAAAATCTACAATTAGTGGTGCTTTATCACAGCTCTTGGTGGAGGGATTCAACTTCTGGTATACTCACTCAAGGCTGACCTCTCACCTCTCCCAACGCTGACCTCTCAGAGGGAACACTATGCACCTTGGCGTACCTGGTACCTTAACCACTAGACCACACGACTGTACAACAATCTTGGTAGTCGTGAGACTATTGATCTAAGATCTGACAGCACTCGGTGGTCAACTTGGGCATAGATATTTCATCGAATTACCTCACTTGGTGGGGGCATGTATGCGAACAAGCTTGAATGAGTCCCAAGCCAATATGCAACTGAAAACAATATTCAACCAGGTACGTCAAGATGCATAGTGCTCCTGCCTGTCTGGGTACGAATCCTGTGGTGTGGAGTTTTCAGTTGAACATTGGCTTGGGACTAATTAGTATTAGTTAGAAATTAGTATTAAACTAATTAGTATTAGTTAGAAATTAGTATTAAACTAATTAGTATTAGTTAGAAATTAGTATTAAACTAATTAGTATTAGTTAGAAATTAGTATTAAACTAATTAGTATTAGTTAGAAACAGCCCTCGTAGTGATAATTGTGTCATTTATAAAATACCTTGTAATGACTGTAATAAGTTCTATGTTGGGCAAACATCTAAATATTTGAAATGTAGAATTTCGCAACATAAATACTCTATAAGACATGGCCAACTGTCTAATGCTTCGTTCGTTCATTTGTCAGAAGATGCTCACCAAATTGATTGGGAGATGGCTTCTTCCATAAAGAATTGTAAAAGCACCTATAACAGAAACATAATTGAATCTGCTTTGATACAGATCACAAAAGAAAGTAATTTGAACATTAGCAGTGGTTTATATAACTTACATCCATTTTTAATAGATTAATTAAAGGGAGATTTGAGTAGGATCATTGGAACACATTTGTCTCACTAATTCATTGTAAATATTTACTATCTTATGCTATGATTCTCCATGTGTGGGGCTGCATCGGATGGGCCAATATGCCCTCTGCAGTTTTTGGGCGGCTCATATTTGTGTCCACTTACTGTTCCTCGCCTCACTCCACCATTCTCTCCTGCCTATTTATGTCCAGTACTCGACCTGTAAAACCACTCCTTCTGAAGATGTATTAATATACGAAAGTACTTAAGGAAATTTCTGTTTCATTTTTCCTCCGTGGTCTGACACTGTCACATTTTTAATCACGTGTTTATTTTTCGTGATTTACACACACACACACACACACACCTCCCCCACACCTTCCACACACTGGAACAGCCTCCCCCACCAGCAGAACACTCACCAAGGAGGCGATTTGAGAAGGGACAGAAGAAAGTGAGCCTCAAAGCGATGTACACAAACATAGATGGAATTACAAATAAAGCAAATGAGCTTGGAGAACTGGTACTAGAGGAAAACCCAGACATAATAGCCCTCACAGAAACAAAGATCACGAAAACGATAACAAATGCAGTGTTCCCACAGGACTATTATGTTATGAGGAAAGAGAGGGAAGGAAGAGGTGGGGGTGGTGTAGCTCTGCTGGTAAGACAAGGCTGGGATTTTGAGGAGATGGATATTCAGGGCTGTGAAGGTTTCAGTGACTACATAGCAGGTACTGTAACAAATGGAGGGAAAAAAATTATAGTCGCAGTCATATATAATCCACCACCAAATGACAGAAGACCTAGACAGGAATATGATAGAAACAACATGGCCACCATTAACATAATAGAAAGAGCAGCTTCTGTTGCTAGCAGGAATGGATCTGGACTACTAATTATGGGAGACTTCAACCATGGGAAGATAGATTGGAAGAACAGAGACCCGCATGGAGGACCAGAAACATGGAGAGCTAAGCTGCTGGACGTGGCAACAAGAAACTTTCTAAGCCAGCACACCAAAGAACCAACAAGAATGAGAGGAGAAGATGAACCAGCAATGCTTGATTTGATATTTACCCTAAATGAATGGGATATAAGGGAAGTTAAGATGGAAGCGCCCTTGGGAATGAGTGACCACAGTGTATTGAATTTTGAGTACCTGGTAGAGCTAGGACTTATCTCCCCCCAAAAAGAACTAGGAATCAAAAGGCTGGCATACCGAAAGGGGAATTATGAACAGATGAGAAGTTTCCTAAGTGAAATACCTTGGGACACAGACCTCAGAGACAAGTCTGTACAGGGTATGATGGACTATGTTACCCAAAAGTGTCAGGAGGCAGTAAACAGGTTCATCCCGGCCCAAAGGGAAAAATCCGAGAAGCAACAGAAGAATCCATGGTATAATAGGGCATGTATGGAAGCGAAGAAACTGAACAAAAAGGCGTGGAGGAACTTCCGGAATAACAGAACACCAGAAAGCAGAGAGAGATACCAGAGAACCAGGAATGAGTACGTCAGGGTGAGAAGAGAAGCAGAGAAAAATTTTGAAAATGATATAGCAAACAAAGCCAAGACCGAACCAAAGCTACTCCACAGTCACATCAGAAGGAAAACAACAGTGAAAGAACAGGTATTGAAACTTAGAACAGGCGAGGACAGGTATACAGAGAATGACAGAGAGGTGTGTGAGGAACTCAACAAGAGGTTCCAGGAGGTCTTCACAATAGAACAGGGTGAGGTCACTGTGTTAGGAGAAAGGGAGGTAAACCAGGCGGCCTTGGAGGAGTTCGAAATTACGAGAGAGGAGGTCAAGAGACACCTGCTGGATCTGGATGTTAGAAAGGCTGTTGGTCCAGATGGGATCTCACCATGGGTACTGAAAGAGTGTGCAGAGGCACTTTGCCTGCCACTCTCCATAGTGTATAGTAAGTCACTAGAGACGGGAGACCTACCAGAAATATGGAAGACGGCGAATGTGGTCCCAATATACAAAAAGGGCGACAGACAAGAGGCACTGAACTACAGGCCAGTGTCCTTGACTTGTATACCATGCAAGGTGATGGAGAAGATCGTGAGAAAAAACCTGGTAACACATCTGGAGAGAAGGGACTTCGTGACAAATCGCCAACATGGATTCAGGGAGGGTAAATCTTGCCTTACAGGCTTGATGGAATTCTACGATCAGGTGACACAGATTAAGCAAGAAAGAGAGGGCTGGGCGGACTGCATTTTCTTGGATTGTCGGAAAGCCTTTGACACAGTACCGCATAAGAGGCTGGTACATAAGCTGGAGAGACAGGCAGGTGTAGCTGGTAAGGTGCTCCAGTGGATAAGGGAGTATCTAAGCAATAGGAAGCAGAGAGTTACGGTGAGGGGTGAGACCTCCGATTGGCGTGAAGTCACCAGTGGAGTCCCACAGGGCTCTGTACTCGGTCCTATCTTGTTTCTGATATATGTAAATGATCTCCCGGAGGGTATCGATTCATTTCTCTCAATGTTTGCGGACGATGCTAAAATTATGAGAAGGATTAAAACAGAAGAGGACTGTTTGAGGCTTCAAGAAGACCTAGACAAGCTGAAGGAATGGTCGAACAAATGGTTGTTAGAGTTTAACCCAACCAAATGTAATGTAATGAAGATAGGTGTAGGGAGCAGGAGGCCAGATACAAGGTATCATCTGGGAGAGGAAATTCTTCAGGAGTCAGAGAAGGAAAAAGACTTGGGGGTTGATATCACGCCAGACCTGTCTCCTGCAGCACATATCAAGCGGATAACATCAGCGGCATATGCCAGGCTGACCAACATACGAACGGCATTCAGAAACTTGTGTAAAGAATCATTCAGAACTTTGTATACCACATATGTCAGGCCAATCCTGGAGTATGCAGCCCCAGCATGGAGTCCATATCTAGTCAAGGATAAGACTAAACTGGAAAAGGTTCAAAGGTTTGCCACCAGACTAGTACCCGAGCTGAGAGGTATGAGCTACGAGGAGAGACTACGGGAATTAAACCTCACTTCGCTGGAAGACAGAAGAGTTAGGGGGGACATGATCACCACATTCAAGATTCTGAAGGGGATTGATAGGGTAGATAAAGACAGTCTATTTAACACAAGGGGCACACGTACTAGGGGACACAGGTGGAAACTGAGTGCCCAAATGAGCCACAGAGATATTAGAAAGAACTTTTTTAGTGTCAGAGTGGTTGACAAATGGAATGCATTAGGAAGTGATGTGGTGGAGGCTGACTCCATACACAGTTTCAAGTGTAGATATGACAGAGCCCGATAGGCTCAGGAATCTGTACACCTGTTGATTGACGGTTGAGAGGCGGGACCAAAGAGCCAGAGCTCAACCCCCGCAAACACAACTAGGTGAGTACAACTAGGTGAGTACACACACACACACACACACACACACACACACACACACGCACACACACACACACATATATATATATATATATATATATATATATATATATATATATATATATATATATATATATATATATATGTCGTACCTAGTAGCCAGAACGCACTTCTCAGCCTACTATGCAAGGCCCGATTTGCCTAATAAGCCAAGTTTTCCTGAATTATTATATTTTCTCTAATTTTTTTCTTATGAAATGATAAAGCTACCCATTTCATTACGTATGAGGTCAATTTTTTGTTATTGGAGTTAAAATTAACAAAGATATATGACCGAACCTAACCAACCCTACCTAACCTAACCTAACCTATCTTTATAGGTTAGGTTAGGTTAGGTAGTCGAAAAACAATTAATTCATGAAAACTTGGCTTATTAGGCAAATCGGGTCTTGCATAGTAGGCTGAGAAGTGCGTTCTGGCTACTAGGTACGACATATATATATATATATATATATATATATATATATATATATATATATATATATATATATTTATATATATATATGAGAAAGAGAGAGGAGAGAGAGCGAGACAATTATAATGAGCACACAGCTTATTTATGATGCCGACTTGGCTGGCTAAGTGGCCCATTGGGGCACAGTTCGAACCCTGCCGAGGCTGGGATAGATAGCAATTCGACACGTGCTGGATGAACATAGGTGGAACATTCTCTAAGGTGGAATCCCACACCAGGTATTCCAACCTGGATATAAGACCTTATTTGTCGAGACCTTAGCCCATAAAGCCAAGCTCATAATGCATCAGTTAGTCATCTTCAGGCGACCTGAGCACTGCTTATGAAGCCTGCGACTGTCTAACTGAGCCACTTGCGTCGTGGGCTCTGGCGAGAACACACACGGTAACAGCATAATTAAAATGGGTCGATTTACATGTATAGCATTTGAAGATAATGTGAAGGAGTGATGTAGAATGCTCATTTACAGCGAATGTGCCTAAAGCAGATTAGGTTGTCTTGGGTCGAGTTAACTAGAGACGTCGTTACCCCTAGTAACAACTGTCCTTTCTGCGCAGACAGTTGTCGGGTGAACGTGGTCACTGTGTCGGCCGTGGACGGGTGGTGGGGTCCTCTAGTGACGCCGTCTGGAGGGGTCCCTGTACGTGATGGGACCTTGTGGTACGTGATGGAACCCCTGTGGTACGTGGAGGGGTCCCTGTACGTGATGGGACCCTGAGGTACGTGGAGGAGTCCCTGTACGTGATAGGACCCTGTGGTACGTGGAGGCGGGTCCCTGTACGTGATGGGACCCTAAGGTACGTGGAGGGGTCCCTGTACGTGATGAGACCCCCTATGGTACGTGGAGGGGTCCCTGTACGTGATGGGACCCTGAGGTACGTGGAGGGGTCCCTGTACGTGATGGGACCCTGAGGTACGTGGAGGGGTCCCTGTACGTGATGGGACCCTGAGGTACGTGGAGGGGTCCCTGTACGTGATGGGACCCTGAGGTACGTGGAGGGGTCCCTGTACGTGATGGGACCCTGAGGTA
>NC_091154.1:35682099-35724599 GCF_040958095.1 Procambarus clarkii | reverse complement strand
CCCACTAGAAACCTCCCTGATGGGCGACCTGACTCCCACTCCCACTAGAGACCTCCCTGATGGGTGACCTGACGCCCACTCCCACTAGAGACCTCTCTGATGGGTGACCTGACGCCCACTCCCACTAGAGACCTCCCTGATGGGTGACCTGACGCCCACTCCCACTAGATCCCTGATGGGTGACCAGGCGCCCACTCCCACTAGAAACCTCCCTGATGGGCGACCTGACGCCCACTCCCACTAGAGACCTCCCTGATGGGCGACCTGACGCCCACTCCCACCAGAGAGCTAGTGATGGGGAGTTAGAGACTGCTTGGTGATTAGTTACACTTCTTGAATCATTTCAGTCTCGAGACTTCGCGGGGAACTGTCTTAGTTTAACTGGTGGCCAGTGTTGGTAAGGCGGCCCTTAGGGAAGAACCACGGGCGACTCAAGAAATATTTATATACTGAATGCCCTTATATTATTTCTGAATTTATTAGTGTTAGATATCACAAGTTATCCTCTGAAGTCGCATTGGAGGCCATTTTGTCTACGATGGAGATAAAGCAAAATAGATTGGATTTCACAGTCTTTAGTTGTCTCATGACTGCATATGAAGTTGACTCACGGCAGAATACGATGTTGACTCATAGCTGAATCCTTGGCTGACTCATGGCTAAAGTCGCATATCAGTCGCCTCACGGTGGACTAGGAGAGAGTCTTCGCGTGCCTCTATCTGTGTCATCTTGAGCTGATGTGTTTCGTCTGTGATGGATGAACCCCTCGGCCATATTAGTATAATTCTCCCAGCCCATCTAAGATGTAGCCTCTCAAGGACCTCTTGAGGCGAGCGAAGGAGGAAGAGCAAAAGTGACAGTAAGGGGGAAATGGAGAGAAGAAACAGTGTCAGTCAGTCAGTCAAGTCAGTCAGTCATTCTTGAGACTTGTGAAGGCACACTTAAGGTTTCATTGGGGTGTCGATCATCGGTGATGGGGTAATGAGTCTGAGGTCAAAGAGAAACGGAATGATTGTTGGAGGTGTGCGGACAGATGGATCACGAGAGAATATCCAGACTTACACCAGGTACTGGACATGAGACATAGGCTGACCTGTAGCGGGAACTTGGGTACGCATAAGGTGGAATGGAATTATAAGGCTTTATGAAAGGTCAAAATTGTAGAATTTCATTGATGGCAGTTGATCTAAAAAAGAAAAAGAGGAATGCATTACACCAACAACAGTCGTGTTCCATGCCACACACTACGTACTAAATCAGGTTGAGGCGCTTGGAAATCGTTCTCAAGGAAGGAGGGAGCGAGTGTTGGCTATCTTCCATATGTACTGCTGCGATAACATCACGCCACCCCCCAGCCATGAACGATAACGAATGGAGTGGGGTGGGGGGCGAGTGTCAGTCAGCCCCGTTGTCTTATAATGAAGAGGCCTCCTCTGCCCCTTATCTCTCGCACTCCTCTCCTGGCGGCCAGGGAATGTTTACGCTTAATAGCAAGCTGGAGGATACTCGACAGCTGGCGTGCCATCAAGCAGGTGACAAGCTGTGGCATGAGTAACCCTTAACCCCACGGGGTATGAGTAACCCTTAACCACACGGGGTATGAGTAACCCTTAACCACACGGGGTATGAGTAACCCTTAACCACACGGGGTATAAGTAACCCTTAACCACACGGGGTATGAGTAACCCTTAACCACACGGGGTATGAGTAACCCTTAACCACACGGGGTATGAGTAACCCTTAACCACACGGGGTATGAGTAACCCTTAACCACACGGGGTATGAGTAACCCTTAACCACACGGGGTATGAGTAACCCGTAACCACACGGGGTATGAGTAACCCTTAACCCCACGGGGTATGAGTAACCCTTAACCCCACGGGGTATGGACACACGGACGCGCACACATTACCTCTACACTAACATTAAGGATGCACTTCTCAGTAGGCATTGCCGGCCATAGCTGCAGGAGCAGGGAAGCCCTGGAGGACAAGCTGTGGGAGGAGAGAAGCCCTGGAGGACAAGCTGTGGGAGGAGAGAAGCCCTGGAGGACAAGCTGTGGGAGGAGAGAAGCCCTGGAGGACAAGCTGTGGGAGGAGAGAAGCCCTGGAGGACAAGCTGTGGGAGGAGAGAAGCCCTGGAGGACAAGCTGTGGGAGGAGAGAAGCCCTGGAGAACAAGCTGTGGGAGGAGAGGTAAATTCACAGGAACAGCAGCTAGGTAGGTAGGTACGTAGGTAGCACATCAAAATGAAACAATTGAAAACATTAATAGAAATGGTTTAAAAAGAGGCAAGTAACCTGGTGATGGGAGAAGCAAGTGAGGCAGCAGGTGGCGGCACAGGCCCCGCAGGAGACGAAGATGGTGGTGATGGAACAGACTACTCACAAACACCAGCTTATACACTACCTAAGACGGGCGAGGCTACTGACAGTCCTGCGGGAGGCACCACTCCAGTTGTAAAGGCAGCCACCAGAAAGAACAATGAAGGTTTAATAACAAAGGGAAAAGACATAAGATATATTTACAAAAAATCTTCAATTTATAGAAAGTTCACTTGTGGGAAGCATAGGGAAAGGTTTATGGAGACTGTGATAGGGGGAACACTGAACTGATCAAGCGGCCATTGTTGCAACGACTTCAAAACAAGAAAATGATTCAACTGGACAATTAAGCACCTGAGACACTGATCCCTGATATTTCATGGATGGGTGAAACAAATGGCGGCACAGTAGACAACAAGGTGATTGGAGTTTCTATCAGAAAGTACTAAAATACCCCGACGTGACGAACTGCCCAATTACTTGATTACAAGTGAGGTAATCGACCATTTCGTCCTGGGAGGGCACGCCCAAGCGAAACACGGGTTAATTAGGGTGATTATCTAACTACAAGAGACCAATAACGTACATTCCAGCGAAGGAAAAAAATATTGAAAAAGGTGAGACGGTTAAAAAAAAGGTGAGATGATTAAAAATTGGTTATTAACGAAAAGCAAAATTATAAATGCCTATATGAGAGTGAAGGTAGAGAGGCTTCTGCACTCTTACGAAGCCTTTCCCCTGTTAGGAAAATCACAGTCCCTGATGTGTACTAAGACGCAGGGAAAATAGAAAAGTTGCGTGAGATAAGCGCTAACAGTAGACAGAGCCCAAGAGTCGAGATTCAGCCCAACAGACACTTGTAGGTAAGTGCACTATAAGAAACTCAACCACTCGGACAATTGCAAATATGCGTAACAACAAGAACGCACACACGCACAAACAAAAACGCACACGCACAAATAATGAGAACGCACACACAAACAATAAGAACACGCATACACACAAATGAGAACGCACACACGCACAAACAACAAGAATACGCATACATACATAATGAGAACGCACAAACAACAAGAACGCACGCTCATGGAAGGACAAACAGCAAAGAACGCACACTTACGGGCAGGCATAATCACCGCGAGGGCTCACGCTAGCGGAGGACTGAACAACAAGGGAGCACACGCCATAACAGGCTACCTCCCGCCCGCCCCTCCTCCTCCCTTCTGGCGCCAAGATATATACACCAAAACTTAAGACTGGCGATTGCAGCATTTGAGAAGATGTAGATAAGTTAAAAACAAAAATATACATACAAATAATAAAGGAGAAACTTTATGGGGTATTCTGAATAAGAAATGAAAATTTGATGAGAAATTTTACCATTTCCTTTTTTTTTTAAATTATTAAAGTTTAAAAAAAATCTGCATAAATCTTCCGCTCTGTTAAGAACGTACACATTGGAAGATACAATCGGCGGCGTATATAATTACATCTTAATTCGGAAATTGGAGAGTGTTTATCAAAGTGGTCTCTACTTTTTCCCGCCATAAAGATCAGATTTCCCGCGCAGCCTCGTCTGCCTCTTGTGTCTGGTACCTGTAAACTGACCTCGGCTTCGGTTTACCTCAAAGGGGAGACCTGGGATCTGAAAGTGGATGCGTTCCAGCTGACGGCCCAAACATTGCTATAGTAAGGTATTGTCTTCTTCGTCAACGCACTTGGGAACACAGGCGCACATGCACGCGGGTGCGACCTCACGGTAGATATGAGCAGACGAATATGCACGCGCACACACGGAAGCTTACGCTAATGCAGAAACATTTGCATACAAGCACAAAGACACTGTATACTGCGGTCGTGGACATGCAGAGTGCTTCCTGCAGTTCCAGGGAACCGGTTTGAAGCTTAGTTCTTAAATCCACATCCAGGCGTAGGTGAGCATTCTTCCAGGTGACCATCACTGACACCCAGATGACGCTCATTGACACCCAGATGACGCTCATTGACACCCAGGTGACCCTCGTTGACACCCAGGTGACCCTCGTTGACACTCAGGTGTTCCTTGACACACAGGTGATGACTCTGACACATTCTGGCGAACATCAGATTACCTCCCAACGTTCTTACAACACAAATAATAATATTGCGACACAACAGCAAAACAAAAGCTAAATCCGGATTTTAACGGCGTTTTGCATCCTGGGCGCATGACCGACAAACACAGATGTTCGTGTAAACACGGGTGTACTAAATACCTTGAGGTTTTTGCCAGGCATAAATACTACACCTTGTCGTTTCTGTAACGCATCATGAGCGTTGTGATCGTTTTTGTTCAGCTTGGCGCGGATTCATCGACGTTTCAAGATGTCAGCGAGACACAAGTGGTCATTTAGTGACTATTTTTCGACTGTATAATCATCCTCGATATAACTATAGGAAATCCTTATAACGAAAATAAACTTTCAGAGTTAAGACGTTTCAACAACATGACGTTTTACGCGATCTACCGACAATTGTGCCACATAAAATTCGGATTCTCCACGACAGTCCCAGATGCTTCTGACACTTAAACCCGGATTATTGGCGTTTTTGCAGCCGTAGACGTCTCTTTATGGGAGGGAGGCGCGGGTGGGCCGCCAGGAAGCATCAGTCACGCATAATTGGGAGCGATGGCTGTGTGGGCAGCTGGGCAGGCCGTCACTTCTCACATCTCTCTCACTTCTCACAAAGAGAGAGAGAGAGAGAGAGAGAGAGAGAGAGAGAGAGAGAGAGAGAGAGAGAGAGAGAGAGAGAGAGAGAGAGAGAGAGAGAGAGAGAGAGACACATACAGGTGTCCACACCCGTATAAACAGAGTGTTAGGCTTCAGATGAGTTGGTGTGGGGAAACAGTTCTAAGTACAATAAATCATCACAACAAACACTGCCCTCAATAAGAATGATTTATAGTTAAAATAACATAACATCTTCTGTATAATTACTGACAGAAACAATTTGTTTAACTAATCTTATTCTTTCGAAAATAATGAATCTATATTCTTAGAACACAAGCAAATTTAGCAACATTCAAAATCATAGAAAGGACATCGGGTTACCTTGGGGTTACCTTGAGGTGCTTCCGGGGCTTAGTGTCCCCGCGGCCCGGTCGTCGACGAGGCCTCCTGGTTGCTGGACTGATTAACCAGGCTGTTGGACGCGGCTGCTCGCAGCCTGACGTATGAGTTACAGCCTGGTTGATCAGGGTTCACTGAAAAATTCAAATAACATTGCAAGAGTTTGGAACAAATACGCAACAATAACAATGAAGCATTAACATACACGAAACATTTAATCAGATCAATTAAATGCTGTAATTCTTTTTATCCTTAATTATCTTTAAGAACGGCTGTTATATTCTGAGTATTGTCGCCCGTCCATTAGTACTTCCCTGCGGGTAAACCAGATGACTCCTCAAGAACATTAATGAAACACAAGAGCGTGACGGATCTCTAGGAGTGTGCTGAGGCCGGCCGACGGTTCGATCCCGTGGTATACCCACAAGTCAAATCTAATCAGATTAAAAGCTTTATTCACAAAATGGTTGTACATTTATAATTGGAAAAGTTTACATACATACAAGTTTACATAATAGGCTATATGTATTACAGTCTATATACAGTCTGTCATTATAATGGACTAATTAATGGACTCATTAATTAATGGACTGTAATTTGTATGTAAACTTTCCCAATTATAGATGTACAATCATTTGTGAATCAAGTTTTTGATCTGATTAGATTTGATTTGTGGGTATACAATGGGATCGAACCGTCGCACGTCGCCTCGGGACGTTCCTAGAGATCCTGAGCACATGTTCCTGAGCGCCAGATCCTGAGCACAAGATCAGGATCTTGCTATTATGCAGGCGATGAGTCACAATAACGTGGCTGAAGTATGATGACCAGACCACACACTAGAAATTGAAGAGATGACGACGTTTCGGTCCGTCCTGGACCATTCTCAAGTCGATTGTGTGAATCACACAATCGACTTGAGAATGGTCCAGGACGGACCGAAACGTCGTCGTCTCTTCAATTTCTAGTGTGTGGTCTGGTCATCATCTTGCTATTAATTAGTATTGCTATTCCATTCTAATAATTGCTATTTATTATTATATGAAATGCTTGCTATTCACTAATATAACACATTGTGTTATTGTGACAGAGGAGATTGTCACAATAACACCATAGCACGGAGACGTTGTTATAGTGAGAATAAACAAGGCTTTCTCACTAATGCTGTATAAACATTTTAAATAACTTTTATTTTATACATATAAATGCCTGGGCCTCTTCACTTCCAGTATATTAAATATATTATAACGTGAGTCTTAAAGCTATACAGCAGAACGCTGTGTGTTCCTGTGTGTTCCTGTTTGTTTCTGTGTGTTCCTGTGTGTTTATGTGTGTTTCTGTGTGTTCATGTTTGTTTCTGTGTGTTCCAGTTTGTTTCTGTGTGTTCCTGTGTGTTTATGTGTGTTTCTGTGTGTTCATGTTTGTTTCTGTGTGTTCCAGTTTGTTTCTGTGTGTTCCTGTGTGTTTATGTGTGTTTCTGTGTGTTCATGTTTGTTTCTGTGTGTTCCAGTGTGTTTCTGTGTGTTTATGTGTGTTTCTGTGTGTTCATGTTTGTTCCTGTGTGTTCCTGTGTGTTCCTGTGTGTTCCAGTTTGTTTCTGTGTGTTTCTGTGTGTTCATGTTTGTTTCTGTGTGTTCCAGTGTGTTTCTGTGTGTTTATGTGTGTTTCTGTGTGTTCATGTTTGTTCCTGTGTGTTCCTGTGTGTTCCAGTTTGTTTATGTGTGTTTCTGTGTGTTCATGTTTGTTTCTGTGTGTTCCAGTGTGTTTCTGTGTGTTCCTGAGTGTTCCTGTGTGTTGCTGTGTGTTCCAGTTTGTTTATGTGTGTTTCTGTGTGTTCATGTTTGTTCCTGTGTGTTCCTGTGTGTTCCAGTTTGTTTATGTGTGTTTCTGTGTGTTCATGTTTGTTCCTGTGTGTTCCTGTGTGTTCCTGTGTGTTCCTGAGTGTTCCTGTGTGTTGCTGTGTGTTCCAGTTTGTTTATGTGTGTTCATGTTTGTTTCTGTGTGTTCCAGTGTGTTTCTGTGTGTTCCTGAGTGTTCCTGTGTGTTGCTGTGTGTTCCAGTTTGTTTATGTGTGTTTCTGTGTGTTCATGTTTGTTTCTGTGTGTTCCAGTGTGTTTCTGTGTGTTTATGTGTGTTTCTGTGTGTTCATGTTTGTTCCTGTGTGTTCCTGTGTGTTCCTGTGTGTTCCAGTTTGTTTATGTGTGTTTCTGTGTGTTCATGTTTGTTTCTGTGTGTTCCAGTGTGTTTCTGTGTGTTTCTGTGTGTTTATGTGTGTTTCTGTGTGTTCATGTTTGTTCCTGTGTGTTCCAGTTTGTTTATGTGTGTTTCTGTGTGTTCATGTTTGTTTCTGTGTGTTCCAGTGTGTTTATGTGTGTTTCTGTGTGTTCATGTTTGTTTCTGTGTGTTTATGTGTGTTTCTGTGTGTTCATGTTTGTTTCTGTGTGTTCCAGTGTGTTTCTGTGTGTTCCTGAGTGTTCCTGAGTGTTGCTGTGTGTTCCGTGATCGCGATCACTCCGCCACATCCCTACGTCATCCCAAATGGTTGACTCCACAGCACCATCCTGGGGGGGGGGGGGAAGGAGCAGTGTCCCAAATAAACTTGCTTCATTGTGGGCAAATCCTTACTACTCATGCCCGTGCCACCTCTTGGGTGGCTTAATCTTCATCAATCAATCAATCGGCAAATCCTCCGCTCTGCACACAGTATATCCTTTCACGACTAAAGATCACATTCACTCTAATCATCAACCATTTGCTGGCTACTCATGCCCGTGCCACCTCTTGTGGTGGCTTAATCTTCATCAATCATCAATCAATCGGCAAATCCTTAAACCCGAGAGTGTCAGGGTACCTTGAGGTACTATGATGTACTCTGCAGACAGTGATCGTAGCCTTTGACTGTGGGCCAGTGTGTCATGATTCTGAACAAATCCACAAGGGCCGTGATGAGGGTTCGAACCTACGTCCGGATGATCCCAGACGCGCCTTTGTCGATTGCGCCTCGACATGGAAATTCCCTCGTGGATTTGTTCATATGATGTATTGTGATTTTTGTGTGTTGTTGTTGTTGTTATAGATTCAGCTACTCGGAACAAGTTCCAAGTAGCACGGGCTATGGTGAGCCCGTAACTTACCTGGCACAGGAGCGGGGCAAGTAGCACGGGCTATGGTGAGCCTGTAACTTACCTCGCACAGGAGTGGGGCAAGTAGCACGGGCTATGGTGAGCCTGTAACTTACCTCGCACAGGAGTGGGGCAAGTAGCACGGGCTATGGTGAGCCTGTAACTTACCTCGCACAGGAGTGGGGCAAGTAGCACGGGCTATGGTGAGCCCGTAACTTACCTCGCACAGGAGTGGGGCAAGTAGCACGGGCTATGGTGAGCCCGTAACTTACCTCGCACAGGAGTGGGGCAAGTAGCACGGGCTATGGTGAGCCCGTAACTTACCTGGCACAGGAGCGGGGCAAGTAGCACGGGCTATGGTGAGCCCGTAACTTACCTCGCACAGGAGTGGGGCAAGTAGCACGGGCTATGGTGAGCCCGTAACTTACCTCGCACAGGAGTGGGGCAAGTAGCACGGGCTATGGTGAGCCCGTAACTTACCTGGCACAGGAGTGGGGCAAGTAGCACGGGCTATGGTGAGCCCGTAACTTACCTGGCACAGGAGCGGGGCAAGTAGCACGGGCTATGGTGAGCCCGTAACTTACCTGGCACAGGAGCGGGGCAAGTAGCACGGGCTATGGTGAGCCCGTAACTTACCTGGCACAGGAGTGGGGCAAGTAGCACGGGCTATGGTGAGCCCGTAGTGGACTTACCTGGCACAGGAGCGGGGCAAGTAGCACGGGCTATGGTGAGCCCGTAACTTACCTGGCACAGGAGTGGGGCAAGTAGCACGGGCTATGGTGAGCCCGTAGTGGACTTACCTGGCACAGGAGCGGGGCAAGTAGCACGGGCTATGGTGAGCCCGTAACTTACCTGGCACAGGAGTGGGGCAAGTAGCACGGGCTATGGTGAGCCCGTAACTTACCTGGCACAGGAGTGGGGCAAGTAGCACGGGCTATGGTGAGCCCGTAGTGGACTTACCTGGCACAGGAGCGGGGCAAGTAGCACGGGCTATGGTGACCCCGTAGTGGATTTACCTGGCACAGGAGCGGGGCAAGTAGCACGGGCTATGGTGACCCCGTAGTGGACTTACCTGGCACAGGAGCGGGGTAAGCAGCACGGGCTATGGTGACCCCGTAGTGGACTTACCTGGCACAGGAGCGGGGCTGGCGGTTTTGTGTGTCTTGATTCTCTTATGTGTAGAGGGAGGCTGGCCAGGCGCTCGTCTGAGGGCCCGTGTCGCTGCTTTCAATAAACACTTCGCTGTAAAAATCTCACGCACTTTCACATCACTTAATTAAAAGTTGGGAAGCGGAACCCAAGAGCTGAAACGCTACTGTCGTAAGCACAGCCAGGTGAGCACCTGATGATAAAGATTAAGCCACCCAAGAGGTGGCATGGGCATGAATAGCCCGTAAGTGGTGGCCCTTTTGAGCCATTACCAGTATCAAGAGATGATACTTGAGATCTGTGGAGGTGTGACTGCACCCTGCGTGACGGGAGATGTCTCCCGGACCAAATGGTGACCAAATGGTGAGGTGAGCACCCATTATCCACCTAACTGTGCTTACCGAACAATGACTACGGGTAAGTGAGGTCAACCTCAAATCCACAAGGGCCGTGACGAGGATTCGAACCTGTGTCCGGGAGCATCCCAGACACTGCCTTAATCGACTGAGCTACGACAGGGTTAAAAGTAAGTTCGGGATCCAGTAAGTTCAGTAGAACTTCGGTTTCAACCCTTTTAACCCTGTCGTAGCTCAGTCGATTAAGGCAGTGTCTGGGATGCTCCCGGACGCAGGTTCGAATCCTCGTCACGGCCCTTGTGGATTTGTTCATTTGATGCATCACGTTAGTGTGATCTCTGTGTGTGAGGTCAACCTCGTTATGCTCCGCTAACTTGCCCTCTTGTACCTGGTGCGTTTTTTTTTTACTTTCCAGACTGGAGTTGTGTGTGGTACCCGGCCTCCCATACAGGGTGGTACCCGGCCTCCCATACAGGGTGGTACCCGGCCTCCCATACAGGGTGGTACCCGGCCTCCCGTACAGGGTGGTACCCGGCCTTCCATACAGGGTGGTACCCGGCCGCCCGTACAGGGTGGTACCCGGCCTTCCATACAGGGTGGTACCCGGCCGCCCGTACAGGGTGGTACCCGGCCTTCCATACAGGGTGGTACCCGGCCGCCCGTACAGGGTGGTACCCGGCCTTCCATACAGGGTGGTACCCGGCCGCCCGTACAGGGTGGTACCCGGCCGCCCGTACAGGGTGGTACCCGGTCGCCCGTACAGGGTGGTACCCGGCCTCCCGTACAGGGTGGTACCCGGCCTCCCATACAGGGTGGTACCCGGCCTCCCATACAGGGTGGTACCCGGCCGCCCGTACAGGGTGGTACCCGGCCTCCCGTACAGGGTGGTACCCGGCCTCCCGTACAGGGTGGTACCCGGCCGCCCGTACAGGGTGGTACCCGGCCTCCCGTACAGGGTGGTACCCGGCCGCCCATACAGGGTGGTACCCGGCCTCCCATACAGGGTGGTACCCGGCCTCCCGTACAGGGTGGTACCCGGCCGCCCGTACAGGGTGGTACCCGGCCGCCCGTACAGGGTGGTACCCGGCCGCCCGTACAGGGTACCAGTATTTCCTTACAATTATTTGGCTCGTTTCAAGTTTCCAGCTTCTTCATACGTCCTCTTGCCTAATTATCTCAAATTTTAAAGTCTGTCCTTTTCCAGGTTGGGTATTGCCCTCAGTATCTTGCGTGACACGCTTGGGAGGGTGGGCTTGGTGTGCTTGGGAGGGTGGGCTTGGTGTGCTTGGGAGGGTGGGCTTGGTGTGCTTGGGAGGGTGGGCTTGGTGTGCTTGGGAGGGTGGGCTTGGCGTGCTTGGGAGGGTGGGCTTGTCGTGCTTGGGAGGGTGGGCTTGGTGTGCTTGGGAGGGTGGGCTTGGCGTGCTTGGGAGGGTGGGCTTGTCGTGCTTGGGAGGGTGGGCTTGTCGTGCTTGGGAGGGTGGGCTTGGTGTGCTTGGGAGGGTGGGCTTGGTGTGCTTGGGAGGGTGGGCTTGGCGTGCTTGGGAGGGTGGGCTTGTCGTGCTTGGGAGGGTGGGCTTGGTGTGCTTGGGAGGATGGGCTTGTCGTGCTTGGGAGGGTGGGCTTGTCGTGCTTGGGAGGGTGGGCTTGTCGTGCTTGGGAGGGTGGGCTTGGCGTGCTTGGGAGGGTGGGCTTGGCGTGCTTGGGAGGGTGGGCTTGTCGTGCTTGGGAGGGTGGGCTTGGTGTGCTTGGGAGGGTGGGCTTGGTGTGCTTGGGAGGGTGGGCTTGGCGTGCTTGGGAGGGTGGGCTTGTCGTGCTTGGGAGGGTGGGCTTGGTGTGCTTGGGAGGGTGGGCTTGGCGTGCATGGGAAGGGAGGGCTTGGCGTGCTTGGGAGGATGGGCTTGGCGTGCTTGGGAGGGTGGGCTTGGTGTGCTTGGGAGGGTGGGCTTGTCGTGCTTGGGAGGGAGGGAGGGAAGAGGGAGGAGGGTACCGTGCAGTGGTCACATCACCTGCTGCCCTCGCCGCAAGCACACCGCTTGGACGCACTACACTTTGGTGTCATTAGGAGTGAAGGAAGTCCTCTCCTCTCCCGGGGAGCTCTTGTGGTGTATAGAGTACCTGGCGGCAGTGTTCGGTTCCTGCCTGCTTGGTAGGGAGGCGAGATGGCGGTAGAACGGCCAGAAGAAAGAGAAAAGGGATAGACAAATCAATTTACGGCAATAAAAACAAAATAGGAAATTGGTTGATAACTTGCGACTTTTTTGGTGTGTTTTGAGCGACGGTCTCGCTTCATGCAGGTCGGCGTTCAATCCCCGACCGTCCAAGTGGTTGGGTGCCATTTCTTCCCCCCCCCCCCCCCCCGCCCCGTCCCATCCCCAAATCCTTATCCTGATCCCTTCCCAGTGCTATATAGTCGTAATGGCTTGGCGCTTTCCTCCTGATACTTCCCTTCCCTTCGGTGTGTTTACGTATTCCTGCTTGATACCTGGTTGATGCGGTTCTGGGAGTTCTTCTACTCCTCAAACCCGCCCCGAGGCCAGGCTTGACTTGTGGGAGCTTGGTCCACCAGGCTGTTGCTTGGAGCGGCCCGCAGGCCCACATACCCACCACAGGCCGGTTAGTCCGGCACTTCTTAAAGAAAACAATCTTGTTTTCTCTTGAAGATGTCCACGGTTGTTCCGGCAATACAGTATTTCTTATGCTCGCTGGGAGGACGTTCAACAACCGCGGACCTCTGATGTTTATAAAGTGTTCTCTGATTGTGTCTATGGCACCTCTGCTCTTCACTGGTTCTATTCTGCATTTTCTTCCATATCGTTCACTCCAGTACGTTGTTATTTTACTGTGTAAATTTGGGACCTGGCCCTCCAGTATTATCCACGTGTATATTATTTGTTATCTCTCTCGTCTCCTTTCTAGTGAGAACATTTGGAGAGCTTTGAGACGATCCCAATAATTTAGGTGTTTTATCGCGTCTATGCGTGCCGTATATGTTCTCTGTTCTCCCTCTATTTCTATGTATCCACTTCTGAAGTTTAGCATTACTTTGAGCTAATGCCTTCACTCTTGCACTCATTATGTTAAGTAATTGAAGACGTTCCAGCCGTTTATAAGTTATTTAAGGCCGGAGGATAAGTTTTGACTAAGTAAGACTGACGTACACCCAGTAACCTTGCAGTGTGCGTCTGACGTACACCCAGTAACCTTGCAGTATACGTCTGACGTACACCTAGTAACCTAGCAGTATACGTCTGACGTACACCCAGTAACCTTGCAGTATACGTCTGACGTACACCCAGTAACCTTGCAGTATACGTCTGACGTACACCCAGTAACCTTGCAGTATACGTCTGACGTACACCCAGTAACCTAGCAGTGTGGGACGATGTGCGGGGTCACGAACGGGTCCTGTATGCGCGGACAGGCTTCATGATAAGCTGTGGCGGACGGAGCTCCACACCGGGGCGGTCATGGCGGGAACACGGCCGCCATACTTAAATGTCGCGCCTGTCACTAAGAAAAGAAAGTTCAGTAGAACTTCGGTTTCAACCCTTTTAACCCTGTCGTAGCTCAGTCGATTAAGGCAGTGTCTGGGATGCTTCCAGACGCAGGTTCGAATCCTCGTCACGGCCCTTGTGGATTTGTTCGTTTAAGAAAAGAAAATCACATAAAAATCCATTCTTCTGTGATGACATTTTTTTCAGATGACTAAATCATTACAAGTTTTATTACAATAATTTTTTTAAAGCTGCATGTTAGTGAACCTTGCAAATATATTCAACATTATATGTTTAATACAGACATGATATTTGTGAAGTGTGGATATAAACACTGGAATGAAATGTATATATAAAATATAAGAATATATATATGATAGCGTTTCGTCCTGTCATGGGCTGTTTGAGCAGGTAATTATGTCATCAATGTCTTTCCGCAAATCCTTCTGTTTGACCTTAAGGTAGGCGAGAAAGTTCATCCTCCACACGGAAGACATCTCCCGTCACGCAGGGTGCAGTCGCACCTCCACAGATCTCCAGTATCATCTATTGATACTGGTAATGGCTCAAAAGGGCCTCCACCTACGGGCTATTCATGCCCGTGCCACCTTTTGGGTGGCTTAATCTTCATCAATCAATCATCAATCATCCTCCGTGCATTAAGAGTAGATTGATTGGACTGATGAAGATTAAGCCACCCAAGAGGTGGCACGGGCACGAATAGCCTGTACGTGGTACATCCAAACATGTTGTTGTTGTTATAGATTCAGCCACTCGGAACAAAAAGTTCCAGGTAGCACGGGTTATGGTGAGCCCGTAGTGGACTTACCTGGCACAGGAGCGGTGCTGTGTCTCTTCGACCTGGAACTTCCTGGGATATAAAGGGAGGAGCGGTGAGGCACGTGGTACAGCCCCGCTCCTGTGCCAGGTAAGTCCACTACGGGCTCACCATAGCCCGTGTTACTTGGAACTTTTTGTTCCGAGTAGCTGAATCTATAACAACAGGCGCGTGGTAGCCAATAATACCCGCCGGTACTATTCTCTGATGGCCTCTGGGTACCACTGTGATGATTGATTGATGAAGATTAAGCCACCCAAGAGGTGGCACGGGCATGAATAGCCCGTAAGTGGTGGCCCTTTCGAGCCATTACCAGTATCAAAAGATGATACTGGAGATCTGTGGAGGCGCAACTGCACCCTGCGTGACGAGAGATGTCTCCTGGACCAAATGGTGACCAAATGGTGTACCACTGTGTGTTTCTCCCCCCAGATAACCCGTCTGCCAGTCTCCCAGCCGCCCCCTCCCTCCCTCCTTCCCTCACCATCCATCCCATCAAGCCACACACGTGCCTTCCATCTACGGCTTCCTTTTACTCCTTAATATACTAGTAGTCGCTCCATGCACTCTGGTAGCTCCGTCCTCATACAGGTATACACTCGTAGCTCCATCTTCATACACGTATACACACTGCTAGCCATAATTACTCTAGTAATTACCATAATTACTAGAGTAATTACCATAACTACTAAAGTAATTACGCTAGTTACTAAGACCCGGGTGTTCTTTCGGCAAACAGCTGACGTGCATCTTTGTTCATCTGTTCATCACTATTTTTATATAAATAAGTGTTCTGGTGTTCTCCAGGTACTTTTACTCTAATCAATGTTCTCTCGTTCACCAGGTAGGTTCGAGGTCCTAGTGGGATGTTCTTCGGCGAGGAGAGGCACTTGGAAGGGGTGAGTGCCTACTTGAGACACACTTGAAGGAGGGGGTTCATTTTTTAGACGTGTTTATGTTCTCTGGTGGAGAGGGACTTGTTGTAGTGAAGGTCTCTGCGGGTTGTCTCTGTTTCTCACGGCCGTGTGTGTGTGTGTGTGTGTGTGTGTGTGTGTGTGTGTGTGTGTGTGTGTGTGTGTGTGTGTGTGTGTGTGTGTGTGTGTGTACTCACCTAATTGTGTGTGTGTGTGTGTGTGTGTGTGTGTGTGTGTGTGTGTGTGTGTGTGTGTGTGTGTGTGTACTCACCTAATTGTGTGTGTGTGTGTGTGTGTGTGTGTGTGTGTGTGTGTGTGTGTGTGTGTGTGTGTACTCACCTATTTGTGCTTGCGGGAGTTGAGCTTTGGCTCTTTGGTCCCGCCTCTCAACTACATATGTGTGTGTGTACGAGGAAGGGTAAAGATACTGTCTTAGTTTTACTTTTTTTTTTAATTATAGTTTTCTTCTTTCATGGTTATTTGCGAATAGTCCAAATTCTGAAGTGCTTAGTGTTCGACAGTCGGCAGTGTGTCGTATCTTAACTGAACGCAGGCTTGATCATCCCTCTAAAATTAAATCTCAATAGGGTATTGAAATATCAATAGGATCAGGGATCCACAATAGGATCAGGAACCCCACAATAGGATCTCTGAGCTGAATAGGACATTGAGTATGAGTAGGAGCTTTAGCCTGAATAGGCGGAGATAATTTAATGAGGCAGGTATTGAGAATTCAAGACCTGGCTTAAATTGGCCAACATTTATCTCTCACGACTTCTCAACAACAGCTAATCAGATTAAGAACGTCAACAAAAGCCCTCCCCCCCACCCCCCCACCCTCTTGATTGGTGAGGCGTTTAGCAGAGGAAGCGATCTTCGCTGTTAAACGTGGGACGTGAATTACCTGAACGTGAACGTAATTTGTGGAATGGATGGAACGTCATCAAGTTCGCTTGGGAGGTGATTGGATTAATCGTGACGTAACGATGACAACGTAACCGAACGTGTTACGTGTTGGCGCCAGTGTATAATGAATAACTGCGTAGCAATTGATGATAATTCTCATTCGTAGAGAATCTGAGGACGAATGTATAATTTATTTTATTAACATAAGTGCACGGGGGTGCCCTAAACTATATGAAGTTGGAGAGTTAATGTCAATAATGATGCTATGATCTCCCCGGTCCTCATTCAGGGGCGTGAGGCATGTTAGTCTGCACTTGCCATCTTGGGATAGAATACACTCTGAAAAGAGTGTTCCTGTTCTCAGAGTGTACACTGGAGGGCTCAGGTTGGAGAGGTGACGGAAGCAGATCCTGGGAACTGTTGTGTCACACTGTCTGCTGAGGAGGAGGGGGTGAGTGATTGGGACGGGGAGGGTTTTATTATTATTATTATTATTATTATTATTATTATTATTATTATTATTATTATTATTATTATTATTATTATTATTATTATTATTATTATTTTCTATCACAGACGTGGCCACACACATTTACAATGCTAATTATACATTTTCTTCTGTCCTCTATGGACAGGGTTAGAGATCTATTAAACATATCATTGATATGTTTAACAGTGATTTATTGAACAATCAACCACAGAAGGTGATTGTAGTGAAAATGGGTTAGGGTTTGGGACCGTTTACAACTCAGACCTATGTCGATATACAGATATAGCAAAAGATAATATATAAATTTAATATAAGTCCTTCAACAGATTATTGAAAACAAATAGCAATCTCTGATGCGGAGTGTTACGACTTGACAAATGAGCTTAGTTACGGGGGATCTCCTAGTTTATGTCATAGATACAACACCCAGGTGTTGTGTGTGGTGACATCTGTCATAGATACAACACCCAGGTGTTGTGTGTGGTGACATCTGTCATAGATACAACACCCAGGTGTTGTGTGTGGTGACATCTGTCATAGATACAACACCCAGGCCTTGTGTGTGGTGACATCTGTCATAGATACAACACCGAGGCCTTGTGTGTGGTGACATCTGTCATAGATACAACACCCAGGCCTTGTGTGTGGTGACATCTGTCATAGATACAACACCCAGGTCTTGTGTGTGGTGACATCTGTCATAGATACAACACCCAGGCCTTGTATGTGGTGACATCTGTCATAGATACAACACCCAGGTCTTGTGTGTGGTGACATCTGTCATAGATACAACACCCAGGCCTTGTGTGTGGTGACATCTGTCATAGATACAACACCCAGGCCTTGTGTGTGGTGACATCTGTCATAGATACAACACCGAGGCCTTGTGTGTGGTGACATCTGTCATAGATACAACACCCAGGTGTTGTGTGTGGTGACATCTGTCATAGATACAACACCCAGGTGTTGTGTGGTGACATCTGTCATAGATACAACACCGAGGCCTTGTGTGTGGTGACATCTGTCATAGATACAACACCCAGGTGTTGTGTGGTGACATCTGTCATAGATACAACACCCAGGCCTTGTGTGTGGTGACATCTGTCATAGATACAACACCCAGGTGTTGTGTCGTGACATCTCTCCACACATTACCTGGCACGTGTTGACATCATTGGTATCCGTTAGAAATATGTGAAGATAGTTTAACCTCCAGTTAAAGTTCTTGTCATCTTACCCTCAACTATGCAAAGGAAACATTACATGTGTGTGATTGATTGATTGATGAAGATTAAGCCGCCCAAGAGGAGGCACGGGCATGAATAGCCCCGTAATGCGTGTATAAACATATATCATCTATTTAAAGGATCCTCCCTAGCCTAGGGGTCAAGGGTCAGGGGGTGAGGAAGGAGGGAGAATAAACTTTACAGATGAAGCAGTTGTGAAAGTGGAAGTGGCAGGGGGGGGTAATTAAGCCAGCTGCAGGGCACTATAGGCCTTATACCCGCACCAGGGATCATTAAGCACTGACGTAACCCCCTTACGAAACCTGTAGATCTGTCCTTAGTCATGACGGCATTGTTTACATTTATTGAACAGTTTACGAGTTTGGAAAGTAGACAACCCAAGGTTATTGTTGTTGTGTTTCGGAACTCGTTAAGTGTTTAATACCTTAAACAAAGCTGCAGTGTACCATGTGTGGCTCACCCTGGCACCAGTACCATGTATGGCTCACCCTGGCACCATGTATGGCTCACCCTGGCACCAGCACCATGTATGGCTCACCCTGGCACCATGTATGGCTCACCCTGGCACCATGTATGGCTCACCCTGGCACCATGTATGACTCACCCCTGGCACCATGTATGGCTCACCCTGGCACCATGTATGGCTCACCCTGGCACCATGTATGGCTCACCCCTGGCACCATGTATGGCTCACCCTGGCACCATGTATGGCTCACCCCTGGCACCATGTATGGCTCACCCTGGCACCATGTATGGCTCACCCTGGCACCAGCACCATGTATGGCTCACCCTGGCACCAGCACCATGTATGGCTCACCCTGGCACCATGTATGGCTCACCCTGGCACCATGTATGACTCACCCCTGGCACCATGTATGGTTCACCCTGGCACCATGTATGGCTCACCCTGGCACCATGTATGGCTCACCCTGGCACCATGTATGGCTCACCCTGGCACCATGTATGGCTCACCCTGGCACCATGTATGACTCACCCCTGGCACCATGTATGGCTCACCCTGGCACCATGTATGGCTCACCCTGGCACCATGTATGGCTCACCCCTGGCACCACGTATGGCTCACCCTGGCACCATGTATGGCTCACCCTGGCACCATGTATGGCTCACCCTGGCACCATGTATGGCTCACCCTGGCACCATGTATGGCTCACCCTGGCACCATGTATGGCTCACCCAGGCACCATGTATGGCTCACCCTGGCACCATGTATGGCTCACCCTGGCACCATGTATGGCTCACCCTGGCACCATGTATGGGCTCACACGGGCCTCTCAGACCAATATTGCGAGGCTGGGGACCATGTACCTCTTCCCGGCGCTCCTCAACACTAATGAACCCACTTGTAAAGTCTCCATTTTTTATTTTTATTTTTGTTCGCGGGTAAAGGAATATAGAATTTGAAATTGGAAAACTTCGGCACTGCCACCTTTGCTATGTCTCTTTTTACTAATAATGCGTTTTGCTATAACGGCAACTGATATATATGTGGGTATGATATATATGTACTATACTATATATATATAATGGCTCCAAAGAGCTTCCACTTACGGGCTCACCATAGCCCGTGCTGCTTGGAACTTTTTGTTCTGAGTAGCTGAATCTAGAACAACAACAATCTCTATACTAGTAATCAACATTCAGTTTGATAACGTTGGATAATGATACTGAACACACAGAGATCACACTACTCCTCTACCACACTGGGATGCTCCCGGACGCAGGTTCGAATCCTCGTCACGGCCCTTGTGGATTTGTTCAATGATGCTGAACATTTACGTCCAGGAGAACAGCTGGTGCCCCACATTATCTCTCGTGGCTGGTCAAGTATTGTGGGAAATGTGGAGAAATCTTGAACTTCTCAAATAAAATAAGTCCCTCTCGTCTCCCAAGGACGGGAGACTTGTGCGGGAGATACTTGTAAGATGGATCTCTCTTTAGTCTTCCATAGGAGACAAGAGAGAGAGAGAAGCATCTTACGCGCTGTACATGAATACTCCTCGAAGGTTTGGTCGGTAATCTGCGCTATAGAAGTTTTATAAATATACGTAGAGAGCACTTTTCACACACACACACACACACACACACACACACACACACACACACACACACACACACACACACACACACACACACACACACACACACACACACACACGCACACACACACACACACACACACACACACACACACACACACACACACACACACACACACACACACACACACACACACACACACACACACACACACACACACACGCACACACACACACACACACACACGCACACACACACACACACACACACACACACACGCACACACACACACACACACACACACAACACACACACACACACACACACACACACACACACACACGCACACACACGCACACACACACACACACACACACACACACACACACACACACACACACACGCACACACACACACGCACACACACACACACACACACAACACACACACACACACACACACACACACACACACACACCCACACACACACACACACACAGACACACACACACACACACACACACACAACACACACACACACACACACACAAAACACTTGTTACCGTCACAAACACGACTCGAACCTTCGTCTGCTGGCTGCCAGACAAGCCCAAACCAGAGTCACAGGTAAACAATAACCCATATATTTCCCCTCGCATAAGTTGATGTCTGTCTGTCCAGAGAAACCCAACTGACATATCACTATCAAATGCTATCATATAACTATAGTTAACCCGACGTTAGGTTAGTTTTTTAGGCTGGAAGAAGCAGTAGAAGCCACCTCCATCCACAACTTTAGGACCAGGTTCGACCAAGATTTCGAAAGACGGGGGACCGTGAAATTATAACCCAAGAAGGCTATTAGGCGAGGGTCAGAGAGTTTGATCTCACTTCCCGTAGTCAGTTCTAGATAAACAATAGGATTAAGGACCGGCCCGAAACGCTACGCGTGCTAGTGGCTTTACAAGAATGTAAACTCTTGTATTTAAACCACTGAGAGTTAAGCATCACCTTCACCACCTTTAATGGTGTGTTTGACTCCATACAACGTCCCCACTTAATTAATGACCACTAGGAAAGGGGGAGGAGGAGGAGAGATTTGGATAGGCGGAGACAGGATGGGCGAGGGGGGATAGACAGAATTGGAAGAGGGGGTGATAGGAGAGACAAGTGAGGGAAGAAGGGGGGTGCGGGGGAGAGTGACTGGTGGAAGGGGAGATGGGTAGGGGATTGGGGAAGAGGTGTAGGGGGGTGGGGGTTGGTGCTGATCCGAGGTGATTGATGTTAGTTGATGGTGGAAGAATGTTATGTGTAAGAGAGTCGTTGACTGAGGGGAAGTGGATCCACGACCACGCCAGATGAGTGGCTGAAGGATGATTGTATCAGAGTGGATGGTTGATGAGGGACAAATGGATGAATCGTGGCGATGACTAAGTGGACGGATGTTTAACGATTGTGAGAATGATGACAATGACCGATTGGATGAATGATGACAATGATTAGTATGTGGCTGACGATGGTAGTGGCATTCACCGTAATGATAACTATCCATCTGTTAAGGATGGCGTGGATAGACGGAGGGTTGAACAAGATGTTGACGTCCAGATCTGCGTTGAGAGAAGCTAGAGTGAGGGGAAAGGAAAGGAGAGAATAAAAAGGATAGGTAGAGAATTAAAAGTAATGGAAGAGGAGAGAAAAGAATATTTGGAGAAGAAGGAGAAGAAGAAGGACAAGTTAAAGAAGAGAGAGAGAGAGAGTTCAAGAAGACTTAATAGTGAGGTATTATCAGGGTCAGGCACCATAATCCTGGTATTAACTCCGGGTGACAGCGTGGGTATTATTATATACTTGGACCAATCATATTTCTATTGGCTTATGAGGTCATGAGGTGAGGGGGCCGCTGCCCCAGCCCCCTCATTACCAGATACCATCTACACTTGGAGTAATTATTGCCCCACGAAACATTATATGACCTTTAGTGCTTATAGGAAATAGTTCCAAGCTATTTTTTTAAGTGATTATTTTTATACTTGTCTGCGATTCTTAACTTGAGTTCTGGGGGGGGGGGGGAGTGGGGGGGGGTCTCGCCTACTTAAGTTGGTGGTAACTTTGACGCAATGACTTGATCTTTATTTTTCCTTCTTGATCTTTTCTTGAAATTGAGTGTGAGGTTCACTCTAATTAACAGGTAATGTAATACACTCCACTTCATCACTCTTATCACACTTGAGTCTCCAGTTGCCAACTACGCCCTCTCCTTCTCTTGGTGCTGGTCCTGCACATCATGTCCCGCACGCGCGTGTGTGTGTGTGTGTGTGTGTGTGTGTGTGTGTGTGTGTGTGTGTCTAATGTTTCAACGATCTTAGTAGTCTATACACATGCGTCTATGCGTCACTATGTATCATTACCTTTGAAGGATAAGGAACATTATCAAATGCCTTCTTAAAATCCACGTACATCGCGTCTCCTGTCTGGATTTCGTCGTGAGTATTATGATTGCCACGAAAGGAGTGGAGAATTTGTTAATGACTCTCTAAATGGTGAACATATTATTTGAGCTCTAATGATTGTTTCGAAGGATGTACCAACTATTGAAGTCAAGTTAGTCATTTGGTAGTTACGAAGTGGTGGCATTTTTAGGCCTTTTTTGTGGGGTGGGGGGGATGGGGTGGGGGGGGGGGTGACATTTTGCAAGTTATGTGCCTCTGTAACCCTTTCCACCACCACCCACGGTATGGGGTGCATAATAAAGAAGTGAACTTAAATCCAATCTTGTGGAACTGTTTATGTTTCGAGAGTAATTAAGTTAGGTCAAAAGTTTCAGTTTCTCTTCTGATTTTCTTTATTTAAGGCTGTAATGTGACACATGTATATTTGAATACATGCTTGAGTTAGCCTTCACTATCCGCTCTCCTAATACAGCCCACATGCTCACTATTTAGTGTGTACTCACCTAGTTGTGCTTGCGGGGATTGAGCTCTGGCTCTTTGGTCCCGCCTCTCAACTGTCAATCAACTGATGTACAGATTCCTGGGCCAACTGGGCTCTATCATATCTACATTTGAAACTGTGTATGGAGTCAGCCTCCACCACATCACTGCCTAGTGCATTCCATCTCTTAACTAATCTGACACTGAAAAAGTTCTTTCTAATGTCTTTGTGGCTCATTTGGGTACTAAATTTACACCTGTGTCCCCTTGTTCGTGTGTCACAAGTGCTACAGAGTTTGTCTTTGTCCACCCTGTCAATTACCCTGATAATTTTGTAGGTAGTTATCATGTCTCCCCTTACTCTTCTGTTTTCCAGGGACGTGAGTTTCAGCTCCTTTAGCCTTTCTTCGTAGCTCATACCTCTCAGTTCCGGGACTAGTCTGGTGGCATACCGCGGAATCTTCTCTAACTTTGTCTTGTGTTTAACTATGTATGGACTCCAAGCTGGAGCTGCATATTCCAGAATTGGTCTGACATAAGTTGTATACAGGATCCTGAACGATTCCTTACACAAGTTTCTAAAAATAGTTCTTATGTTGGCCAGTCTAGCATATGCCACTGATGATATCCTTTTGATGTGGACTTCTGGGGACAGGTTCTGTGTGATATCAACCCCCAGATCTTTCTCTCTATTTAACTCTTGCAGAATTTCACCTCCCAGATGGTACCTTGTGTTCAGCCTTTTGCTCCCGTCACCTAATTTTATTACTTTGCACTTTCTTGAGTTGAACTTTAATGCCCATTTTCTAGACCATTCCTCCAGCTTGTCCAGGTCATCCTGTAGTCTCTGTCTATCATCATCTCTCTTGATTCTTCTCATAAGTGTGTGTGTGTGTGTGTGTGTGTGTGTGTGTGTGTGTGTGTGTGTGTGTGTGTGTGTGTGTGTGTGTGTGTGTGTGTGTGTGTGTGTGTGTGTGTGTGTGTGTGTGTGTGTGTGTGTGTGTGTGTGTGTGTTTGTGTGTGCGTGTCTGCCTGCCTCTCCCCTCCCCCGTTCTTCCTTTAATGTTTGATAAAGCAATACAACAAAGGCTCTACACTAGCTAGTGTTGACAGGTACACAAAGCACACTTGGCCCTCACTACCCCAGTACGACACGAACGTGGGCAGGAGCCAGGTGTAGGGAGCCGGGAACATGTGGCTACTGGTCTTCACTCCCCCCTCCCCTACCCCCCACCCCCCACCCCACCCCCCATCAACCCCGGTATGGACCACTAGTCCCGGTTTCGGCTATGAATTATTGCTTAACAGGAGGGCGCGGTTGTTTAGGCAAACTAGTTGCGTATGTTAGTTGACGATTATCTCCAAATACCACCAGCCTGTCGCACTTTCTACTTTCACACTCGCACACCTGGGCCCGAAATGTCTTGTGGGGGTAAACAGCTGGACCGCGTGTGTCAGCTGGGGCCGGTGGACCAGCTGGTTCTCTTGATATCAGCTGGGGCTGTAGAAAGGAATGTACGAACCTGAATCCAGGTAAATTGTGCTGTTAGATTTGCGATCTCACTCGGCCCATTTTAAAAAGTGAGAGGTGGCATAGCCTGGCGTGCCAGGGTGCGTGTGGGTGTGCCTGGAGGTGGCACTAACTGACACAAGATGCCAGAAGCTGGGTAATTGTGACCCGAATCCCAGTGCCAGGTAGAACTGTGCATGCGAGAAGATCATCTCGATCTTCTAAATCCAACTCCAAATAAAGTGGAAGCAGAATTCAATGTGTTATGTATTGTATTTAAGGAGCACTTGAGGTTATCTTACTTGCGAAGTGTAGTTGATGGACACTGAAGTGGAAGCCTTGGTCTCCATGATGGTATTGGGCCAGATTCACGAAGCAGTTACGCAAGCACTTACGAACCTGTCCATCTTTTCTCAATCTTTGGCGGCTTTGTTTACAATTATTACACAGTTAATGAGCTCCGAAGCACCAGGAGGCTGTTTATAACAATAACAACAGTTGATGGGGAAGTTTTCATGCTTGTAAACTGTTTAATAAATGTAACCAAAGCCGACAAAGATTGAGGAAAGATGTACACGTTCGTAAGTACTTGCGTAACTGCTTCGTGAATCTGGCCCCAGGTGTACCTCATTGTAAGCTGGATGACGATGGACGAGTGTTTAATATGTATTCCTTCGGTTATGTCTAATCTTCCATTGTAGTTGTGTCTGTCGATTATTTCGGGGTTGTTGGCCAGGATATCAATGGTGATGGTCTAGTTGTATTTAGATGTTGTTGTTATAGATTCAGCTATTCGGAACAAGTTCCAAGTAGCACGGGCTATGGTGAGCCCGTAACTTACCTGGCACAGGAGCGGGGCAAGTAGCACGGGCTATGGTGAGCCCGTAGTGGACTAACCTGGCACAGTAGCGGTGCTGAGTAATTTCATTTCTGGGACTGTGTATTTAGAAATTATGTGATCTTTTATCGAGCAACGTTTGTGCATTGTCAGGTGCTTTCGAGCACATTTTGTTGTCTTGCCTGTATATTGATACCGTTGGGGCTGACAGTTCCTAAGTGGGCGTGTAAAGCCATAGACAACTTTCGTGTCTTTTAAGACATTTCGCTTGATGTTGGTAAAGGTCTTCATAAGCAGGTTGACAGTGCATCACCGGTAGTATGGTCAAGGTCCGAGTAGGACCTTGACCATATCCTGTGGTGAGCCCCTCTGGGGCCCCTCTGGGGCCCCTCTGGGGTACCTCTGGGGTACCTCTGGGGTCCCTCTGGGGTCCCTCTGGTGTTGACATGGTCGTCACGAAGGCCTATGGTATTAATCTTGGTCGTGTTGTTTCAGCTGTCGACGCTGCAGGTCTCCCAGGCCTGCCTCTGGTCCTACTGAGTCCCACACAACCTGTGCTGGTAATGGTGGCGGCGTTTTCCATCTTCAACTGTTTAATTCGTCAGTGTTTTAAAACTGCCCTTTGCGCACCTTCCTTACAAACTATATGCGACTGAAAACTCACACCCCAGAAGTGACTCGAACCCATACTCCCAGAAGGAGCAACGCAACTGGTATCTACAGGACGCCTTAATCATAAATAATAATAAAGTTTAGACATTGATCTCACAAAAGTTTATTTGCGGGATGACGATGGTTGATTGTGTGGAGCTTCTGAGCACCTGGAGTGTTAGTCAAGCTGCCAGGACCTGCACCTGGAGTGTTAGTCACGCTGCGAGGACCAGCACCTGGAGTGTTAGTCACGCTGCGAGGACCTGCACCTGGAGTGTTAGTCACGCTGCCAGGACCAGCACCTGGAGTGTTAGTCACGCTGCCAGGACCAGCACCTGGAGTGTTAGTCACGCTGCGAGGACTAGCACCTGTAGTGTTAGTCACGCTGCCAGGACCAGCACCTGTAGTGTTAGTTACGCTGCCAGGACCAGCACCTGTAGTGTTAGTCACGCTGCCAGGACCAGCACCTGGAGTGTTAGTCACGCTGCCAGGACCAGCACCTGGAGTGTTAGTCACGCTGCGAGGACCTGCACCTGGAGTGTTAGTCACGCTGCGAGGACCAGCACCTGGAGTGTTAGTCACGCTGCCAGGACCAGCACCTGTAGTGTTAGTCACGCTGCCAGGACCTGCACCTGGAGTGTTAGTCACGCTGCCAGGACCAGCACCTGTAGTGTTAGTCACGCTGCCAGGACCTGCACCTGGAGTGTTAGTCACGCTGCGAGGACCAGCACCTGGAGTGTTAGTCACGCTGCGAGGACCTGCACCTGGAGTGTTAGTCACGCTGCGAGGACCAGCACCTGGAGTGTTAGTCACGCTGCCAGGACCAGCACCTGTAGTGTTAGTCACGCTGCCAGGACCTGCACCTGGAGTGTTAGTCACGCTGCGAGGACCAGCACCTGTAGTGTTAGTCACGCTGCCAGGACCTGCACCTGGAGTGTTAGTCACGCTGCCAGGACCAGCACCTGTAGTGTTAGTCACGCTCCACCACCACTGCTACTTCTTTCACCTCAATCAACTACCCACACGCTAACACTACCAGCACCGCTACCAGTTTTTCCACAGCAACTCTACCAGCACTACCACTACCACTACCACCATCCTCAACAACTCTACAACCTACCAGACCCAGAGGAAGACACATGCCGAATAAGGAGAAAGACTTAAAATTAAATAGCAGATGAGTGGCGCTGCCCAATAAACTCGCCCCTCGGGGCAAAAATTTAAAAAATTTAAATTAAATGGCAGATATTCTAAACAAAAATTTAGGCCAGGGCTGCAAACAATGGAAGAGCATTCATACATTTATAAAACGCTTGAGACGGAAAATCTTCAAGAAGTCTGTGAAAAGGTTAACGTTGTTCCGATGTTTAAAAAAAAAAAGAGGATGGGAGGTACTGATACATATGTCATGATAAGTGCTGGAGAAAGCTGTCAGATTGATAATGTTGGAGCATCTGAATGAGACAAACTATGGGACAAAAGGTCAGCATGGATTTAAGAAGGGAAACGGATTGAGTTCTATAACAAAGTTACTAAAATAAGACAGGAAAAACAAGGCGGAGTAGACTATATTTTCATAAATTGCCAAGAAGCATTTGGCACTGTTCCTTGAGGTACTGTTCCTTGAGGTACTGTTCCTTGAGGCACTGTTCCTTGAGGCACTGTTCCTTGAGGCACTGTTCCTTGAGGCACTGTTCCTCATGAAAGGCTGACGTACAGCATGATGACACAGGCTGTGGTAACTGGGGAAATACTGAACTGAGTAAAGGAGTACCTGTAGGACACGAAACAGTCACACTCAGAGAGGAGGTTTCAAGCTGGATAAATGTAACAAGTGAGGTCCCACAAGGCTCCGTTCCGAGACAACTTTTGTTCCTAACTTATGTGAACGACCTACTTGAGGAAGTGAGCTCGTACATGTCTGTGTTTGCAGATGATGCAAAGCTGATGAGGAATGTAAAAATAGAGGATGACTATAGTAAATTATAGTAGTGAGCAAAAAAAATGGTTGCTGGACTTTAATCCCAACAAGTGTAAGGAAATAAAGCTATAAAGGAGACCAGGAGTCATCTACACCATAAGGGGAAGACAACTGCAGGAATTGGAAAGAGAGAAATGTTTGAGAGTATATTTAACGCCAACATTAACACCGGAGTCATACATAAACATGGTAACATTGGCAGTTTTGGGGACGCTGGCAAATATAAGGATTTGGTTTAGAGACCTTAATTAGGACTCCTTCAAGGCAGTCTACACAACATTTGTTAGACCAGTACTGAAGTATGCAGCACCCGCACCTTGAGAAGCATAAAACCAAAACTGGAAAAGAACAGAGTTTTGCAACAAGATTGATGCCAGAGCTAAGATGGTTCAGCTATGAGGACAGGCTAATGGAACTAAATCTCACACGCCTACCACCACCGCCGCCACCACCACCACTACCAACACACCCACCACCATCAACACACACACTGTGGAGTCTGGTAGGTGAGTGGACAGCGCCCATGACTCGTTATTCTGTGGCCCGGATTCGATTCCCGGACCAGGCAGAAACAAATGGGCAAAGTTTCTTTCACTCTTAATGCCCGTTACCTAACAGTAAATAGGTACCTGGGAGTTAGACAGCTGTTACGGAGCGGCTTCCTGGGTGTGTGTGTGTAGAAAAAAAATAGTTAGTATTTAGTAACAGTTGATCGACAGTTGAGAGGCGGGCCGAAAGAGCAGAGCTCAAGTCCCGCAAGCACAACTAGATGAATAGAACTAGGTGAATACACCACCACCACCAACACACCCAACACCACCACCTCCAATACACCACCACCACCAGCAACAAGGCATCATTGTCACCACCAACAGTACCACCACCACCACCGCCATAACCTTAATGGCCCACACGGCCGTTTATAGACTGATTACGAGGTGGCCAGCAACTATCCACCACAAGACAATATATCACACGCTTCTTAACACTTTTAAGTGACAAGTATATATTCTCTTACAAGTATATCTTTACCTTCACGTTGCCCTCTGTAATCAAGTGAGGCTCCACCCAGCTTAAAGTATCTCCAACCTCCATTATTTGTGGACGGTGTCTAGCCTGGCTGTGGACTCACCTGCCTGGACTTAGCTTGACGAGTCTGCTGCAACGGACCTCACTGCTCCGCCGCCTTGTCGGTGGTGCGACGCAGCAGCTGCTCCAGACCCAATCCGTTAGCGAGGTGTCGACACAGTGCACAAGGATAATATGTCTACACGAGTCGGATCAATAATGAGTGCGGCGTCGCTGGCTCACAAAGGTATACCATTAACTTAGCTAAATGAGTAATAGAGTATCTGTAGGACAAGAAACAGAGTCACACTCAGAGAGAGGCTTCAAGCTGGAGGAAGCTTGAAGCTTCAAACTGAGATTTTAACGTTGGAAAGTATTTATAATATTATTATCTTGCAATCTCCCTCTGAGAGACTAGTCTATCCTTCTGAGAGACTAGTCTATCCCTTTTTGTTCAGTGTCCTTACACTGAAACTTCAACAGCAACTTATATCAGGGGGAGGAGGGAATTATCAAGGGAAAAACGCCAAGCTATTGCGACTATATAGCACTTGGAAGGGGGTCAGGATAAGGATTTGTGATGGGACGGGGGGAAAGGAAATGGTGCCCCTCTACTTGGATGGTCGGGGATTGAACGCCGACCTGCATGAAGCGAGACCGTCGCTCTACCGTCCAGCCCAAGTGGTTGGACCTTTACACTGAAAGAGAATGTTCGTGTGATCATGTGGTTATCCGGCGGGGAGGGGGGGGGGTAGATAACACGTCCTTAGTCGCCAAAATTGGTTATCTCCTCAGTATTTATCACTACAAAAGTATTTTTTTTATTTTGTATTTTAACAAGTACCACTCCCCCCCCCCCCCCTTGGCATTTTGGTATATTTGGAGGGTGTCGAGGCTCTACTGGCCAAGGTGTGCTAGCTCCCAAGCCCCGCCTGTGACCTAACTAGCCATGCATGTGCCCGAAACGCTGCGCGTACTAGTGGCTTTACAAGATTGTAAATACTATGCTATGTATTCTCTCTAACCCAATGTACCTTCTTGTATATAAATAAATAAATATGTATTGAGACAGCAGGTGACAGTAGCGAGGCCGGCCACGAGACATCCGGCCACCACTGTAGAGGGCGCCAGTGGTGGTGGTGGTCCGGCCGGAGCCAGCCGTGGGCACCTGCCAGCCAGCCAGCTGCCCGGCTCGCGTGTCGCATACAAATATTCCTCCTCGACTTTATAAAGCTGTTTCATTATCATTATTTAATTATTTTGAAATTACCGATTAAAATTAATGTTTAAATCGGTTATGGCCAGACGCTCCCCCCCCCCCCCAAGTGAATGGTGACTCACGCGCCGGGCATTTAAATTCAGTGATAGTGATAGTGGAGTTGTGGCGGGGGGTAGGGGGGGGGGAGGTCATGGGGGAGCGTGATGCAGGGTAGGAGGGGGTAGTGAGGGGTCACAGGGAGGGGGTGAGGTCACGCCTGGGGGGATGAGTGAGGTAGGGGGAGGGGGGGGGAGGCGAAATATAAAAGGGGGGGAGGGAAGTTCTTTTTTTGGAGTAAAGATGGAGAGGCACCAGTGAAGAAATAAGTTTGGAAATGTGAAATATGAGTTATGACAGCAGGCGGGCTGTCCGCCTTGCTGACACCTGTGTGTGCTTGATAGCTAAGCTAAGCTTGTCAGGGACCTGTAGGTGTATATGAGCATGGTTCCTCATATTTCCTCATATATGGCTCCTCTTATATGTATTTCAACATATATCAATGTTTATAAGTGAATACTGTGTAGCATTCATATATACACACTAAGGTACATGTTTTTTTGCGGGGGGTGAGGTTCTGGTCTGTATTTCGTCTTGTAATTGTGTATTGTGTAGCCTGATTTCCACTGTGTAGATCTAAACTCTTGAGTCACCAGCTGTAGGAGCGGGGCGTCATCTTGGAGAAGTCTTTCCATCATCGGTGTCTTCTAACAATTCGATGGTGTTCCACACCCTGGAGGCTTGCTGCTGTAGTCTGATGTTCAATGGTTGTTTCTTCAGGAGTTCATGTCGCTCCTGGATTGTCTGATCATATGGTGGATGGTGTTCCGTTGCGATTCTTTAAGCCTTATTTCGCACTGCTGGGTGCTCTTGCATGCTGGGTTTTTTTAAGGTATTATTCGTTCTTTTTTTATGAGGATATCAACACAAGAGTGAATAAAGTAATTGCAAAGCTCCAGGTACCTCATGCCAACTGGTCTGATAACTGGGCGATTCTTGAGGTTATCTTGAGATGATTTCGGGGCTTTAGTGTCCCCGCGGCCCGGTCCTCGACCAGGCCTCCACCCCCAGGAAGCAGCCCGTGACAGCTGACTAACTCCCAGGTACCTATTTACTGCTAGGTAACAGGGGCATTCCGGGTGAAAGAAACTTTGACCATTTGTTTCTGCCTCGTGCGGGAATCGAACCCGCGCCACAGAATTACGAGTCCTGCGCGCTATCCACCAGGCTACGAGGCCCCTCCTAATAATTAAGGTATTATTGGTTTTTCTATATTGCTTTAGAACCATGGATAAGTGTAGCTGTATGTTCGTGACAAGGTTAAGGAATCTTCTCTGTTTGCCTAAGGCTGTTAGGCTCTCTCTCTCTGTCTCTCTCTCTCTCTCTCTCTCTCTCTCTCTCTCTCTCTCTCTCTCTCTCTCTCTCTCTCTCTCTCTCTCTCTCTCTCTCTCTCTCTCTCTCTCTCTCTCTCTCTCTCTCTTTCTCTCTCTCTCTCTCTCTCTCTCTCTCTCTCTCTCTCTCTCTCTCTCTCTCTCTCTCTCTCTCTCTCTCTCTCTCTCTCTCTCTCTCTCTCTCTCTCTCTGTCTCTCTCTCTCTCTTTCTCTCTCTTTTAGAACAACACAAACGTATGAGGAAGAAACACCAGGAAGAGGAACACATGGGTCGTTAGCCAACAGATACTGCCACAGATAACTGCTGTAACAAGGACCTTTTCACAACGGAATACTGTTACCGGGAACTTTTTACAGCGAAATGCTGTTGCAGGGAACATCTCATTCATACTGAAATATTTCGTCATGGAAAGTTTTCATATCATTCGGATGTAGGGGCAGGGATTTTTTTCCTAGTGGAAATTCTATGTCAAGGAAGTTTTCACCGTGAACTACAGAGCGAGATTTGAAGATCGCGAGAAGTGGAATTGACGGGGTGAGCCTGGCGTTGTGCTGGGGCGGTAACTGTCGCCTCTCATGTTGTTAGTGTGGAGGTGTTAACTAGCGAAGGTATGCCTCTAGCAGGTGGGACTCCCCCTTATGTGTTCTGACTGCTAATGAGACGCCCCCACCTCATTCCCTTCCTAATGACCCGCCATATGCCCCACCTCATGCCCCACCTTCTTGCGTCTCCTGCTTATTTTGTATTTGATTTAAACATTCTAAATACAATCGGACGATGTTTTGTGCTATTACCTCTTATCGGGCTTATTAGTTTATTGCCATGGAGTTATAGCGGAGTCGGCGGTGATTATCTCTTGTTTCGATCTGACAATTAAGCGATATCGGGCGGCCGTTGTGGCCGGCCTGTGTGTTTATCAGGATCATCTTGTGGGTTCGGAACCTGTTCTGGTCGAGGTTCCGTCCTTACCAAGCGGATTCGCGTGCTTGGTGTTGGGTCTGATTTGTTGGTGTTTATCCTCGTCATCTTTATAGCGGATCATCCTTTAAGGTTTATGACAGGAGGGAGAGGGAAGTATGGGTGCGGCGGAGGGGGGAGGGGAGAAGCGATGGGAGGGGGAGAGAGAGAGAGAGAGAGGGAGAGAGAGAGAGAGAGAGAGAGAGAGAGAGAGAGAGAGAGAGAGAGAGAGAGAGAGAGAGAGAGAGAGAGAGAGAGAGAGAGAGAGAGAGAGGTGGGGGAGGGAGGAGCGATGAGAGAGAACGTTCCTCATTTGGCCCTAACTCTGAGGACAAACAGAAGTTGGCAATCACAACACAAGACGCTCAGCCATCAACAGCGTAATGCTACTGCTGTGCCCTTCTCAACAACTTCAGTCCATCATTGTTCGTTCATTCCTAGACTGACTCAGACATTTGGAACACGTTTGCCTTGCTCAACATGCAGATACACGACACAACAAGTCAACCAACCACACGAATAGTTTAGCACACAGTTGTCTCCTGGTTCATCCTCCTCCCCCACTGGAGAGTTTCTTTAAATACAAAATTTAGTTTATTCGTGTACAATAATAATAAGCTCATAAAATATGCGAGTTTCTAGGCTCGTGCTTCAGATGAGCGGATGAAATATTGCAGCTCTTACCTTGATGGTTCACGAGGAACATCAACACAGTTCCTAGAGAACCCTTGACTTGGAGGGGAAAACGAGAGAGAGAGGAGGGAAGGATTGAAGGGAATTATCAGGGAGAAAGCGCCAAGCCATTACGACTATATACACTGGAAAGGGGTCAGCATAAGGGTTTAGGATAGGACGGAGGGAAGGAATGATGCCCAACCACTTGAACGGTTGAGGATTGAACGCCGACCTGCATGAATGGAGACCGTCGCAGGGAAGGATTGAGTGAGCGCAAGGGAGAAAGAGAGAAAGGTACGATGAGAAAGAGTTAAAGAAGGAAGGAAACTATCAGGGGCGGTGACGTCGAGAGGGAAGGTGGTGACAATGTTGTCAGTCAGAGGGAAGGTGGTGACAATGTTGTCAGTCAGAGGGAAGGTGGTGACAATGTTGTCAGTCAGAGGGAAGGTGGTGACAATGTTGTCAGTCAGAGGGAAGGGAATTGAGAGTGGCGGTGGGAGGCATAAAGAGATAAGACCGTCAGGGACGCATAACGAAGGGTACCGCTGGTGGCGGAGGAGACGGAGCTTACAGCGGCGCCCTACATCAGGTGTAGGGGCGCCGGTGATGGCGGGGCGGGCCATCCTCCACCACCCTCAGTGTCACCCGTAACAAAAATGTTAGTTATTGCTGCTGTTTGCTATTTATCTGCGCGCGCGAGCCCGTACCAGCCCAAGACGATGCTGGAAAAAGTTCAGAGATATGCCACTAGGCTAGTCCCAGAAGTAAGAGGCATGAGTTATGAGGAAAGGCTGCGGGAACTGCACCTCACGACACTGGAAGACAGAATAGTAAGGGGAGACATGATCACTACCTACAAAATTGTCAGAGGAATTGACAGGGTAGATAAGGATAAACTGTTTAACACTGGTGGGATGCGAACAAGGGGACACAGGTGGAAACTGAGTAACCAAATGAGCCACAGGGATGTTAGAAAGAACTTTTTCAGAGTCAGGGCAGTTAACAGGTGGAATGCATTAGGCAGTGATGTGGTGGAGGCTGACTCCATACACAGTTTCAAATGTAGATATGATAGAGCCCAGTAGGCTCAGGAATCTGTACACCAGTTGATTGACGGTTGAGAGGCGGGACCAAAGAGCCAAAGCTCAACCCCCGCAAGCACAACTAGGTGAGCACAACTAGGTGAGTACAGACAAACACACAGGATATGGAGTAACATTGATGAGATAAATTAATTCATATCAATGTTTGCTGTTCCCAAGATTTACTGTATAATGCAATAATTTTGTTCATAATATAATGCAATTATTATATCTGAGCTTGCTAAAGCACCTTAATCTCCTTCTGTGGTTGAGTGCTCAACAACTCACTATGTTCCGCAGCAGCTCTCTTGCCCTGCCCTTGTAGAAGAGACGCAACACCATCTGTGCTGGCCAGCATTGTGGCCTCTTATTGCAAAAGCAGTTCGGTCATCTTCTGTAGGCACGAGATCAATAACACACTGCACTAAATGTAGTCTAACAGCCTCTAATCCTGTCACTGGAGGACAGAATAAAATGTATTTATGCTGGTTAGCATTTTAAGTGGTGAAGTCTATGGTAGAATTTGTTTTGCTGGTGTAAATACTGAGAAGAATTAGAACACAGAATTGTCATATATTGCATAATTAGGCAGCCTCCAAACTTGACTTGAATTACAGGGGAAATTCCCCCTATCTTGTGTATAGATAGGGAAAAATGAACAAAAATGTCGATTCCAACACAGTACAAAGTTTTAAATGTTAGTTTAGAAAAAATGCTGAGCGCTGAAGCCTGCGAGCACATTTAGGTGAGCACATGTAAATGTATCCAAGGAAGAGCACAAGTCCCGTGTCGGCGCCTTCCCCGGCAATCATCTCCATAAGAAGACTTTACGTGCAGACGGTGAAAGCGAGGAGGCAGGGAAGGAGGGCCGAAGGAAGGGTGGGAGGGGAGGGAGGGAGGGATGATGGTAGATATTTTGCTGTAAAAAACTGGGTATGAGTACAAACTGGGTGAAGATGAGGACACTCTCCTTGAAGTCTTGCTACTGTTTCCTGGGCCCCCCCGAGGCGGTCAACACTTTTTGTTATTAACACAGAAACATCTGCATTTGTGCAGCTGCCCTAGACTATGTGAAGGGGAGTACAGTGTGTCAAAAAAGCTAGCTACGTGGTGCTCAAAATCCCCATCACACAGGATGGTTAGTCATACAGAGGCATGTGATCAGTAGTCTGCACTGGCAGACTCTGGGTGCATTATGAGGATATCATCAACACACGAGTGAATAAAGTAATTGCAAAGCTCCAGGTACCTCATGTCAACTGGTCGGATAACTGGGCGGTCAACACGTGCTGTGTGCGGACACAGGAAGCCCTCCAGGCCGCCTCCATCCACATTAACGTTAGGAAAGTTATATTATGTCGAAACAGATTCATCAAAGCCAGAAGGTGGTAGTGATGGTAGTGAAGGTGGTGGTGGTGGTGATGGCTGGTAGTGGTGATAGTGAAGGTGGTGGTGGTGGTGATGGCTGGTAGTGGTGAAGGTGGTGGTGGTGATGGCTGGTAGTGGTGAGAGTGAAGGTGGTGGTGGTGGTGGTGATGGCTGGTAGTAGTGATAGTGAAGGTGGTGGTGGTGATGGCTGGTAGTAGTGATAGTGAAGGTGGTGGTGGTGGTGATGGCTGGTAGTAGTGATAGTAAAGGTGGTGGTGGTGATGGCTGGTAGTGGTGATAGTGAAGGTGGTGGTGGTGGTGATGGCTGGTAGTAGTGATAGTGAAGGTGGTGGTGGTGGTGATGGCTGGTAGTGGTGATAGTGAAGGTGGTGGCGGTGGTGATGGCTGGTAGTGGTGGTAGTTATGGTGCTTACCTAACACTAACTATGTGGGGAGTAAAGTCTATCACTCTTCAAGGCCCTTAAGGAGCACCTCACTCCGCCATAGTCTCCTTGGTCACTCTTGGAGCATCAAAAATTCACTTGTATTATTAAATTAGACTAAACAGCATTCTATTAAAGCGGAAATATAACTGAAGAACCTGATCTAACCTGTCCAAACGATCCTTGCCTTAATACACGCCATCTTAGGCCTTAATATAGTACATATATGTGCTATATTGGGCCTAGGATTCCTTAAATTAGCTTTTTTTAGCTTTTTTTCTTGGACCTTTTTTGCAATTAATAGTACAAAACACGAACTTTTTTGGGGTGCCAACGGTACATAGTGGTACATTGGAGCAGGTAGCTCTGCAAGTGTTATTGTTTTAGGAGGAGAGGTTGAGAGTACGCGGCACCGGCGTGGGAGTCTCACCTTGTGGAACAGAAGCAAACTAGTGAAGCGTGGTACTGTTCCTTGAGGTAGTGGAGCGTGGAACTGTTCCTTGAGAGAGGTACTGGAGCGTGGAACTGTTCCTTGAGAGAGGTAGTGGAGCGTGGTACTGTTCCTTGAGAGAGGTAGTGGAGCGTGGAACTGTTCCTTGAGGGAGATAGTGGAGCGTGGAACTGTTCCTTGAGGGAGATAGTGGAGCGTGGAACTGTTCCTTGAGGGAGGTAGTGGAGCGTGGAACTGTTCCTTGAGGGAGGTAGTGGAGCGTGGAACTGTTCCTTGAGGGAGGTAGTGGAGCGTGGAACTGTTCCTTGAGGGAGGTAGTGGAGCGTGGAACTGTTCCTTGAGGGAGGTAGTGGAGCGTGGAACTGTTCCTTGAGGGAGGCAGTGGAGCGTGGAACTGTTCCTTGAGAGAGGTAGTGGAGCGTGGAACTGTTCCTTGAGGGAGGTAGTGGAGCGTGGAACTGTTCCTTGAGAGAGGTAGTGGAGCGTGGAACTGTTCCTTGAGAGAGGTAGTGGAGCGTGGAACTGTTCCCTGATGGAGATAGTGGAGCGTGGAACTGTTCCTTGAGAGAGGCAGTGGAGCGTGGAACTGTTCCTTGAGGGAGGTAGTGGAGCGTGGAACTGTTCCTTGAGAGAGGTAGTGGAGCGTGGAACTGTTCCTTGAGAGAGGTAGTGGAGCGTGGAACTGTTCCTTGGCGGAGGTAGTGGAGCGTGGAACTGTTCCTTGAGGGAGGTAGTGGAGCGTGGAACTGTTCCTTGAGAGAGGTAGTGGAGCGTGGAACTGTTCCTTGAGAGAGGCAGTGGAGCGTGGAACTGTTCCTTGAGGGAGGTAGTGGAGCGTGGAACTGTTCCTTGAGAGAGGTAGTGGAGCGTGGAACTGTTCCTTGGCGGAGGTAGTGGAGCGTGGAACTGTTCCTTGGCGGAGGTAGTGGAGCGTGGTACTGTTCCTTGAGAGAGGTAGTGGAGCGTGGAACTGTTCCTTGAGAGAGGTAGTGGAGCGTGGAACTGTTCCTTGGCGGAGGTAGTGGAGCGTGGAACTGTTCCTTGAGAGAGGTAGTGGAGCGTGGAACTGTTCCTTGGCGGAGGTAGTGGAGCGTGGAACTGTTCCTTGGCGGAGGTAGTGGAGCGTGGTACTGTTCCTTGAGAGAGGTAGTGGAGCGTGGAACTGTTCCTTGAGAGAGGTAGTGGAGCGTGGAACTGTTCCTTGGCGGAGGTAGTGGAGCGTGGAACTGTTCCTTGAGGGAGGTAGTGGAGCGTGGAACTATTCCTTGAGGGAGGTAGTGGAGCGTGGTACTGTTCCTTGAGGGAGGTAGTGGAGCGTGGAACTGTTCCTTGAGGGAGGTAGTGGAGCGTGGTACTGTTCCTTGAGAGAGGTAGTGGAGCGTGGAACTGTTCCTTGAGGGAGGTAGTGGAGCGTGGAACTGTTCCTTGAGGGAGGTAGTGGAGCGTGGTACTGTTCCTTGAGAGAGGTAGTGGAGCGTGGAACTGTTCCTTGAGGGAGGTAGTGGAGCGTGGAACTGTTCCTTGAGGGAGGTAGTGGAGCGTGGAACTGTTCCTTGAGGGAGGTAGTGGAGCGTGGAACTATTCCTTGAGGGAGGTAGTGGAGCGTGGAACTGTTCCTTGAGGGAGGTAGTGGAGCGTGGAACTATTCCTTGAGGGAGGTAGTGGAGCGTGGAACTATTCCTTGAGGGAGGTAGTGGAGCGTGGAACTATTCCTAGAGGGAGGTAGTGGAGCGTGGAACTATTCCTTGAGGGAGGTAGTGGAGCGTGGAACTATTCCTTGAGGGAGGTAGTGGAGCGTGGAACTATTCCTTGAGGGAGGTAGTGGAGCGTGGAACTATTCCTAGAGGGAGGTAGTGGAGCGTGGAACTATTCCTTGAGGGAGGTAGTGGAGCGTGGAACTATTCCTTGAGGGAGGTAGTGGAGCGTGGAACTATTCCTTGAGGGAGGTAGTGGAGCGTGGAACTGTTCCTTGAGGGAGGTAGTGGAGCGTGGAACTATTCCTTGAGGGAGGTAGTGGAGCGTGGAACTATTCCTAGAGGGAGGTAGTGGAGCGTGGAACTATTCCTAGAGGGAGGTAGTGGAGCGTGGAACTATTCCTTGAGGGAGGTAGTGGAGCGTGGAACTATTCCTTGAGGGAGGTAGTGGAGCGTGGAACTATTCCTAGAGGGAGGTAGTGGAGCGTGGAACTATTCCTTGAGGGAGGTAGTGGAGCGTGGAACTATTCCTTGCCTGAAGTATCCCACCATGTAAGGCCCAAAATATGCATTACTTTAGGATTTAAGTCTGGCGTCCATCATGTAAGGCCGTGTTGAGTTATCCCAAAAGATCATAGCCTGACTACCTGGCTGTTTGGCCTCCTCACGCCCACACCCGCGGTGGCTCCTCACGCCCACACCCGCGGTGGCTCCTCACGCCCACACCCGCGGTGGCTCCTCACGCCCACACCCCACCCACACCCCGTCCACACCCCGCCCACACCTAAGCCTGGTGTGTGTGTGTGTGATGCTGGAAAAGATGTCAAAATCCTCGTATCTGATGTGGTATTTTCTGGGGTAAAAATCGAGTATTTTTGTATAGGGTACGAAGGCTGGAGGGTGTCCCAGTCCCGCCTTTGTCACAGTTCTCATGAATTAAAAACGCGGTAAAAGTTGTCTAGAGTGTGCCTGGTACCTTATAAGAAACTTCATTGCTCAATAAAACCACTCTGGGAACGATCGACCGCCAGATCTATCACGGCCTGTATCGCAGAGGAGGAGATGGGAGGAAGGGTCGAGAAGGGGGAATGGGGAACAGGAATGGGGAAGAGGGAAATAATATGGAAGAGGAAAATGGTCTCCAGGCTGTGAGGTTGGTTATGAATTACCGGGTAACGTGATAGACGCCGGATTACTGGGTTGTTTCAAGCGTAGGTTAGACATATGGATGGATGAGTTTGGGGGGTGGAGGGCGAATTATTTTTGTGTAAGACGGTATCCATACAGAAGAGATTCTGAACCCTTTATTATGAGGACTCTGAAGGTTAGTTGTGAGAGCTGTCACAGTTAATGTCAGACTCTTGCCTTCTGTTTTGTAAGATAAATTTTTGAACGTTGGAAAAGTGGACTATGAATCATGGGACAATTATTCCTCCTGTGTTTTTCGTGATCTTGAAGCTGTGTGTCTTCAGTGTCTTCAGTTAGATAATCTAGTATATCTATATTCTGAATTATATCATTATATTCATGTTGTATCATGATAAATTTTGCCTTTCACATTAAAAATTCAAATTCAAATGTTTATTCAAGAAAAGTACATACATACAAGAGGTTATACAAAAATTGATACATTTATAGATAGAGCTAGTACATACAATGCCTAAAGCCACTATTACGCAAAGCGTTTCGGGCACATTAGTTTTTTTTCACATTTCTAACATTAGTTTTTACACCTGGGGTGTTAGTCCTCCAGCCCCCCCTCTCCCCCCTGCCCGGGAAACTAGCACAAGCACCGGATGGAAGATGGTGGTAGGCTGACCATCCAGTGTGACCCATGTTAGTGTTGCTGTAGGTGCTGCCCCTAGACGGTTTAGCAAGTTACTGTAAAGAGTGGCCGATCCCTTTAGCGTCGTTTAATAGATCTGTGATGGCGTCAGTTTATGTAAATGAGGTGAAACAGACGGTGTGTGAAAATGGTTCACTTCTGACACGTCATCGTCTTCCAGCCCGTCCTCCAAAAATGGGGAGGTAAATGTACACAGCCCCATAAGTGCAATTATGTACTATGTATAACAGTTAAGAATTGTACTTATTTACACTAAGTATTAAATCGTACCGTCAAATATATTGTGAATATTTGAGTTTACCTAAAAAGCTGAATAGAAAACCACAACCTAACCTAACCGTCTTAGTTTGTGAAGATAAGAATTTTATATTATCTTAATTATAACTAATACTTAACCTATAGCTATACTGATATTACAGTTTTATAAAACAAATAAAACAAAACTAAAATATTTCAATAAATTGTAAAGTAACTCAGGATATTTTCAAATTTTGTATAAAATCTTAAAAATATAAAATATATTGTATAGAATATGTTTATAGCAACTGAGCATTAAAATTTCATCTTAAAATTTTAAGTGTCCTAACAGAAAACGAGGAGATTTAAATCGGGGGAGGGGGATGGGTAAATATAACAGCCCCATAAGTGCAATTATGTACTATGTATAGCAGTCAGGAAATGCACTTATTACACTTAGTATTAAAATGTACTGTCAATTCGGAGGATGGGTAGCGTCTTCACCTTATTCATTTGTGGCGGGAAAATCCATTGTTCTGGAAAACTGGTTTAACCGCCGATAAAATTAGAGAAAACGGGCACAATAACAAAGTAAATTAGGGTAAACTATTCATTTTGCTCCATATGTTATTTCGTCGTCATCTGCTGATCTCGTAACTACAAAAATGAGGGAAAACGGGAGATTCTTGGCTCGTAGCACATTACAATGTGCGCGCCTCCGCACGGTCGACACCACGGCCAGTATCCCTATATGGCTTCTCAGATAATTGAACGTCTGCATAAAGCATGAATTATTCAACATTATGGTCGACCGGACGTGATGATTAGGAGTCTAGTCCTGCGGGAGGCAAGACTTTATGGCACTTTATCCTTGGACACACGACCCAGATTGGTGCCTCGAGGGAGGGGGAGACGGAGGAGGAGACTAGCAAAAGGAGATGGGGTATTTGTAAGGGGTAGGAGGACAGGGTATTTGAGCGGAGGAGGTGTGGGAGAGTAGGAGGAAGAGGAGGAGGTGTTGGTGAAGGGAAGGAGAGGGGTACTGGAGAGGTGGAGACAGGAGGAGAGGAGTGATAGGGTCATCCCGAGGCAGGTAAGACTTGGTGACACTAGCACACAGCCTGGACCAGCGCCTCCACAGACACGAAAAGGAACTCTAACAATGCTAAGAATACCAATAATAATAATAATAATAATAATAATAATAATAATAATAATAATAATAATAATAATAATAAAAATAATGCATAAAGAAATCACATTAACGTGATGTATCAATGAGAAAATCAATAGTGGCCGTGAGGAGGATTCGATTAATGTGATTTCTTCGTGTATTCGAAGAGAAGCGTTGGAGGCGAACGCCTAGACCACAGCCTCAGAGACAAGCGAAGACCTGAGACAAGAGGTCAATAGGGACCATTACCTTGTGTGTCTGCAGGGATGCTATTACCTTGACGGGTGAGTGTCGTATGCTACAGGTGAGTCGTTAGGGGTGTGGCTCTTCACGTGCGTGTGTGGACATGAGGCCAGGCTGAGTGTGGCTCTGAGTGCCAGGCTGAGTGTGGAGATGAGTGCCAGGCTGAGTGTGGCTCTGGGTGCCAGGCTCAGAGTGTGGCTCTGGGTGCCAGGCTCAGAGTGTGGCTCTGAGTGCCAGACTGAGTGTGGCTCTGAGTGCCAGGCTGAGTGTGGCTCTAAGTGCCAGGCTGAGTGTGGCTCTTAGTGCCAGGCAGAGTGTAGCTCTGAGTGCCAGGCTGAGTGTGACTCTGAGTGCCAGGCTGAGTGAGGCTCTGAGTGCCAGGCTGAGTGTGGCTCTGAGTGCCAGGCTGAGTGTAGCTCTGAGTGCCAGGCTGAGTGTGGCTCTGAGTGCCAGACTGAGTGTGGCTCTAAGTGCCAGGTTGAGTGTGGCTCTTAGTGCCAGGCTGAGTGTAGCTCTGAGTGCCAGGCTGAGTGTGACTGAGTGCCAGGCTGAGTGAGGCTCTGAGTGCCAGGCTGAGTGTGGCTCTGAGTGCCAGGCTGAGTGTAGCTCTGAGTGCCAGGCTGAGTGTGGCTCTGAGTGCCAGGCTGAGTGTGGCTCTAACTGCCAAGCTGAGTGTGGCTCTAAGTGCCAGGGTCACC
>NC_091154.1:35649599-35674599 GCF_040958095.1 Procambarus clarkii | reverse complement strand
TTCAGTATCATACCGTTCCGTACTGCTGCTATCTTCCTTCAGTATCATACCGTTCCGTACTGCTGCTATCTTCCTTCAGTATCATACCGTTCCGTACTGCTGCTATCTTCCTTCAGTATCATACCGTTCCGTACTGCTGCTATCTTCCTTCAGTATCATACCGTTCCGTACTGCTGCTATCTTCCTTCAGTATCATACCGTTCCGTACTGTTGCTATCTTCCTTCAGTATCATACCGTTCCGTACTGCTGCTATCATCCTTCAGTATCATACCGTTCCGTACTGCTGCTATCTTCCTTCAGTATCATACCGTTCCGTACTGCTGCTATCTTCCTTCAGTATCATACCGTTCCGTACTGCTGCTATCTTCCTTCAGTATCATACCGTTCCGCCATCTGGCCGCGCCTCCTTATACCTGAAACAGTGAACTGAATTTTTTGGCGTTCAATCCCCGACCGTCCAAGTGGTTGGGCACCATTCCTGCCAACCGTCCCATCCCAAATCCTTATCCTGACCCCCTTCCAAGTGCTATGTAGTCGTAGTGGCTTGGCGGTTTCCCCTGATAGTTCAATTCAATTCAATTCTGTGTTATAACGTGATGGGTAGTGAGGGTGATGAGTCAACGCTGGTGATGAGTAGTGAGGATGTTGAATCAACGCTGCGATGAGTAGTGAGGGTGATGAGTCAACGCTGGTGATGAGTAGTGAGGATGTTGAATCAACGCTGTGATGAGTAGTGAGGGTGATGAGTCAACGCTGGTGATGAGTAGTGAGGGTGATGAGTCAACGCTGGTGATGAGTAGTGAGGGTGATGAGTCAACACTGGTGATGAGTAGTGAGGGTGATGAGTCAACGATGGTGATGAGTAGTGAGAGTGATGAGTCAGCGCTGTGATGAGTAGTGAAGGAAGAACCACTGGTGGTTCTTACGGCAAGTTACATGGCCAAACATGACTCGCATATGTTGGACCAAACATGTATGTATACAGGTATGTATACAGGTATACATATCTCGTCCCCTCATGACCAGGGGGGGGGGGAGGGATATGCGTATACCGGTGAAACAACACCAATATAATGTATGGATTTATTTGTATATTTTTTATCATTCATCGGAGTCTGTCAAAGAGCCAATGAAAAATGGCGTGAGGGGCCGCACTTGGCCCGCGGGCCGCCAGTTGTCTAAGGAGGTGTAAGCGTGTTTTATGGTGATAAATGTAAAAAGATATATATTAGAAGCAAAAGACAAGTTATTGGATAACCAGCATTGATTAATTTTATGTTTTGTTCATGTATTATGCAGTCCAAACCCATCCCGTGGGCTGTAGTGGACCCCCATATGCATCCCGTGGGCAGTAGTGGACGCCATACCCATCCCGTGGGCAGTAGTGGACGCCATACCCATCCCGTGGGTAGTAGTGGACCCCATACCCATCCCGTGGGCAGTAGTGGACGCCATACCCATCCCGTGGGTAGTAGTGGACCCCATACCCATCCCGTGGGCAGTAGTGGACGCCATACCCATCCCGTGGGTAGTAGTGGACCCCATACCCATCCCGTGGGCAGTAGTGGACCCTCATACCCATCCCGTGGGCAGTAGTGGACGCCATACCCATCCCGTGGGTAGTAGTGGACCCCATACCCATCCCATAGGCAGTAGTGGACCCCCATACCCATCCCGTGGGCAGTAGTGGACCCCATACCCATCCCGTGAGCAGTAGTGGACCCCATACCCATCCCGTGAGCAGTAGTGGACCCCATACCCATCCCGTGAGCAGTAGTGGACCCCATACCCATCCCGTGAGCAGTAGTGGACCCCATACCCATCCCGTGAGCAGTAGTGGACCCCATACCCATCCCGTGAGCAGTAGTGGACCCCATACCCATCCCGTGAGCAGTAGTGGACCCCATACCCATCCCGTGGGCAGTAGTGGACCCCATACCCATCCCGTGGGCAGTAGTGGACCCCATACCCATCCCGTGAGCAGTAGTGGACCCCATACCCATCCCGTGAGCAGTAGTGGACCCCATACCCATCCCGTGAGCAGTAGTGGACCCCATACCCATCCCGTGAGCAGTAGTGGACCCCATACCCATCCCGTGAGCAGTAGTGAAAATGTTACAACACAAGCCAAGTGGACATAATACCGAAATTCAACGCAATCAACGTTGAATTGACGTCGATTCAACGTTGAACCAACGTCACCTGGATGACGGGGCTCCATAACCTAACCCCAAAATATAAATAGATTAAATAAAGTCAAAGATCTGGGAACGATAGTTGTGGATATAAGCAGAGTTAGGAGTTGACATCCTTGTAACGAGTCCGGTGAAATATATTAGGAGTCATTGGAGATCTTTCAAGTGTCGAGGCCCGAGATCTCATTCCAGTTCCTGTCATTAATGAACAGGAGCCTCAGGGTGAAATAAACTCTGCCCCATTTGTTTCCACCTTTGTTGTAGGGGGCCTCGTAGCCTGGTGGATAGCGCGCAGGACTCGTAATTCTGTGGCGCGGGTTCGATTCCCGCACGAGGCAGAAACAAATGGGCAAAGTTTCTTTCATCCTGAATGCCCCTGTTACCTAGCAGTATATAGGTACCTAGGAGTTAGTCAGCTGTCACGGGCTGCTTCCTGGGGGTGGAGGCCTGGTCGAGGACCGGGCCGCGGGGACACTAAAAAGCCCCGAAATCATCTCAAGATCTCAAGATAACCTCTACCGGGGATCGAACCAATATTCTGGAATGTTGCATATACATTGTGTGCAACATTGCATATACATTGTGTGCAACATTGCATATACATTGTGTGCAACATTGCATATACATTTCATCCGAGAGAGAATATAACAAATAGGAAGGTGTAGGGCGCCGAAGGAAAAGAGATTTACGTGTAGTCTGTTGCGAGATAATCTGTTCTCCAACCCCGGCTTGGAGCCAGGCTTGTTTGGTCCATCATGCTATTGCTGACAGCGGCCCGCAGATCCACATGTCTGCTATACCATGACTGACCTTCCTGTAGGAACCTTCTTGTAGGAGGAGGACGAGCCCTGAGACGCCGAGGTCATACCAGAATCTCAAGATAAATCCTAATCAATCCGTTTAAAAGAACGATATGGATTTGGTGTTGACAGGAAGAGAATAAGAGGTGATTTAACACAAGTATTTAAAATGATCAAAGATATTAACTATCTTGGCACATAAAAAGGTTTTAATACTCAAATATAACTTTTGCAATAATTACTTGAAAGCCAACCGATAAATTTATATACATATACGCGTATATAAATAAATATATATATATATATATATATATATATATATATATATATATATATATATATATATATATATATATATATATATATATATATATATATATATACACGTATATATTTATATACACGTATATATTTATATACATTAGACAAGTACTTAACGTGAAGTATGCGCCGCATGTCGCTTGTAACACCACCAGCTGGCCATACACAAGCAGCTAAGCTTAGCTGTGTTGGTCTGTTGCTTCTTCACTTGCTGTGTGGTCCTCCGCTCTGGTCACCCTCTCATCCAACACATCGTCACATCCCAAGACATCCACACACACCCAAGACATCCAACACATCGTCACACCCAAGACATCCAACACATCGTCACACCCAAGACATCCACACACACCCAAGACATCCAACACATCGTCACACCCAAGACATCCAACACACCTTGTAACTCCCACCTATCGTAAACTTCGCGTTAAAGTACACCCTAGAAAAAAATAAAATAGTCATTTTACGTGCCCTGTCTTAAATTCTTCGAGGACCTCAATTGTTTTTTGTTTGTGTTTTAGGGGGAGATGAGAAGAGCCTCATGGCGTAGCAGTATACGCATGAGTGCGTCCCGACGCCCGAACGGTGTTGGTGGGCGCCTTGTTCGGAATGTGGTATATCTCTCTCGAAGTGATCAGATAGATGATCGGAGACGGCGATGGTTCTCGCTGTCTGTCGGCGTTGCAGGGCGCTGACAGCTGCTGGCGGGAGGGGGCAGGGTAGGAGAGGTGAGAGAGGAGAGAGAGAGAGATAGGAGAGTGAGGGAGAGTAAGATGAAACGCAGGAAAGTAATTGAGGTCACGGGAGGCTAGAAGGTGGAGTCCCGGAGCTGAAGCTTGCCCTACATATACACACACAGTTTGCAAATACGTCACCCAGATGGTTGTGTGGCGTATTTGATAAGGGTCACCCGTCACCCATGTTAACTTGACTGCTCGACTCCCATGTTAACCTGACTGCACACCTGCCATATCATCCGGGAGAGAGCCAGGTGTTGGCAGGAGTCGCGTCACCTTGCCTTGACAGGTGTATGTATGGTGATGTAATTAGCGGGCTGAGGTGTGATGGTGGTGATAATTGACAGTTGACGGCGGGTGATGGGGCGTCTGCCAGTCTCGTCACGTGGGGGGTGGCTTCAATCACTGCCCTCAACCACTACTGTTGTGTGTGTGTGTGTGTGTGTGTGTGTGTGTGTGTGTGTGTGTGTGTGTGTGTGTGTGTGTGTGTGTGTGTGTGTGTGTGTGTGTGTGTGTGTTCGCCAAAGATGATCTGTTTGCAACATTTTCTAAACATTTTTTTGTTCTTATAAAGCTATATGTGTGCGTCTCGTCGTATAGGGAAAACGCGCTTATCAGTGAGCTCCTTCATAGAGAGTTGAACGCGGGTGCTCGACCGGAACACTTCTGTCCTGGCTCGTGGCAGCCATGCCTACACCTCCTGTGGGTGTGGTTGTGTGATCAGGGGGTGTGGGGGAGTTGTGAGTTGTGTATGGTGGTGGCCACGCGCCTGATTACCCCCTACGGGCTCACCATAGCCCGTACTACTTGGAACTTTTTGTTCCCAGTAGCTGAATCTATAACAACAACAACAGCCTGATTACCCACACGCCTGAGCCCCCCCCCCACCCCACTCACACCTGACTCGCAGGAGAAGAATATAACACACACACACACACACACACACACACACACACACACACACACACACACACACACACACACACACACACACACACACACACACACACACACACCCCTGTTGATTGACGGTTGAGAGGCGGGACCAAAGAGCCAGAGCTCAACCCCCGCAAACACAACTAGGTAAGTACAACTAGGTGAGTACACACACACACTGACAAAACTACGCCTGCCTCTTGTCCTGCAGATGTGAAAACAGGTGTATGGACACCCGGCCACACACACACACACTCACACCAGACAAGTGTGTGTGGTGTAACACCCGGCCACACACACACACCAGACAAGTGTGTGTGGTGTAACACCCGGCCACACACACACACCAGACAAGTGTGTGGTGGTGTAACACCCGGCCACACACACACACACCAGACATATACGGTGTTGAAGGTTGGGATGCTGGGGCTTCCGACGCGGGAGATGAATCAGGCGCCGTCGGCCGTAATCGCTACACCGACCTCGCTCACACTAGCTCTTCTCTTTCCCCCTCCCCCTACCTCATCCCTCCCCTTCACTAAACCCCAAGGTAAACCCTCCCCCAATGTACCTCCTTGCCTCCCCTACCCATTCCCCATCCCACTATACCTCCTCCCACTCCTCACCTCACCCTCTATATATCTCCCTCCTCCCGTGCCACCTCTTGGGTGGCTTAATCTTCATCAATCATCAATCACCCTCCTATTGCCACACAGTAAGGAGTGACAGTTTAAATGCCCGCTCAGCACACAGTATATCCATTCACGAGCGAAGATCACATTCACTCCAAACATCTACCACTTACTCATGCCCGTGCCACCTCTTGGGTGGCTTAATCTTCGTCAATCAATCAATCAACCTCACGTTATCACTACTCTCTCCCTCCCTTCTTGTGTTCGTCCACTCTCTTCTCCCTTCCCGCTGCACCACCTCCCTCTTCTCTTCCACCTCACGTCACCCGTCCCATCGCCCCTCCCTGCCCTTCCCTTCCCTAGTGTGGCGAGGTTCAACACATACGTCGTGTCGACTCAAGATCAATAGAGCAGAAATAAAGATTCACGCCTTAACGCGATGCCATCTGTATAAGACGTTAAGAAGAGCAGCAAAACACCGCCGTCCACCATATGATCAGACAGTCCAGGAGCGACATGAACTCCTGAACACGCAGCCATCAGACTACAGCAGCAAGCCTCCAGGGTGTGGGACACCATCGACATCTTAGAAGACACCGATGCTGGAAAGTGTACTCCAAGATGAGACGCCTCAGTCCCATACTTGGTGGTCCAGGAGCTTAGATTTACTTGACGGAAACAAAGCCCCTCAAAAGATACATAGTTCCAAGATGAGACACATACTTGAACGTCAACATCAATATATATCTATATCTATAAACATCTATAAACATCAATATATGTTGAAATACACATGAAGAACATTACAAACAGCTCACAAGATGAGGGAGCAAGCTTAACTTAGCTACCAAACACCCTCACATGGTGTCAGCAGGGCGGACAGCCCGCCTACTATCATAACTCACACTATATTTCCTCCTTTCTATAACTTTTCCTTCGCCTGTACTTCCAACATCTTTACTACGCGCTCTCCCAAATAAAAAAAATAAAATAGTAAATAAAAAGAGGTTCATGTACCTTAGCTGTTCCTCATAGTTCAACCCTCGTATGGTAAGGCGCCTCGTTGTATACCTCTGGATCTTTACCAATCTCTCTATGCTTTGTTAGATGTTAGAGGTTCCATGCTGGGTCGGCATACACCAGAATGGGGCTCACGTACATCGTGAACAATGTTGTGAAGGTCCCCTTCCCTAGGTTCCTAAATGCTATTCTTCTGTGTGCCAGCGTCACACATGCTGATGATATCATGGGGTTTATGGGGGCCGGATGTCCCGTAAACATGCCGGGATCTGGCTCGCATCTCCTTCATGTCTAGCCCTTGTCTGGACATGAAGGAGGAGATGCTAACCTGTCACTCTAAAGTCTCAAGTTTACATTGATTTTGAGGTGTACGTACTCGGAGGTGCATTGATACTAATAACACACAGAAATCACAATAGTTTGATGCATCAAATGAACAAATCCACAAGGGCCGTGATGAGGGTTCGAATCTACGTTCGAGAGGATCCCAGACGCGCCTTTCGAACCCCTCATCACGCCTCTTGTGGATTTGTTCATTTGATGCTAACACATTTGTTTACGTGGTAATATGAATTTATTATTTAATTGTACTCTGTATGGGAAATTATTTTGGGCGTTCATGAAAACTAATATGAATAATTACTGCCTTGGAGACAGTTTTACTAAATATGTTGACCAGACCACACACTAGAAATTGAAGAGACGACGACGTTTCGGTCCGTCCTGGACCATTCTCAAGTCGATTGTGATTCGACTTCGATTCGATTCGATTCGACATTCTCACAATCGACTTGAGAATGGTCCAGGACGGACCGAAACGTCGTCGTCTCTTCAATTTCTAGTGTGTGGTCTGGTCAACATACTTCAGCCACGTTATTGTGACTCATCGCCTGCGTTTACTAAATAGTTGTGTGAGTATAAGCGTTATATCTTGCTTATAAGACACTTAGAGAGGTATACAGTGATATATATCACTATATCACTCACCTCACTATATATATATCACTATATCACTCATTGACACTGACGCATTGTACTTCTGTATCACAGTCTGTTGTTTCTTGACACCTTAACTGTCAAGGTGAGCACTTGTCACCTCTTAAGTGTCGAGGTGAGCACTTGTCACCTCCCAAGTGTCGAGGTGAGCACTTGTCACCTCCCAAGTGTCGAGGTGAGCACTTGTCACCTCCCAAGTGTCGAGGTGAGCACTTGTCACCTCCCAAGTGCCGAGGTGAGCACTTGTCACCTCCCAAGTGTCGAGGTGAGCACTTGTCACCTCCCAAGTGTCGAGGTGAGCACTTGTCACCTCCCATCATTGTTAAACAACAAGCTAACAATCAACGTTATGCACTTTAGTAACATTTATGTGTCTATGATTATTTATTGAGCGTCTTTGGGAATAAGTTTCTCACCAGAGATGTGTAAAGTGTCAAGAGAATACCTGCGAGAGACCTGAGATCTCTCAAGTGTTAGACTGAGGTTCACTTGTTGTTGAAAGTTGGCTCTCGAAGACCGTAGACTTAGATCATGAAAGAAATTACTGACTCCCAACTCCCAAAAAGACTCACTTTCACTTCAAGACGCTCTAAACAGGGTTTTGAAATGGTCAAAAGATTGGTAGTTGCAGTTTAATGCTGATAAATGTAAGATTTATGAGGTTAGATAATGATGATAGAGTTACAAGATACGAGCTAGATGGTGTTGAGATTGCGAAGTTGGATTGCTAAAGGGATCTGTGAGTTATGATTAGTAAAAATTTAAAACCAAAAAATTAATGCATAAATGTTCGTAATAAGGCAAATAAGACACTGGAATTTATTAATCGAAGCGTTAGTAAGTGCGACACAGTGGTTGCCAGGATCAGGTTGGGTTACCGTTACCTGTGGCAGGTGGCTGCAGGTGACGGGTCTCCCAATCCTGAGCACTCCAGTTGCAAACTCTGTGAGCAGGAACTACGGCATGATCTCCCGCACTACATCACTGAATGCCCAGTTATTAGACCTTTCAGACCAGTTGGCATGAGGTACCTGGAGCTTTGCAATTACTTTATTCACTCTCGTGTTCTTGAAGATATCCTCACAGTGTACCCAAAATTTGCCAGTGCAGGCTACTAAACACATGGCTCTGTATGACTAACCATCCTGCGAGATGGGGACTTGTATTACCACTGCTACCTTATTCAATCTTGTGTTGATGATATCCTCAAAATGCTTCCGGAGTCTGCCAGTTTAGACTGCCTATCACATGCCTCTGTATGACTAACCATCCTGTGTGATGGGGATTTTATAGCATCACGTAGGTAGCTTTTTTGACACACTGTACTCCATATAGTCTAGGGCAGCTGCACTAATGCAGATGTACCTAATGTATTAATAAAAAAAAGACAGTCAAGCGATATAGATGTGTGTAACTGTCGCCATTTTCCCCAAACGCTTGTAACAATTATTAAACCACTGTATAATATTTTGTATAATTTGTAAATGTCAATTAGTATTATTATAATGATTTTATTGGCAGATCTCGTGTAAGTTTGTAAATACACACATGCTGAGGGAGGGAGAGGTGAGAGAGGGAGGGAGAGGTGAGAGAGAGAGAGGGAGGGAGAGGTGAGAGAGGGAGGGATGGATGGGAGAGAAAATAGAAGGGAAGGGTGTGATTGGGTCCCTAAACCAGATGTTGGAAGGTAAGACCTCCGTAAAACCCTCGGTGTATAAGCCCTTCCCGTATAAGAGGTGGCAGACGAGATAAGGCTCTGGTATAAGGTGATATAAGGCATGGCCCAAGACCAGGTAAGTCTTGCTGTAAAGACTCATAAAGAGACCTCTTCTCACAACCTGCCACCACCGCCACCCTTCATCTTTCTCTCACTCCTCTTTTCCCTCTTCTTTTCCCTCTTCTTTTCCCTCTTCTTTTCCCTCTTCTTTTCCCTCTTCTTTTCCGGGAGTCTGGTGGCTCACAAAGGTGTCTTTGTTGCACAGGTCGGTGGAAGGGGGGAGGGGGAGGGGGTCCTGTTTGTTATGACTGGAAATATGGAAGCCTTTGAGCTGTGTGCTGTGGCATTTGGACCCCTTGCTGACTGCTTGACCCCTTGTAACTGTATCTGTCTGGAGTGCTGGCTGTGGTGACTGTGTGTGTGTGTGTGTGTGTGTGTGTGTGTGTGTGTGTGTGTGTGTGTGTGTGTGTGTGTGTGTGTGTGTGTGTGTGTGTGTGTGTGTGTACCTAGTTGTACTCACCTAGATGTGCTTGCGGGGGTTGAGCTCTGGCTCTTTGGTCCCGCCTCTCAACTGTCAATCAACTGGTGTACAGATTCCTGAGCCTATTGGGCTCTATCATATCTACATTTGAAGCTGTGTATGGAGTCAGCCTACACCACATCACTGTCTAATGCATTCCATCTGTTAGCTACTCTGACACTGAAAAAGTTCTTTCTAATGTCTCTGTGGCTCATTTGGGTACTCAGTTTCCACGTATGTCCCCTTGTTCGCGTACCACCCGTGTTAAACAGTTTATCTTTATCTACCCTGTCAATTCCTCTGAGAATTTTGTTGGAAGTGATCATGTCTCCTCTTACTCTTCCATCTTCCAGTGTCGTAAGGTGCATTTCCCGCAGCCTTTCCTCGTAACTCATGCCTCTCAGTTCTGGGACTAGTCTAGTGACATACCTCTGAACTTTTTCCAGCTTCGACTTGTGCTTGACAAGGTACGGGCTCCATGCTGGGGCCGCATACTCCAGGATTGGTCTTACCCATGTGGTGTACAAGGTTCTGAATGATTCCTTACACAGGTTCCTGAAGGTTGTTCTGATGTTAGCCAGCCTCGCATGTGCCGCAGATGTTATGTATACCATGTTATGACTCACACACACACACACAGATGTGTGTGTGTGTGTGTGTGTGTGTGTGTGTGTGTGTGTGTGTGTGTGTGTGTGTGTGTGTGTGTGTGTGTGTGTGTGTGTGTGTGTGTGTGTGTGTAGAGGTGTTGGGATACGAGAAATAAAACAGCAACAAGCGGCAAGAGGACCTCACCGCTGCTGGCCTCACTCAACACACACACACACACACACACACACACACACACACACACACACACACACACACACACACACTCCCTCTCTTACACCCGTCCCTCCCATGGTGTACAGCTGTCTGTCTCCCTTTCCCCCCTCCCCACCCCTTCTCCCACCCCGCCACCCACCTAGTGTACCCACAATATCTATGTCTCTATGGCTCGTGTGTATCCCATGTGTATGTATGCGTTCCTTGTCTTCGCCTCTCATGGTGTCAGTAAGTGCCGTTGTGTCTGTGGAAGCTTCTAATGTGCTCTTATTCGGGGGATTTTTGTCTGTACTCTTATAAGGTAATGTTGTTTACACCGAGAGCTGCCTACCTTGAGCTACCTTGAGGTGCTTCCGGGGCTTAGTGTCCCCGCGGCCCGGTCGTCGACCAGGCCTCCTGGTTGCTGCCTAGCTGGCTATCTAGAAAGTTAATTGAACTAGAAGGAATATTGCTGGTAAATTTGCAGGATATTATTTCACTATACTCTCCTGAACTGCGGGTATATGACACTTAAGATACGGTAGCGCCTCACGCCTCTGACTGGTAAGAAAACAAACAAAAAACAGCCACACATTCTAGAGACGAAGGTGTCGGAGCATCATATGTGGTTATTTGTTTCTTTGCTGGGAAATCAGGACGATAACAGCAGTGTCTTTAGAAAGAGTAGTAGTAGTAGTAGTAGTAGTTATACGTTCGTAGTGGTACCAGTAGCAGCAGTAGCTGGGGGGTGGCAGGAGTAACAATGGTAGCGACCACTGTGGTGTGAGGGGGGGAGGAGGTACCAGTAGCAGCAGTAGCTGGGGGGTGGCAGGAGTAACAATGGTAGCGACCACTGGTGTGAGGGGAGGTACCAGTAGCAGCAGTAGCTGAGGTAGCAGGAGTAACAATGGTAGCGACCACTGTGGTGTGAGAGGGGGGGAGGAGGTACCAGTAGCAGCAGTAGCAGTATCCTCCGAGTGGATGGATGTGCGAGCGATTATTTATTGTTCTTGAGGGGCGTTGTTTCAGCTGCGTCTCCCGCCTTGGTGAGTGCTTGTGAGCTGTCGTCCACACACACTCACTCCCCAGTACTGTTCCTCCTACTGTTTCCTCGTACCTCCGCCTCGCGTGATTACCGTGACGATGCTGCTGCTGGGAATGATAATGATGAGGATGATGAAGGGGGATGAGTGGTAGAGTGTAGACTTTTCAGCAATTATATCAAGTATTTGGTCCACAGCACTAATGTGTAGCGTTTGAACCACCAGAATATTCGCCACTTGTATTATTTAATTAGTACAGATGACATTCTTTTAAATACGAAATGAATCTAATGAACCAAACCTAACCTGTCTTAGTAATCTTAGGCTTAACGCATGATATCTTAGGCTTAATGTAATACATATATATGTGTTATACTAGGCCTAGGAATGTGTAAGTTTTTTTTTTTAGGCTATTTTCTCGGGCTCTATGAAATTAAACGTAGAAAAGTAAATGTTTTAGTGGTCCAACACTACATATTAGTACCTTGAACCAAATAGTTAGTACTATCTATAGATACTATCATTTTAGAAGGATGGGTTCAATTTAAAAACGAAACAATAGATAAAAATGGGATAACTTGAGTTTCAGAAAATGTCAGGATAAATATTGAATTAGAAATATGGAACCAAATATCGGGTAATATAACCGACAGGGTATTGCTGAACAGCTTGGAGCGAAGACTACTCCGCTATAGCATCCTCCCAGCTTGGCCCAACAGTCCTGCTGCTGGGTCCTTCAAACTTGAAGCTTACCACGCTATTGAAGCTTGAAGAAGCTTAATGTTCTCACGTGAACTGGAAGTTGAGTCAGCCCGCTTCTTGTAGCCTCGTCTCGCTTGGCCGGTTCTTTGGGGGAATGTTTATTTTAACCCAATATTTCCTTGAATTTTTTTTTAGGTAGAAAATAAAAAGTATAAAATTGGCATTCGTACTCCAAGATGTAAGGGAATGGTTATGCTTTTGGGGGTTTATAATTCGATTTGTTTATGATTACTGGCCGACCCCTCACAGTGTTCAAGAGAGAACTGGATAAGCACCTCTAAAGGATACCTGATCAACCAGGCTGTGATTCATACGTCAGGCTGCGAGCAGCCGCGTCTAACAGCCTGGTTGATCAGTCCAGCAACCAGGAGGCCTGGTCGACGACCGGGCCGCGGGGACGCTAAGCCCCGGAAGCTCTTCAAGGTAACCTCAAGGTATGATGTAAAAGAGGAAGGTAAGGGAACTATCGGGAGAAACACCAAGCCATTACAACTATATAGCACTGGGAAGGGGTCAGGATAAGAATTTGGGATGGGACGGAGGGAAGGAATGATGCCCAACCACTTGGACGGTCGGGGATTGAACGCCGACCTGCATGAAGCGAGACCGTCGCTCTGCCGTGCAGCCCAAGTGGTTGGGAAATGTAAAAAGAGGAGGCCGAGTTCTAGCGTTATCAGGACCTTCGTTAGCTTCGTGGCGCCACTGAACATGTTGGGATTTAGTGGAGCTTATTAGTCATTGTTGTTTTATTTCCTGTCGGGAGATGTTTGTCTTACTAGTTACCGAGTCTCGGCTTACTTTATTGATTTTGTTCTGTTTTACTTTCAGGTAAGACTGCAGCTTGGTGCTGGGAAGAGCAGGTGGCAGCTACTGGGCAAGTAAGACTCCTCGCTCTCATTTACGTCACATCTTACCAACTTTCTGTTCTCTTAATTGTCTCTAGATCTTAGCGGGAGGTATGAGCTGAGAGCAGATCTTTCTTCTTACGGCTGTACACTTTTAAGTGACAGTTTAATGAGACTGTTGAATATCAACAATATGACTATGAAGCATTGGAAAGGTCAAGACTGGACAGTTTGTTTTGGGAGTACGAGTGACATGCCTGTCTCAACCCTCACTAGAGACATTACCGGTGTCCTATACACCCCGCCCCCCCCCCCCCCCTGCTACTTTTCTATCTCGCCAATCTCGCCCCCCGCCCCCCCCCGCCCCCCCCCTCCCTCCCTCCCCCACCCCTCTTCCCCATGACCTTCAGGCTTTCTATTTTTTTCGTGAGTAAGGATTATAGAGAGGTGCAGGTGAAGGGAAAAGTTTGAGATATGTGGAATATAGAGTTATGTTAGCAGGCGGGCTGTCCGCCTTGCTGACACCTTAAAATCTTCCCCTATCTCCATATCTCCCTGCCCTCCTTCCCCCATCTTCTCATCCATGCCCATCCTGCATGCTATCCCCTCCTCGCTCCCTCCCACCCCTTCTCCATCTCTCCCCCCCTCCCCACCGTCCCCTAACCCCCCCCTTTTACCAATTTATCCCTTAACCCTCTCCCCCACCATTCCACCCCCCACCACTATCATTCCACCCCCTCCCTCCACTATTACGCCTCCCCCCCCCCTCCCCCCATCAGCTTTAATCATAAAAGCCATGTTTGTTTTCCTCAGCATTAATGGTGATATCTCTGCCACAGAGCAAACACCAGCAGATAGGTCTGCCTCTGAACATTATACACAACAAGTATTGAAGGAAAACATTACTCCGGCTAAAATGTACATTGTGATACCGAGCGGACTGATGAGGTGTTCAAGAGTGTTTACTTTGCTGAGTTCCCGGGATGGCCGCAGTGTGGCGCTGGTGTCACTAGTAAACACTGCATTTATATCCTTATTTTGGCTCAGAATGGTTACCTGTGACACCTGTATACATTGTAGGTTTACAGGTGTAAACATACACCTGTATGTTAATATTCAGATATTTAATATTCATTAGATATTTTTGATAAAGGATTATGTGTTAAAATGCTCATATGGCGTCAGAACAACTTGAAGGGTTATCTTGAGGTTATCTTGAGATGATTTCGGGGCTTTAGTGTCCCCCGCGGCCCGGTCCTCGACCAGGCCTCCACCCCCAGGAAGCAGCCCGTGACAGCTGACTAACACCCAGGTACCGATTTTACTGCTAGGTAACAGGGGGCATAGGGGGAAAGAAACTCTGCCCATTGTTTCTCGCCGGCGCCCGGAATCGAACCCGGGACCACAGGATCACAAGTCCAGTGTGCTTTCCGCTCGGCCGACCGGGTTATTAAGGACTTATTATATATAATCTTGTTAAGCTTCGGATTGCCTTTACAATTTTCCCGGCAGATCATCGATTGGATGACACGTAACATTTATCCGATTGGTCCGAACATCAGAAATAGAAGGCATCAGCCAATCAGAGCACGAGACATTTTCTTCGCCGCGCTAACATTGGCTGAGGCGTGTGTGGGGTGACGTATTAGAAGGAACAAACAAGAACAGTCTTTTTTTACGGGTTATTCATGTCCGTGCCACCTCTTGGGTGACTTAATCTTTATTAATCAATCATCAGCAGTCTTTCCCAGGAGTGGTTGATCGAGGTGTGTAGATCAGGAACATGTGTACATCAGGAACATGTGTACATCAGGAACATGTGTACATCAGGTACATGTGTAGATCAGGAACATGTGTAGATCAGGAACATGTGTAGATCAGGAACATGTGTACATCAGGAACATGTGTACATCAGGAACATGTGTAGATCAGGAACATGTGTACATCAGGTACATGTGTAGATCAGGAACATGTGTACATCAGGTACATGTGTAGATCAGGAACATGTGTAGATCAGGAACATGTGTAGATCAGACGTCTGGGAGTATATCCAGGGTTGCCGTGCGTATTATATTATTCCAACTAATCTTATGTTATCTGCTTATTTACCCATCTTATTATTGAATTTGTATACACTTTATCATTCTTTTTCTTCTTTCCCATCCCCTCCACACTCTTTGCTCACTCACAGTTAACTTCTTTATCTTGTTCTATTTACTAACTCCTCTTCTGTTATAAATATTTTTTATTACCCATAATTCTGTATTATTTCAACTTTCACTGTCTCCCATTTTTGATGTTCTTCCTCTGTCTCATCCCCTCGAGTCACTTACCATTCCATCCGTGTCTGTCAGCCGCTAGGCTTTGTCTTGTCGTATTTGCTTAAGCTGTAATTGTACTATTTTTAATACCGTGGTTACTGTAGTGTTTGGTTGGATGTGGTAGGTGGCGCTGCATGCTACCCGGCACCTCCCTCCACGGTGGTAGTAAGTGACTGGCCCTCCGCTCCAATAATACACAGCATTTTGACGTATAAATGGTCAAAAAAGGGCCTAAAAAATCCAAAAAGGCCAAAAATCTGATGGACTGAAAACTCATAGCGGCTCGCAAAATTGGCGGGATGTCTCGTTTTCTGTTGGCGGGGTGGTCGGTTAGGTTATGTTTCGGACAGTTTAGTACATCAGTTTAGGTACGTTGTGAAGGCTAGAGAGGACGGACAGGGGGTGTGATAGGTCCTTGTGCTGCCACCCACCCGCCTGGCCGCTCCTCAAAGTCACTCACCTTATCTTTATTTAGTCATCTTTTCTTGTGATGGAGCTGTTAGCATTCTCGCCTCACCAGCGAGAGGTCCCGGGTTCGAATCCTGGATGGAGGTAAGTCGGCTATGGCGTCCTTTGCTGCCAATTGTTCCCGTTTTGGTAAGCTTTGCAAACTTGGTAACAAGCAAGATTGTTGCTAACTAGCTTACCAACCTAGCTTACCAACCTAGCAATAGTTTGGTAAGGTAGTTAGTGGTGGGTGTAACACTGCCCACTGGTCGTGCAGTGGTAATAAACTTCCAGCCCGGTCTCTTGATTTGTCACTCCGTAAAAGAGTCAACCTTCTAGCCTAACTAGAAACGCACAAAATGCAACTGACCAACTGAATCGAATCCGATGGAAAGAAACACAATTTTGTAGCTATTGTGTTTGTTAGGTTAGGTTAGGATACGTTGAGTTAGGTTAGCTTAGGATACGTTGAGTTAGGTTAGCTTAGGATACGTTGAGTTAGGTTAGCTTAGGATACGTTGAGTTAGGTTAGCTTAGGATACGTTGAGTTAGGTTAGCTTAGGATACGTTGAGTTAGGTTAGCTTAGGATACGTTGAGTTAGGTTAGCTTAGGATACGTTGAGTTAGGTTAGCTTAGGATACGTTGAGTTAGGTTAGCTTAGGATACGTTGAGTTAGGTTAGCTTAGGATACGTTGAGTTAGGTTAGCTTAGGATACGTTGAGTTAGGTTAGCTTAGGATACGTTGAGTTAGGTTGCACTTCAACTCCTGACGATTAGTTGAAGGATAGTTGGTAGACTGTAGATGCTGGGAAAGAATCATCTTACAGATACACATCTTACCATGAGTTCTTCGACATCTTCCTGCCCATCCCCATCCCAGCCCATCCCAGGAGGGTCGCCATCCAGGCCTCAGATGGGACGGTAGTAGTGGTGGTCAGCGAAGACCTCCCACTCCGGTGGAAGGAATGGTTGCCTCTCACCAAGAGACACTCCACTCACTACATATTTACCCTTTGTGTGTGTTGACTCGCCAAATAAAGTTTCCGATGACACCCTGTTTTGGTTTCGCATATTTATCGACGAGTTCGACTCGGAGAGAACGGTCCCTTTTAGAACGGTGTCTCTGAGAGCACTCTCCAGCCTGACCTTTATATTGGGTAGTGAGTAAATAACATTCCATGACTCCTCGTGCTCGTGTTCTTGCTCTGAGTGTTCGTGTTCTTGCTTTGAGTGTTCGTGTTCTTAGTTTGAGTGTTCGTGTTCTTGCTCTGAGTGTTCGTGTTCTTGCTCTGAGTGTTCGTGTTCTTGCTTTGAGTGTTCGTGTTGTTGCTCTGAGTGTTCGTGTTCTTAGTTTGAGTGTTCGTGTTCTTAGTTTGAGTGTTCGTGTTGTTGCTCTGAGTGTTCATGTTCTTAGTCTGAGTGTTCGTGTTCTTACTCTGAGTGTTCGTGTTCTTAGTCTGAGTGTTCGTGTTCTTACTTTGAGTGTTCGTGTTCTTTTGCTCTGAGTGCTCATGTTCTTACTCTGAGTGTTCGTGTTCTTGCTCTGAGTGTTCGTGTTCTTACTCTGAGTGTTCGTGTTCTTGCTCTGAGTGCTCATGTTCTTACTCTGAGTGTTCGTGTTCTTGCTCTGAGTGCTCATGTTCTTACTCTGAGTGTTCGTGTTCTTACTCTGAGTGTTCGTGTTCTTGCTCTGAGTGCTCATGTTCTTAGTCTGAGTGTTCGTGTTCTTACTCTGAGTGTTCGTGTTCTTAATCTGAGTGTTCGTGTTCTTAATCTGAGTGTTCGTGTTCTTAATCTGAGTGTTTGTGTTCTTAATCTGAGTGTTCGTGTTCTTAATCTGAGTGTTCGTGTTCTTACTCTGAGTGTTCGTGTTCTTAATCTGAGTGTTCGTGTTCTTAATCTGAGTGTTCGTGTTCTTAATCTAAGTGTTCGTGTTCTTAATCCGAGTGTTCGTGTTCTTAATTTGAGTGTTCGTGTTCTTAATCTGAGTGTTCGTGTTCTTAATCTGAGTGTTCGTGTTCTTACTCTGAGTGTTCGTGTTCTTACTCTGAGTGTTCGTGTTCTTACTCTGAGTGTTCGTGTTCTTAATCTGAGTGTTCGTGTTCTTAATCTGAGTGTTCGTGTTCTTACTCTGAGTGTTCATGTTCTTAATCTGAGTGTTCGTGTTCTTGCTCTGAGTGTTCGTGTTCTTAATCTGAGTGTTCGTGTTCTTGCTCTGAGTGTTCGTGTTCTTAATCTGAGTGTTCGTGTTCTTGCTCTGAGTGTTCGTGTTCTTGCTCTGAGTGTTCGTGTTCTTGCTCTGAGTGTTCGTGTTCTTACTCTGAGTGTTCGTGTTCTTGCTCTGAGTGTTCGTGTTCTTGCTCTGAGTGTTCGTGTTCTTACTCTGAGTGCGCCTACATTTTCGCTGTTATTTTCTTCCTTTTTTTAATTTAGATTTGAATTTTTGTGTTTTTATATATAATTAGTATGATGGAGTTTAAACAAAATGTTAACCTCCAATGTTTACTCTGTTGTTTAGGGTCTTTGTTTGTTTGTAATTGTCGTTTTAGATTCAGCTACTCAGAACAAGAAGTTCCAGTAGCACGGTCTATGGTGAGCCCGTAAGTGGAGGAGACTCTTTGGAGCCATTATCTATATCAATAGCTACTTTCTCGTTTGTTGTTGTTGTTTTCTTAGATTTAGCTACTCAGAACGAAGTGTCCATGTAGCACGGGCTATGGTGAGCCCGTAATTCCTCGTGTGTTTGTAATTGTTTATGAAGGGGGTTAATGGTGTGGTGTAATGTTGTGCAGCCACTGACGGAGCGACGCCCGCACCACATTCATTACCATTAAGGTTCTCTCTCCCTCCTCCCACAGCCCATCTCCCATCTCTCCCTCCTCCCACAGCCCATCTCCCACCCTCCCGTTGAGTAAGTCTGTCCTCAGGTCAGCCAGCTCCCACCCACAGATCAAGGTGACTGTGATGGTTGTGTCTTGCTCTGCATTCCTATGCGTTTGTCTACGTTACTCGCCTTTCTATCTGTCTCTTCTCTTCTTGTTTCTCTCTCCTCGGTTTTCGCTTCTCTCTCCTCTCCTCTCCATGCAGCTCCTCCTCTGACGGTACGCGGACGATGCCGTACAACAGAGCAACAAAAACGGCGACGTCTTAGGGAATTTGTGCTTCCTGTTTATCTGTTGACAGTCTTGTGACGCCCCGGCCGCCCCATCAACAGTTTTTGTGGCAAGGGTCGTCATGTGTATGTCCTTGGCGTCCGTGTCTGCATTGGAGTCCGTGTCTTAATGCGTCCGTCTCTGCATTGGAGTCCGTATTTTTAGGCGTCCATGTCTGCATTGGAGTCCGTATTTTTAGGCGTCCGTCTCTGCATTGGAGTCCGTATTTTTAGGCGTCCATGTCTGCATTGGAGTCCGTATTTTTAGGCGTCCATGTCTGCATTGGAGTCCGTATCTCAATGCGTCCGTGTCTTTAGTTTCATCTGTTTTAATTTGAAATGTCATTTGGCATACATATTAACCTGCATACTTATATTATATCTCCTGCGTAGATCAGTGTGTATATTAGTAGGGACGTGAGCTGTTGACATTGAGTTTCCGTGGTAAATAGACCATACAAGAAATCATGTTGTATATATGAGTTTATATATAAATATGCCATCAATAAGTCCCTCAGATATTATCTCCTTAACACACACACACACACACACACACACACACTTAAGACCAAGTCGGTAAGACGGTGACATTTCCAGCCGTAATACACTGTAAAGTTCCTTATGTGTGCACTTTTCAATCAATTCCTCGCAGCTCTTTCTTGAGATGCCAAACAAAGCAAGATAGGGGGGGGGGAGGGTAGAGGCCATTGATAATAAACAACCACAACCCGATGTATAATCTACTAATATCAAAGTGATGCGAGAATTACAGTCAGCTGTAAGTCTATCTCATAATACTCGACATAAACACGTTCCTTACAGTGTGGATTCTGATCCCAGGAGAGTACCAGTGTTGACACTGTGGGTTGACCTGATCTACTCTCGCCTCCACAACCATTAATTCCCCCTTCTTTATTGACCATACAAACGTCTTCGATACCGTAAATTACAATTACCACCAACCTAAACTTCGACACGATGGAATTAGAGGTCGCTCTCTCAATTATAAACGACGGCCTCGCGACAACACACGCCAATACGTATCCATCAATAACACTAACTCTCCAATTAACCACAGGGAGTGCCCCTGTGGTCAGTACAGCTGACGGCTCTACCCAGATCTTATGCTCCATCTCACCTAAATGTCTGGTCGTTACCCAGACATTATGCTTCACCCAACCTGAAGATCTTCTTCGCGTCAACAACCGTAAAGAAACCATTTTATCAGCTGGTCCATCGAGCACTGTGTGGAGATGATGAGGTTGTCCTGTCTCCCATACCGGGCTCCAGCCTCACACGGCACATTCCTCGCTCCATACTTGATGCCCTGTTAAGAGCCTGCCTGCCTGCCTGCCTGCACTGTGCCACACACCTTCCCTTCACCGTATCGACGGCACACTCACATACGAGAGTGGGGGGGACGTCTCGATGGCCAGTCCACTTCATGTTTGGCTGAGCATTCTGGCGAACCTGGGCCTTGTGGAATCGTGCTTCGGTCCATAGCGTAATGTCTCTTAGAACTCTCCACGTTTACGCGAAGTCCTGGGTATTGGCGTAACATAGTTCGGGCAGCCAGTGCCCTCGACGCTGTATGACTGATGATGGGCAGTCATCTAGGAGATCGTCGTCAGAGAACCACGATACCCGGTTCTCTCACCATACCCGAAATCAGCAACACTGTTGGTGATTTCATGGCTATATAGTCAGGGACAATGTTAGGAATAGGAAGTATTTCTGTGTTTACAGAAATGTTATATTATGCATGAATATATATATATATATATATATATATATATATATATATATATATATATATATATATATATATATATATATATATATATATATATATATGTACAATATTAATAATAATATAACGCCTCCTATGTTATATTGTGCAGATAATATATTGTATTATACAGCCAGTCATGTATTATTAGTAGTAGTAATATTTGTTAATGTTATTATTACTTGTAGTATTAATTTATCACACATTATAATTATATTATTTTTATTATAATTGTATTACTCTTGTTAATATTTTGATTCCGTTTGTATATTATTTGTATTACTAGTAGGTAATAGGTGTTGGTAGTAGTAGTAAAGTTAGTAAGGCTGGCGCCTGCCACATGTGTGGTGGTGGCGGGGAGGGAGGGAGGGAGGGAGGGAGGGAGGCAGTTATCTGGGGGAAAGCGCCAAGCCATTACGACTATATAGCTTGGTGGCCTGGGGTCAGTGTCGTCAGGCCTTCTTGTTCGGTTATTTGTCTCCACACCCTGTCCCACACACCCTACACCCTGTCCCACACACCCTACACCCTGTCCCACACACCCTACACCCTGCCAGGCCTACACACCCCACACGCTGCCAGGCCTACACACCCCACACGCTGCCAGACCTACACACTCCACACGCTGCCAGGCCTACATACTCCACACGCTGCCAGGCCTACACACCCCACACGCTGCCAGACCTACACACCCACACGCTGCCAGGCCTACACACCCTACACGCTGCCAGGCCTACACACCTACCCACTGCCAGGCCTACACACCCTACACGCTGCCAGACCTACACACCTACACGCTGCCAGACCTACACACCCTACACGCTGCCAGGCCTACACACCCTACACGCTGCCAGGCCTACACACCCTACACGCTGCCAGGCCTACACACCTACACGCTGCCAGGCCTACACACCCACACGCTGCCAGGCCTACACACCTACACGCTACCAGGCCTACACACCCTACACGCTGCCAGGCCTACACACCCCACACGCTGCCAGGCCTACACACCTACACGCTGCCAGACCTACACACCTACACGCTGCCAGGCCTACACACCTGCACCCTGGCCTCCTCCCTCATCAGCGTGGCGGGTGTTAAGTGGTGCGGGGTGTGAAGGTATCTCTCCTAACTCACTCTTCTAGTTTCTTTAGATCTCACCTTATCATTTATCGGCGCACTTCACTAAGACGTAAAGCCACTGCGTCAATTCAGGTGTGTCTGCGAAGTGGTTCTTGCCTCCCCCCCGCCCTCGTAACAGTCACCAGGTATAGTAATGTATCGCCCCATTACAGATTGGAACCAGGACGGACTCACGTCAATTATCTGTGTCTGAATTCTCGCTCGGAAATTCTTGAGTCTTAATTTCCCTCCCGGTATTCCCTCCCACATCTTCCTTCACCAGTCTCCCAGTTCCTTCCCGTCCTCCATCTCTTACAATAATAATAATAATAATAATGTGAACGGGAGGTAATATGGGAAAGGTTACCAGGGCGCGTCTAATCAAAATATTAAATAGTCTTACAAGATATTCCAGACATTCTTCCCCCAATATTGTAACCCTTATTGTAATCCATAGGGGGCCTCGTAGCCTGGTGGATAGCGCGCAGGACTCGTAATTCTGTGGCGCGGGTTCGATTCCCGCACGAGGCAGAAACAAATGGGCAAAGTTTCTTTCACCCTGAATGCCCCTGTTACCTAGCAGTAAATAGGTACCTGGGAGTTAGTCAGCTGTCACGGGCTGCTTCCTGGGGGTGGAGGCCTGGTCGAGGACCGGGCCGCGGGGACACTAAAGCCCCGAAATCATCTCAAGATAACCTCAAGATAACCCTTCCCATCACTGTTGAGCTCCGTTCAAAGACTCGCAGATAAGATAGGATCAATATGATAACGCACCAAGCCAGTGTGTCTGTATAGCTCCTGGAAGACAAGGATCTGAGATAGCACAGAGGAAACATGCCTAACCACTAGGACCATTGGGGATTGAACGCCGACCTGCAAGAAGCGAGGCTGCCTCTTTGGGTTCACCACTTCTACTCCCCAAGCCGGGCTTGGGGGCGGGGTTGACTTGCCATGACTTGATCCTTCAGGCTGTTCCTGGAGCGGCCCGCATGCCCGCGTGTCCTTGTCCACATGCCCCACATGACAGCTCGGTCGATCCGACTGTGGCTAAAATATTCCATGTTATATTTGTGAAGTTTCTATATGATTATTGTAATGTTTAACGTTTCTTTAGTGAGGTAGGGCCAAGAGTGAGGCAGGGCCAAGAGTGAGGCAGGGCCAAGAGTGAGGCAGGCCCAAGAGTGAGGCAGGCCCAAGAGTGAGGCAGGCCCAAGAGTGAGGCAGGCCCAAGAGAGACGTCGAGGCAGCATCTGCTAAAACCGTCGCCTCAGACTATTACAGCTCAGGAGTCATTGGTCGGCAGCTGATTGGCGGATGACAGGTCTGTCCGCGCCGTGATTGGTGGGACGGGGAGGGAGGCGCCCGGTAAATAGTGAGGACTTTTACAGCCGGTGTTCCAGTACACTATGTACGCCCCAGTACACATGTGTTACGGTCACAATGGGTCGCAACCGGGTTCTTTGCTAGAGGAACTAAAGTTCTGGTATCCGGCCCCTAGTTAGTAGTGGCTTTCAAGGAGCGAGTTTGGTAATGCAAGTAAAACAATGGGAGAGTTGCATTGAATACGACACCATCAATAATCAATATATTCACATATAATCACTTTCCCATCACCTCATAAAATCATAAAGGAAGTATTTCTACACTGATATATACACTAGTGTCACTCATAGGACACTAAGCGCTCCTCGATGCTCAATCGTTGCAGTCTTGTCAGCTACCGTGTTTCCTCAACACAGTACCGTCCTCAACCAGTACTGGGAAACACCAACGAGTCTACCCTGGCCTCGGGCCAGCCTCTACACAGCCTCACTATGTGCTCCTTGTGAACGCCCACAATCACTCTCCAGCCTGGTGCTGGCAGAGAACATCAGCCTCCCGCTGCTGGGCCTCTACACGAACAAGTACAAGGATAGCGAACCCCCTGGCAGGAGCTTCTTGCAACTAGCTGGTTACACTCCGTAGCACCTCACTGTTGGTCGTCTCTTCCAGTCAGTCCCGGGATACGCCGAATTCTGTCACTGCCACTTCACAGGCAGACAGTAGAACACTACACAGTTCATCTTCAGCGGCGGCTCACTGCTTCCGTAAAGCAGAATGGAGTAGAGAGCTATTGGCTGCCCTGGGTAGACTGACTGCCCTCGTACCACAGCAGCCCTACGTCGACTCTGTGGATACAGACAAGTCATCAGTACACTGGTCAGTACATGGGACACTAAGAAATACCACTTATGTACTCTGACATAGACATACAACTCCTCCTACAATAGATGGCTCTGATTTTCTAGGCGCCACCTCACCAGAGGTCAGCACCAACTACCTCTCGAGCTGACTAGGACAGGAATCTAGCGCCTCTTGCTGGTATCATCCTGCCACCACCAGATGGCGTCGTCCATTTTGTGGAGGTGTTTCGGAAGCGGACTCACAGATGGCATTGACGTCGCTGCTCCATGCTCCGGTGATGGAATCGGGTTCGTACGCTCCAGTACACTATGTACGCCCCAGTACACATGTACGCCCCAGTACACATGTACGCCCCAGTACACATGTACGCCCCAGTACACATGTACGCCCCAGTACACATGTACACCTCTGTGTATCTCTCTATCTAATTGTATTCCCCTAATTGTGCTTGCGGAGGGGGGGGGGGGTGTTCAGCTTCGTCTCTTTGGTCCCACCTTTCAACTGTCAATCAACCGGTTCCTGAGGCTATTGGGCCATATCAACATTTGAAATTGCAGCCGCATGCTCCAAGGATTGGTCTGACGTACGTGATATTTACAGTTCTGAATGATTCCTTATACAAATTTGTAAATGTTGTTCTGATGTGAGCTTCATGAGAC
>NC_091154.1:35594599-35644599 GCF_040958095.1 Procambarus clarkii | reverse complement strand
TGACTCACTCATACTCGTCTGACTCACTCATACTCGTCTGACTCACTCATACTCGTCTGACTCACTCATACTCGTCTGACTCACTCATACTCGTCTGACTCACTCATACTCGTCTGACTCACTCATACTCGTCTGACTCACTCATACTCGTCTGACTCACTCATATTTTCGTGTGTGTTCCACGTTGAGGAACGTGAGGTTGTGAGGTGTGTCCTCCTGCCTCGTGAGGTTGACAGCTTGAGCTGGTAACTTGACCGACTCAAGTGTGTCTCCCGCCTGTCTTACATCCCCTGTCAAACTAACTGGTTCTTTACCTGTCAGTTGACTGTTCCCTTCACCTGTACTGTTTCTGTCCAGCCAGGAGTGACAGAACAATTTAAAGAACAAGAATGAGGGAACTAGAAAGAGACAGAAGAACGAATGGAGTGAGAGGGACAATGCTCTCAGAATCCAAGAGAAACGACAGGATATATATAGATATATAAATGGAAAAAACAGGATATATATAGATATATAAATGGAGGCTTTAGAAGGACAGGAACGAGAGACGGGAGAAGAGTCAACTAAGCCGGGATAGGATAGACGGGTTAAGGCTATTCTTAGATCACCCTCCCAAAACCAATTATCTAATTTGCATCTTCGGTGGCCATTGGCGGCGTCTGGAGGCAGGCAGGCAGGAGTCGCCGGCTGATTATACTAGTCACAGTGACCCCCTAGTCCTAGTTATGCTAATTATACTAGTTATAGTGACCCCTATAGTCGCCTCCAGGAGGGCTGAGGGCTGGCTGGGGGCTGCCACAACCAGCCTATCACTCATCTAGTCTCCCCTACATCATCTGGGGGTAGTAGGGCATAAATAAGCGTATATAGATGTAAACACCATTCTCCCTAAGGCGTATCTCCGAGGCAGGCGTATATAGCGTATAGCGTTGGCCGAGGGAGGGGGGTCGGGGGCGGGGGGATGTCATTCTGCGCCCCCGTCAAGGGGGTTGACGGGTGAGGGGCCGAGAGGCACTCTACAAGCAGGTTTAATGAGCGTGAAATCAACGTAACTCAGTACCCTCTTAGGGACGAGGTACTGGGAGATTTGAGGGAGGGTGGGAGTGGACAGTGACCACGGGGGAGTGGACAGTGACCACGGGGGAGTGGACAGTGACCACGGGGGAGTGGACAGTGACCACGAGGGAGTGGACAGTGACCACGGGGGAGTGGACAGTGACCACGGGGGAGTGGACAGTGACCACGGGGGAGTGGACAGTGACCACGGGGGAGTGGACAGTGACCACGGTCTCTAGGGTCCTTAAGGACTGCCCAACACGCCTTTAATTGGAAGATTACTGAACTTCACTTTATAATTGCTGGGTAAATAAGATCCTCCATGGCTAGTGTGTATTCACCTAGTTGTATTCATCTAGTTGTATTCACCTAGTTGTATTCATCTGGTTGTATTCACCTAGTTGTATTCACCTAGTTGTATTCACCTAGTTGTTCTTGCGGGGGTTGAGCTATGCTCTCTCGGCCCGCCACTCAACTGTCAATCAACCAACTGTAACGTAACTACTAACTAATCTTTTTCCACACACACACAAAGGACAGACAAAGGACAGAGGACAACAGGATTAGATGTAACAGAGCTAGGAACGATTACATTAACATAAGACGAGTATCGGAAAGAAATTATGAGAATGATATTGCAATCAAAGCGAAAAAGCAACCTAAATTGCTACATAGCCATATAAGAAGGAAGATGTTGGTAAATGACCAAGTGACAAGACTGAGGAAAACAGAGGGGGCGTATTCAGAAAGTAACAAGGAAATCTGCGAGGTACTGAATGCCAGTTTCCATGGAGTGTTCACAACCGAGCCTGAGTGGCTCCCATTGTTAGAAGAGATTACCCTAGATGAAAGACTATCAGATATAGAGGTGACAGCAGGGGAGGTAATGAAACAGTTGACAACACTGGATACAAATAAAGCAGTTGGACCAGACAAAGTATCACCGTGGATTCTAAAAGAGGCAGCGCAGGCTCTCAGCGTGCCTCTGGCAATGATCTTTAATGAGTCACTTATGTCGGGAGAATTGCCCAGTTGCTGGAAGGAGGCAAATGTCGTATCGATTTTCAAGAAAGATACCTATTTCCTGCTAGGTAACAGGGGCATTCAGGGTGAAAGAAACTTTGCCCATCTTGTTTCTGCCTGGTCCGGGAATCGAACCCGGAGCCAAAGAATTACGAGTCCTGTGTGTGTGTACTCACCTATTTGTGCTTGCGGGGGTTGAGCTTTGGCTCTTTGTTCCCGCCTCTCAACCGTCAATCAACTGGTGTACAGATTCCTGAGCCTACTGGGCTCTATCATACCTATATTTGAAACTGTGTATGGAGTCAGCCTCCACCACATCACTGCCTAATGCATTCCACCTGTTAACTACTCTGTCACTGAAAAAAGTTCTTTCTAACGTCCCTGTGACTCATGTGGGAACTCAGTTTCCACCTGTGTCCCCTTGTTCGCGTACCACCAGTGTTGAATAGTTTATACACACACACACACACACACACACACACACACACACACACACACACACACACACACACACACACACACACACACACACACACACACACACACACACGCACACACACACACACACGCACACACACACGCACACACACACACACGCACACACACACACACACACACACACACACACACACACACACACACACACACACACACACACGCACGCACACACACACACACACACACACACACACACACACACACACACACACACACACGCACACACACACACACACACACACACACACACACACACACACACACACGCACACACACACACACACACACACACACACACACACACACACACACACACGCACACACACACACACACACACACACACACACACACACACACACACACACACACGCACACACACACACACACACACACACACACACACACACACACACACACACACACACACGTGTGTGTGTGTGCAGTAGTAGGCATCCATCAGTCTCAGGAGACTATGGTGTTGTGCTCTGGAGTAGCCTCACAAGGGCGCAAAGCCAGGGTAGGTTGATATGGAGGAGAAGCTGTTACCCAGGCAGCAGGTGCCCCCTCTCCACGGCGCCGTGTTGTGGCTATTACCTCTGCAACTCACAGTAAGACGCCAGCAATACAGACCGGTTGATCAGGCACTCAGTCTGTGTTCATCAAATTCCTCCTCCAGCAGAGTTCTGCACGGGTCTGTTGGCAAGTCTGCTTATATTGTGACGATAATCTCTTTCAAGAGAGATTGAGCCTGCTCTTCCCTATATCATTTACGTCATTCTACAAGTACAAGATGCTACATTAAAGATACGTCCACCAGTATCACAAAACGTTTTGCCCAGGAAGCAAAGCGTACCTTGCACCACCCGACACGCCGGCTCTCCACCCGTTGTCAACGAGCAAACTACCCATTCTCCGCCTGCCTGCTCCTGATTGGCTGGTGTATCGCCGACAGCACACCTGCACCTGCACTCACGCCCTCTACCTGAGTCGACGTCTGGGCCAGCTCACGCCGTCCTCCTCAGAATATCTCTGTGCTCTTAGAAGTTGACATCTCTCTGGTAGACTAAGCCCTGGCTGTCGTGTACTAAGGGAGGTGGCAGCTCTAGCCAATATTCTCAGCACCTGATTATTATTGTCTTGCACATTATTTTATATTAGAGTAAATTTTCACATCTATTAATTATTCTTGTTGTTTTGTTTGTTGACTTGTTTTGAATTTTACATAAGCCAAGGGATTGTCTTTGTTCATATCTTGTTTTCTAAAGTAATTAAAATTTCATTGTTTATGTTGTGTTTTGCGTGTCTTCCCTTTACCTTACCACAGACAAACAGGCAAGCAGTCTCTTTTTTTATGTAAGTGTGACCAGGCATTGACACCTGCCATTGGAGGACTGCCGAACATCAACACTCCAACACTTTACCGTCACAATATAGAGAGAGAGAGTGTGTTGAGGTATTGTGGCTGCTTAGAGACCACTGAGTGGTCTCGTAGTGCCCCTACCCCTCCAAACTCCTCCAAGGGGCTATGTTGCACATCCTGCCACGCCTTCTCATGGGGAATTATTCCAGCGTGGAGATTGCAAAAGGTTCCCTGCAACATATTCCAGACGCGGCTCATTGATGCATCTCCCGCCTGCCTTCTAGGGAGTGTAGTTTTAAAGAGATATGCGGCGTGCCCAGTAATTAAGGTGTTGCCCTGAATACATTTGAGCACTAAAGGGTCTCTGCACAAACAGGTGGTTTGACCAGCATTAAATGGGGCAGTTTAGCTGTAGCAACTTCACAGATAAGGAAGGGGAGGGAATTATTAGGAGAAAATGCCAAGCTATTACGACTATATAGCATTGGGAAGGGGTCAGGATAAGGATTTGGGTTGGGACGTGGGGAATGAATGGTGCCCAACCGATTGGACGGTCGGGGATTGAACACCGACCTGCATGAAGCGAGACCGTCGCTCTACCGTCCAGCCCAAGTGGTCGGACCAACACAGGGGGATACTTACAGAATCATCATTAGCTTGGCAGCTCTGGTTTGAAAGGTTCTTGTTATCCAGCCTTTAATTTGTCTTACAAGTGAGACAGTCAGTATATTATACCCTTTACACCTGTGTGATTCCTGCAGCATTACTCCCAAGTTGTGCATCGTGTAAAGTTGGTCTGTGGTGTAATGTGGTTCACTTTCTGTTCTTCACTTTTTCATTGTGGCGGCAGCAGGTATTTTCTGTATCATCGATCATCATATTGTGTTCTCTGGTTCAATGGAAGACTTTGTTTGCATCAGTTCAGAGACTGTTGTGTTGTCTACGGTTGTTGACTCATAAACAGTCTACGGAAGACTTCGGCGATAGATGATACAACGCTGAAAGTTGTCTCTAGGTCGTATATGTGAACATAAGATTATAGGGACAAATGCTGTACCCTTGCCAAAAGGTTTTTCCATGAAGAAGGCTCGTCATTTAGAAATTGTTCTATAGGCCTATTGCCTCTTTTTTTTTTTGGGGGGGGGGTTCGGTTTGTTGGAGCTAGTACAGTAATTTACCAGTTATTGCCTTGTGCGCATTTTATGTGATAGGTCATATATATACATATATATACTAAGAAGGTTAGGTGAGGTCGGTGTTTTCTCTGAAGCTTTTCAAGGTAAACTAAAATATTCACAATCAATTAGTATGTCATATATGCACTTACTAAATAAACCAATATTGGCCGAAAGCAAGTGCGAGAACGGGTTGCACACCTCCCCAGTTCCTCTCCATCACTAACAGGCTGGGCACAAAGAGCAAGACCTCGCACCACCGGAACCACTGATAGGTGAACACTGATAGGTAAGTACCTCCATCTTACCCACGTACCTCCCCAACCCCTAGAGAGAGTGCAGACCTGCCTTCCGAACACCTCACCCCCCCCACCCCTACCCCTTCATAACAGAGCCTACCCTCTCCCAGATGGTGCCCCCCCCCTTCCCCATCACCCCCCCCCCCCCCGGACAGTGGCTTCCTGCCCTCTGGTGGGCTTTGGTGGCTTTACATATATCACCACACTGGCAGAAGCATACAAGTTCTGTACATTAATGCGGACTGCTTAACTAATTGCTTCAATGAGCTCCAGGAGATTGATTGATGACGATTAAGCCACCCAAGAGGTGGCACGGGCATGAATAGCCCGTAAGCTCCAGGAGAGAACTGTGGTCGCAAATATATTTTCACAGACAGTTAAGGTAATCTGTGGGGGATGTTGTTTTCTCGAGAACGACCAAGTGTTCAGGAAGCATACTCAGGGTCACTGATGAATGTCTGGCGGAGGTTTGAGGGAGTAACCAATGAAGGAACAAGTAACTCCTTAAGCTTCAGGAACTCCATCTCAATATAATGCAATCACAAGAACCCGATGAATCCATGAGTAAATACTGAGGTTGTAGAAGGACTCGAACCCAGTAGTGCAAGTGCATGAGTTCATGGCCGCTGGTTCGACTCCATCGCGGAGTCTCAGTGTTATTCAACTATTTGTTAGGAACATTATCAGCAGAGAATGTATTAAATAGTAAAATTAGCAATATGCCACCCACCAATTGAATTCTAGTAACCATAACAAATGGTTACTAGAATTCAATCTGAATGTGTAAGGCAATTAGAATGGGGTGGGTTGGAAAGACACAAGATGAATACACACAGACTTAGGGAAAGGCTGGTGTCAGACTGGAACATGGACACCATACTATTCCGTGTCCACTACCATAAGCACACACAAACAGGATGACATCAGCGGCATCTGTGACGTTGGCAGACATAACAGTGGCTTTGAGGAACCTGAGAAGTAAATAACTGATAAGACTATATGCAGTGTATGTAAGACCCATCCTAGACTATGCAGCACATGCGTGGAGCCCCTCACGTTGTAAGCTGGAGAAGGTCTTGAGACCTACCATAGTCAGAGGATACATGATCACAACGTACAAGATACTGAGAGGTATAGACAAGGTAGCAAAGAAAGTATGCCTTGACAGGTATGAAACAGGACAGGGTGGCCCAGGCAGGCACTAGAAACACAGGTGAGCCAAAGATATGTAAGTTTTCATGTAGTGTTTGAGTGGTAAACAAATGGAAAGCACTAGAGGAAATGGAGAATAACTGCCTGTCAGAGTTATACAAGCAAAAACAGCATTAGAAGTGTGTGTGTAAGGGTTGAACTAATTAGGAGGCGGGTGCAAGAGCTGGGACCAGATTCACGAAGCAGTTACGCAAGTACTTACGAACGTGTAAATCTTTCCTCGATCTTTGACGGCTTTGTTTACATTTAATAAACAGTTTAGAAGCACGAAAACTTCTCAATCAACTGTTGTTATTACAATAAACACCCTTCTGGTGTTTCGGAGCTCATTAACTGTTTCATAATTGTAAACAAAGTCGCCAAAGTTTGAGAAAAGATGTACAGGTTCGTAAGTACTTGCGTAACTGCTTCGTGAATCTGGCCCCTGGACCTCTGTCGTTGTTGTTGCTAAAGATTCAGCTACTCAGGACGAAGTGTCCATGTAGCACGGGCTATGGTGATCCCGTAAACCTCTGTCTGTTGTTGTTTAAGATTCAGCTACTTGGAACAAAAAGTTCCAAGAAGCACGGGCTATGGTGAGCCCGTTGTGGACTTACCTGGCACAGGAGCGGGGTTGTAACTGATGAACTTCTGTCTGATTGATTGATTGATTGATGAAGATTAAGCCACCCAAAAGGTGGCACGGGCATGAATAGCCCGTAAGTGGTGGCCCTTTTAAGCCATTACCAGTATCAAGAGCTGATACTGGAGATCTGTGGAGGTGCGAATGCACCCTGCGTGACGGGAGATGTCTCCCTTATGAATGTGTTAAGATGAAGATGAAGATGAGGCACGGGCATAAATAGCCCGTAAGTGGTGGCCCTTTTGAGCCATTACCAGTATCAAGAGCTGATACTGGAGATCTGTGGAGGTGCGAATGCACCCTGCATGAGAACCTCTGTCGTCGGAGGCACGGTTATGTAAGCAGCGGTAGGTGAGGAGCCGCAAAGAGACAACATGTGAGCGTAAGTAGAGACAGATCCAGTACACCTCCAGCGCCTGTAGTAAACTCTCTCACCTGCCTTACCCGAGACCATTAACAGTATAGCATGCTGCTTATCATCTCCCGGGAGGGGAGGCCTGGATGCTCTAAAACAATCACCGGCCTGTAACGAAGCCGTAATCTATTTGCATATGTTGGCATTTAGAAGAGCAAGTCTGTCGTTTAAAGCCCCGCTTTTATCGACTGTAAAGGCGCCGACTCTGCTGGCCAGGCAGTCACAGGTTGTTAGGTTGGTGTGGGTGGTGGGTGGGGTGGTGGTGGGTGGGTGGGGGGTGTAGTCGTGGTGGTAATACCAGCAGTACTGGTAGTGGTGGTGGTGGGGGTCGTGCTTACCTCACAGTGACTACCAGAAAGTGAGGTCTAGCTCTTCATGCCTTGTTGCACTGGTGGTGGTTTTGGTGTACTGGTGCTGGTGGTGGTTTTGGTGTACTGGTGGTGATCGTGGTGACTGCGTACTGGTCTACGTGTTGGTGGCGGTGTGAAATTAAAATTAAGTTTATTGAGGTATAAACACACACACACAGGGATGAGGCAGCTCAAACTACTCTCACCCCGTTCAGTACGACGTGTTTCAGCGTGCTACGTACAGCGTGCTTCTACCCAAGTGTGGTGATGTGTTATCAAACAGTGTTCTCTGTGTTCCTCTCGGTGTTCTATCTTTGAAGGAGCAGTGTAGCATCTGTTGTGTTTCTCAGGTGCTCCTTCGTCATGCACAGACGGTTCAGTTCTCACCTGGCTTGTCAGTAATTAAGTAGGTTGAACTTAATTACGTGGCAGGTAATGAACGTCAAGTAGCCATCAACTTCTTAACGGGGCTTGACGGCTGAGTGGACAGCGCTCGGGATTCGTAGTCCTGAGGTTCTACGCGGAGGTGGAAACAAATGGGCAGAGTTTCTTTCACACTAATGCCACTGTTAACCTAGCAGTAAATAGGTACCTGGGAGTTAGATAACTGTTACAGGTTGCTTCCTGGGTGTGTGTAACAAAAAAAAGGAGGCCTGGTCGAGGACCGGGCCGCGGGGACGCTAAGCCCCGAAATCATCGCAAGATAACCTCAATATATTCTCACGTGGCTGGTTGAACATCTGGATGAAGTTGGCTACCTTGTGAAACACAAATACTCAACGAGCCTTGTTGGGCGGTGTGAGGGATGGGGGGGGGTGGCATGAGTAGACACAGTGGTGAGTGAGGCGGGTGTGGAGATGACGGGTGAGGCGGTGACGGGTGAGGCGGGTGTGGAGATGACGGGTGAGGCGGTGACGGGTGAGGCGGGTGTGGAGATGACGGGTGAGGCGGCGGCACGGGGCCTCACGCTCCCATAAACACCTTGATCTCTCACCCGTGTGGCAGTCCGTGCACCCCAGTAATATTAGAGACCGCTAAAGTCTCCGAAGAGCAATTATACAGCCCCGCTCCTGTGCCAGGTAAGTCCACTACGGGCTCACCATAGCCCGTGCTACTTGCAACTTTTTGTTCCGAGTGGCTGAATCTAAAACAACATCAACGACTCTAAAGAACAGTCAGGAGTCGAGGCGCCGGATGAACACCAAGAAAATTACGTTTCCAAGATACAATAAGGATAAGAAAAAGACAGTTGACAGCGTGAACGAGGGAGAGAAAGTAATTCAGGTGTGTGAGTTGAGCCGTGTGAGGGGGGGAGGAGGGGGAGGGGGGACCTAGTGTCAGCAGGCATCCCCCCCCATCCTCCCCATCCTCCCCCCCCCCCCCTCTATCCGGACCCACAAAGTGGCAAGATGCCTCAGAAGTATTCTTTCATTTGGTTGGTTCCCAGGGCCGTAATGACGGAGATTAAAGAACATACGAGCATCAGATAGCGTGGCGGGAGGAGTGTGGCCCAGCCCAGAGGTCAGGTGCGATGTGATAGACGCGGACCGTAAGTATTCACGCAGGCGCCATCACGAAGAGGGAGATGGTACCTCTTCACCGAGAGGTACCATCACCGCTGCTTGTGAAGATGGTACCTCTTCACCGAGAGGTACCATCACCGCTGCTTGTGGAGATGGCCGTCTTGATGGTGGTGTGGGAGCAGGCGGTACCCAAAGGCAGGCAAGGATCATCAGCAACGGTCGTGCAGATCACGGCTCAGATGTTTACATGGCGAGTGACACACAGAGACCACCACTGTTAGTGGGCGCTGGGCGAGGGGTCAGGCGAGAGCTTAATTCTTAGTGTATACAAACAAGATGGCAGCTCCCACAGAGATTCTTAGCGAAAATACTTGTGAGGGGTGGTAGAGGGCAGGCAGGGAGAGGATGGCCCCCGCCGGGGCTTCTTGAGATCTTCAGCACAGATGGTTGTGTACTGAGAGATAAGGCCAAGATATTACAGATGGTGGAGGTCACGATACGCCCGCTCGCCTGCCTCACGCACCTCCTGCTGCCCTCCACACCGGCCACCCACCAGTCTACCCACCCATCACTTGCCCTGCCACCCACTGACCCTGCCACCCACCAGCCCCTGCCACCCACCAGCCCCTGGCACCCACCAGCTCCTGCACCCACTGACCCTGCCACCAACCAGCCCCTGCCACCTACCAGCCCCTGCCACCCACCAGCCCCTGCCACCCAACCAGCCCCTGGCACCCACCAGCTCCTGCACCCACTGACCCTGCCACCAACCAGCCCCTGCCACCTACCAGCCCCTGCCACCCACCAGCCCCTGCCACCCACCAGCCCCTGCCACCCACCAGCCCCTGCACCCACTGACCCTGCCACCAACCAGCCCCTGCCACCCACCAGCCCCTGTACCCACCAGCCCCTGCACCCACTGCCCCTGCCACCTGTTGGCGGGGATATGTTACAGGGGGCTGTGTGTGTGATCTGTGTCACGAACTGCTGTGTCCAGACTTGCTTTATAGCATTTTGAAGTTGTCCGGTTCTTGCTGGGGGTGTTGACTGGTGCTTGCTGGGGTGTTGACTGGTGCTTGCTGGGGTGTTGACTGGTGCTTGCTGGGGTGTTGACTGGTGCTTGCTGGGGTGTTGACTGGTGCTTGGTGGGGTGTTGACTGGTGCTTGCTGGGGTGTTGACTGGTGCTTGCTGGGGTGTTGACTGGTGCTTGCTGGGGTGTTGACTGGTGCTTGCTGGGGTGTTGACTGGTGCTTGGTGGGGTGTTGACTGGTGCTTGCTGGGGTGTTGACTGGTGCTTGGTGGGGTGTTGACTGGTGCCTGCTGGGGTGTTGACTGGTGCTTGCTGGGGTGTTGACTGGTGCTTGCTGGGGTGTTGACTGGTGCTTGGTGGGGTGTTGACTGGTGCTTGGTGGGGTGTTGACTGGTGCCTGCTGGGGTGATGACTGATGCTTGCTGGGGTGTTGACTGGTGCTTGCTGGGGTGTTGACTGGTGCTTGCTGGGGTGTTGACTGGTGCTTGGTGGGGTGTTGACTGGTGCTTGGTGGGGTGTTGACTGGTGCTTGGTGGGGTGTTGACTGGTGCTTGCTGGGGTGTTGACTGGTGCTTGGTGGGGTGTTGACTGGTGCTTGGTGGGGTGTTGACTGGTGCCTGCTGGGGTGTTGACTGGTGCTTGGTGGGGTGTTGACTGGTGCTTGCTGGGGTGTTGACTGGTGCTTGCTGGGGTGTTGACTGGTGCTTGGTGGGGTGTTGACTGGTGCCTGCTGGGGTGATGACTGATGCTTGCTGGGGTGATGACTGGTGCTTGCTGGGGTGTTGACTGGTGCTTGCTGGGGTGTTGACTGGTGCTTGCTGGGGTGTTGACTGGTGCTTGCTGGGGTGATGACTGGTGCTTGCTGGGGTGTTGACTGGTGCTTGCTGGGGTGTTGACTGGTGCTTGGTGGGGTGTTGACTGGTGCTTGGTGGGGTGTTGACTGGTGCCTGCTGGGGTGATGACTGATGCTTGCTGGGGTGTTGACTGGTGCTTGCTGGGGTGTTGACTGGTGCTTGCTGGGGTGTTGACTGGTGCTTGGTGGGGTGTTGACTGGTGCTTGGTGGGGTGTTGACTGGTGCTTGGTGGGGTGTTGACTGGTGCTTGCTGGGGTGTTGACTGGTGCTTGCTGGGGTGTTGACTGGTGCTTGCTGGGGTGATGACTGGTGCTTGCTGGGGTGTTGACTGGTGCTTGCTGGGGTGTTGACTGGTGCTTGCTGGGGTGTTGACTAGTGCTTCCTGGGGCGTTGACTGATGCTTGCTGGGGCGTTGACATCCACATTATGTGTTTCCTCACTGGTTAATTTATCCGCTATTACGTTCCTACAAATCCCTACACGACTATGGACGCTGTTAATTTTATCTTTTCTCCTTGAAGGTGAAGGCTGAGGAGGAGGACTGTGGTGATAAAGGTTTCGTGGTCTGACGGTTTAGGAGTCCATAGGACTTGAATGGTTTGTTCTGGAGTCCGCGGTTATATGACAACCATCATGACACAATATTATTGTTGTCATATGCATGTTCAAGGGACAGTTTGATAGCGAACATTTCCGTCTGTATTGTGGAGGGGTTGTTTGTCGGTCTTGGGCTCGGGGGGGGGGGGAAGGAAGGAATTATCAAGGGAAAAGCGCCAAGCCATTACGACTATATAGCACTGGGAAGGGGCCAAGATAAGGATTTAGGATGGGACGGAGGGAAAGGAATGGTGCCCCAAACACTTAGACGGTCGGGGATTGAACGCCGATCTGCATGAAGCGAGACCGTCGCTCGGAATGTAGACAGCTGCTGCTGCCTGGATGATTGTTGTGTATAGTGTATAGTGTGTACCTGTGCTGAGGGAGGGTGTTGGGCCAGTAAGACAACGGCTTCGGCTACATTTTAACTGTTTTTGCTTAACCCAAGGCGTTCGAACCTAAACCACGAAGTCGTTACTCCTTACTATTACCAGGCGGTTCAACGAGACTATTGTGGTGCTTGCAGGGCAGGAGCCAAGAGGGTAATTGGTCCTACGAACGAGCAAATATGACCTGTCTAAGATGATGTGGGACCCGTAGTTTGACTCGAGGGTCAGCAACTCCTTTTGGTTATGGCGCTGAACGGTGAAAAGGTCTTATTACGGGGCTCAACGGCCCTGGTTATAGTGTCTCCGGGACCATTTAAGTGGTAGCTAGTCCCCCGTCCGTGGCCTGGGCGAGGCCCGGCTCAACCTCCAGTTATCTGTTTCATCATAATACCTTGTACAGCGATGTCACCAGGTATAGCGGTCACCCACCTTCAGCACAGACACGCCCGGGTCACCCACCTTCAGTACAGACACGCCCGGGTCACCCACCTTCAGCACAGACACCCCCGGGTCACCCACCTTCAGTACAGACACGCCCGGGTCACCCACCTTCAGTACAGACACCCCCGGGTCACCCACCTTCAGCACAGACACGCCCGGGTCACCCACCTTCAGCACAGACACCCCCGGGTCACCCACCTTCAGTACAGACACGCCCGGGTCACCCACCTTCAGCACAGACACCCCCGGGTCACCCACCTTCAGTACAGACACCCCCGGGTCACCCACCTTCAGCACAGACACCCCCGGGTCACCCACCTTCAGCACAGACACCCCCGGGTCACCCACCTTCAGTACAGACACGCCCGGGTCACCCACCTTCAGCACAGACACCCCCGGGTCACCCACCTTCAGCACAGACACCCCCGGGTCACCCACCTTCAGCACAGACACCCCCGGGTCACCCACCTTCAGTACAGACACCCCCGGGTCACCCACCTTCAGTACAGACACCCCCGGGTCACCCACCTTCAGTACAGACACCCCCGGGTCACCCACCTTCAGTACAGACACCCCCGGGTCACCCACCTTGAGCACAGACACGCCCGGGTCACCCACCTTCAGTACAGACACCCCCGGGTCACCCACCTTCAGCACAGACACGCCCGGGTCACCCACCTTCAGCACAGACACGCCCGGGTCACCCACCTTCAGCACAGACACCCCCGGGTCACCCACCTTCAGTACAGACACGCCCGGGTCACCCACCTTCAGTACAGACACCCCCGGGTCACCCACCTTCAGCACAGACACGCCCGGGTCACCCACCTTCAGCACAGACACCCCCGGGTCACCCACCTTCAGCACAGACACCCCCGGGTCACCCACCTTCAGTACAGACACGCCCGGGTCACCCACCTTCAGCACAGACACCCCCGGGTCACCCACCTTCAGTACAGACACCCCCGGGTCACCCACCTTCAGCACAGACACCCCCGGGTCACCCACCTTCAGCACAGACACCCCCGGGTCACCCACCTTCAGTACAGACACGCCCGGGTCACCCACCTTCAGCACAGACACCCCCGGGTCACCCACCTTCAGCACAGACACCCCCGGGTCACCCACCTTCAGCACAGACACCCCCGGGTCACCCACCTTCAGTACAGACACCCCCGGGTCACCCACCTTCAGTACAGACACCCCCGGGTCACCCACCTTCAGTACAGACACCCCCGGGTCACCCACCTTCAGTACAGACACCCCCGGGTCACCCACCTTGAGCACAGACACGCCCGGGTCACCCACCTTCAGTACAGACACCCCCGGGTCACCCACCTTCAGTACAGACACCCCCGGGTCACCCACCTTCAGTACAGACACCCCCGGGTCACCCACCTTCAGTACAGACACCCCCGGGTCACCCACCTTGAGCACAGACACGCCCGGGTCACCCACCTTCAGTACAGACACCCCCGGGTCACCCACCTTCAGCACAGACACGCCCGGGTCACCCACCTTCAGCACAGACACCCCCGGGTCACCCACCTTCAGTACAGACACCCCCGGGTCACCCACCTTCAGCACAGACACTCCCGGGTCACCCACCTTCAGTACAGACACCCCCGGGTCACCCACCTTCAGTACAGACACCCCCGGGTCACCCACCTTGAGCACAGACACCCCCGGGTCACCCACCTTCAGCACAGACACGCCCGGGTCACCCACCTTCAGCACAGACACGCCCTGGTCACCCACCTTCAGCACAGACACGCCCGGGTCACCCACCTTCAGTACAGACACCCCCGGGTCACCCACCTTCAGCACAGACACCCCCGGGTCACCCACCTTCAGCACAGACACCCCCGGGTCACCCACCTTCAGCACAGACACGCCTGGGTCACCCACCTTCAGCACAGACACGCCCGAGTCACCCCACTGTTGGGTGACCCGGGGGTGACCTGGGCGCCCTGGGACACCCAAGACACCCTGGGACCCTGGCCGGGCTTGGGGAGTACAACAGCTCTCGGAGCCCCTCCCAGGTATATTACGTCTAGGCCGTCCGTATGCTGAGTGCATCAACATGGCAGAAATATATAAAAAGGGTCCAAGTTTAGTGGACAAGCAATCATTTTCCCGTGTACCCTCACGCCCGTGTACCCTCACGCCCGTGTACCCTCACGCCCGTGTACCCTCACGCCCGTGTACCCTCACGCCCGTGTACCCTCACGCCCGTGTACCCTCACGCCTGTGTACCCTCACGCCCGTGTACCCTCACGCCCGTGTACCCTCACGCCCGTGTACCCTCACGCCCGTGTACCCTCACGCCCGTGTACCCACACGCCCGTGTACCCTCACGCCCGTGTACCCACACGCCCGTGTACCCTCACGCCCGTGTACCCACACGCCCGTGTACCCTCACGCCCGTGTACCCACACGCCCGTGTACCCTCACGCCCGTGTACCCTCACGCCCGTGTACCCTCACGCCCGTGTACCCTCACGCCCGTGTACCCCTCACGCCCGTGTACCCACACGCCCGTGTACCCTCACGCCCGTGTACCCACACGCCCGTGTACCCTCACGCCCGTGTACCCACACGCCCGTGTACCCACACGCCCGTGTACCCTCACGCCCGTGTACCCTCACACCCGTGTACCCACACGCCCGTGTACCCACACGCCCGTGTACCCACACGCCCGTGTACCCCTCACGCCCGTGTACCCTCACGCCCGTGTACCCACACGCCCGTGTACCCACACGCCCGTGTACCCTCACGCCCGTGTACCCTCACGCCCGTGTACCCACACGCCCGTGTACCCTCACGCCCGTGTACCCTCACGCCCGTGTACCCTCACGCCCGTGTTTTGAAAGAATGGTGGGCTGGAAGCAGCATGCTCTCCAAACACGGTTGACGATCTCCGTAGAATTAAGGATAATTATCCAAACTCAAAATATTCATCCACCAGACTGTGCAACACTGTGGTTGCAAGGATCAGGTTGTGTTACCGTTACCTGTGGCAGGTGGCTACAGGTGACGGATCCCCTAATCCTGGGCACACCAGGAGCCAGATTCACGAAGCAGTTACGCAAGTACTTACGAACGTGTATATCTTTTCTCAATCTTTGACGGCTTTGGTTAGATATATTAAACAGTTTACAAGCATGAAAACGTCCCAATCAACTGTTGTTATTGTTATAAACAGGCTCCTGGTGCTTCGGAACTTAACTGTTTAATAAGTGTAAACAAAGCCGCCAAAGATTGAGAAAAGATGGACAGGTTCGTAAGTGCTTGCGTAACTGCTTCGTGAATCTGGCCCCAGGTGCAAACTCACTGAGCAGGAACTGGGTCATGTTCTCACTATAATACCGAATGCCTAGTTATTAAATTCCTTTGGTTCCCAAACTCCTTACGGTCATTATTCTTTTTCATACAGCGTCATTGTTACTGGCCCCTACACTCAGTATTAAAACAATTGTTGCCTTGTAGTATCATAACCTGTACACTGCCTCAACTACCTACTGCTATATGTGGCAAAAAGCTCCCCATTTTGGGAACCAACGTTAATTATGCCTGGATCACCACCTGAGAGAATGTGAACATCTAAGAGACATTAGAAATATGTGTTGAATAATACCCCCCACATTGTTTAAATTAGGAAAATACTGTTTATCAAATATAGATACTGTTCTTAAAAGATTCTTCCATTTTGCACCAGCCAAATAACGTAAGTTTTAAGGGTTGACAAATGTTAATCTTCTTGTTTGAGAAGCTGTTCACTTGGGATAGGCAAATCCCAGCTGTGTCTGGGGGTACAAGTGACACGATGAACAACTCAGCGGGTTTTCTTCCTGTTGGGGAGTGTTGTATATGCTGCCATGGCGGTGTGTCCACTCACAGGATGAGCAGACGATGCCACAGTATCGTGCCTGAAGATTTGAAGACCAAACCACAGATCAGAAGACAGAGAAATTACGACGTTTCGGCCCGTCTTGGACCATTAACTAGTCGGGTGATCGTGGAGCATTGAATTATCACAGGACTTGTTAATGGTCGTCGATGGACCGAAACGTCGTCTCTCCTCCATGTCCTGAGGCGTAATCTGGTCTTCACAAGATGATTGACGCGACCCAGTAAACTCGCCCTTCTGGACACCATTTAAAATGTAAATTTCTCTAGGGGGAAGAATTATTGAGTTTTTACCAGGAAAATATCTTCAAGACCAACAGACATATGCCAGTCACTCGACGACAGCCGTCTCTCTAACTGTTGACGAAAGAGACGACCTCAATAAACAAAAGGAGAATACGAGGACGACGACACACGTGTTGCAGGAGTAACCTAACAACGACAATAAAGACTTGGGGGGGGGCGAAATTATAACATGAAAATGAAGCCGACGAGACGACAGCAATTAAGGGAATATGAGTCGGAGAAGAGAAAGCACTAAGTGCGACAATAAGGAGGGCGCGGCAGGCGTACATGACAATGAAAGCTTGGCGCATTACAGTTTTAGAGACGATAATAAACACAGAAGCAGCGGGACAAAAACTCTAAACTCTGACATACGCAGACCAGACCCCCGGTAGAGACCCCGGGCTGCCGTAGAGCAGACCCGAAGGAAGGTCCGGTGGCGAGCACAGACCAGACACGGAGTTGCAATTTCGGTCGTGTCAGGAGAAGGAGGTGGTAGACTAGATAGTGTTCTCCACCGACCAGCCTGGTAGTCCAGTCATTCAACCTTTAGTAGGCATCCATCAGTCTCAGGAGACTATGAAGTTGCGCTCTGGTTGTCGGTCTGGAGTGGCCTCACCAGGGCGCAAAGCCAGGGTAGGTTGATTCGGGGTAGAAGCTGTTACCCAGGCAGCAGGTCCCCCCTCTCTACGGCGCTGAAAGTCTCCAGTGGAAAGGCATACGCCAATACGATTGGTTCCAGCGCCGTTGCAGGAACTGTGAGTTCTGAAAATACTGTAATTTTCCGGTTAATGTGAATAAGCTTGTCAGACAGTTTTATATAATCTACATATATTCAGTCACATAACCAGCCAGTTATCTAGCCAAGTAGCGAGCCAGTTAGTAGGTCATACAGTCAACTTGTGAGTCACCGGCCGACCAGCATCAGTCATAAACCAGCAGGCCACTATGTCAGTCACTAGCCAGTTACCAGCCGGTCACCAGCCGGCCAGACCTGCTCGAGACTGGCACCCTGCCTGCAGGGGATTAATCCTACCTGCTGCCCTTGACAGGGAAGACATAGCATCAGTTATTCTAGCCTTTATGGATGGATTTTATTATCTCAATACACTTACTTGAATCTGTCGCCACTTAGTGTGGTTGTTGTCATATTCAGGAATAGTTGATCAAATTGTTTACATAAAAGATTCGTAGTAAATCGTCACAGGATCTGCAGCTCTTCAAACGCCGACAACGCGGTGTGCATTTCTTGTATTTCCACCCTGAAGTGCTGGAAAGGGTAGCTGGAAGCTCTTGGCTCTCTTGTTGTTTCGACGAGCCTAGAACCCAAATCCTTCAGTTCCACGGGTCTGAAGCAATGGGGGGGGGGGGGGCAAAATTATGCTGATTGTCTTCCTTGGTTCTTCTTTCACGAATAAGCTGCCCTCAGGCTGGCGGGCTGGCGGCCCTCAGGCTGGTGGCCCTCAGGCTGGCGGCCCTCAGGCTGGCGGCCCTCAGGCTGGCGGCCCTCAGGCTGGCGGCCCTCAGGCTGGCGGCCCCTCAGGCTGGCGGGCTGGCGGCCCTCAGGCTGGCGGGCTGGCGGCCCTCAGGCTGGTGGCCCTCAGGCTGGCGGCCCTCAGGCTGGCGGGCTGGCGGCCCTCAGGCTGGCGGGCTGGCGGCCCTCAGGCTGGCGGCCCTCAGGCTGGCGGCCCTCAGGCTGGCGGCCCTCAGGCTGGCGGCCCTCAGGCTGGCGGGCTGGCGGCCCTCAGGCTGGCGGCCCTCAGGCTGGTGGCCCTCAGGCTGGCGGGCTGGCGGCCCTCAGGCTGGCGGCCCTCAGGCTGGCGGCCCTCAGGCTGGCGGGCTGGCGGCCCTCAGGCTGGCGGGCTGGCGGCCCTCAGGCTGGCGGGCTGGCGGCCCTCAGGCTGGCGGGCTGGCGGCCCTCAGGCTGGCGGGCTGGCGGCCCTCAGGCTGGCGGGCTGGAGCCTCCAAATGACCTCCTGGAAGCAAGGAACCCACCACCCGTGACAGCCTGTATTAACCTGATAGCTTATCAAAAACAAACAGACAAATACTGAGTATGGAAACTAAACCCAAATTAATCAACGGTTGGCAAATATTTAACTTAAAAAAAATACATTATCTGCTCCTGTTAATGTTTAGCTTCATCTGACGGCAGCCTACGATGGAATGCATTAGGCAGTGATGTGGCGGAGCCTCCATACACAGTTCTAAATGTTGATATGATAGAGCCCAGTAGGCTCGCGAATCTGTACACCAGTTGAGAGGCGGGATCACAGAGCCGAAGCTCAACCCCCCGCAAGCACAACTTGGTGAGGGGACACACAGCCACTCACACCCTGAAAACACTAATAAGTGTAAGAGCAAAGTGTCACTTTTTCCAATGGGGTAATTTTTTGCCTCATGGGAGCATGTGGGGAGACGTGGGGGGGTGGGGGGGAAGAGAGAGACAGGTATGTCAGGAGAGAGACAGGTATGTCAGGAGAGAGACAGGTATGTCGAGAGAGAGACAGGTATGTCAGGAGAGAGACAGGTATGTCAGGAGAGAGACACAGGTATTTCGGGAGAGAGACAGGTATGTCAGGAGAGAGACAGGTATGTCGAGAGAGAGACAGGTATGTCAGGAGAGAGACAGGTATGTCGGGAGAGAGACACAGGTATGTCGGGAGAGAGACAGGTATGTCAGGAGAGAGACAGGTATGTCGAGAGAGACACAGGTATGTCGGGAGAGACACATGTATGTCAGGAGAGACACAGGTATGTCGGGAGAGAGACAGGTATGTTAGGAGAGAGACAGGTATGTCGGGAAAGAGAGACAGGTATGCCACGAGAGACAGGTATGCCACGAGAGAAACAGGTATGTCAGGAGAGAAACAGGTATGTCGAGAGAGACACAGGTATGTCATGAGAGAGACAGGTATGTCAGGAGAGACACAGGTATGTCGAGAGAGACACAGGTATGTCATGAGAGAGACAGGTATGTCAGGAGAGACACAGGTATGTCAAGAGGTTGGACGGGTGACCTACAAGTGACCGCGTCTGGACAGAACCATTGGGTGGTCGGGGAAGAGACAGTACTAATTGCTCCGGGCTAAGTATCCAAGTGAGCTTTTGTACACATTATCTCTGACATTTAGTGCTGGTTGGGCAGTTAGGGCCGCGCCCTGATCACTGCTCCAAGTGTTTGACTAGGTGAGTGAGTGAGAGTGTGTGTGTGTGTGTGTGTGTGTGTGTGTGTGTGTGTGTGTGTGTGTGTGTGTGTGTGTGTGTGTGTGTGTGTGTGTGTGTGTGTGAGTGTGTATGTGTGTGTGTGTGTATTTTCTGTTGGCATAATCGAGCTATTAGCTCTTGGACCCTGCTTTTCTAACCAATCTATTTTCCTCTATTATATCTAGTACATATATTTATCTCTTTAACACACACACACACACATCCCCAGGAAGCAGCCCGTAGCAGCTGTCTAACTCCGAGGTACGTATTTACTGCTAGGTGAATCGGCGCACCAGGGTGAAAGAAACTCTGATCATTTGTTTCTCCTTCAGCTTGAGATCAAACCCGGGCGCTTAGGACTTCGACCCCAGAGCATTGAACCACTCAGCCGCGAGGCCCCCTGTACTCACCTAGTTGTGCTTGTTGGGGTTCAACCCTCCGCAAGCGTCGGGTTCAACTGGAAGACCTTTGGGTCTTCCAGTTACATATGTGGTATATAAGGTTCTGAATGATTCCTTACACAGGTTCCTGAAGGCTGTTCTGATGTTAGCCAGCCTAGCATACGCCGCAGATGTTATTCTTTTTATGTGGGCTTCAGGAGACAGGTTTAGTGTGATATCAACTCCTAGATCTTTCTCTCTGTCCGTTTCATGAAGTACTTCATCTCCCATTCAGTATCCTATGTCTGACCTCCTGTTTCCACCGCCTAGTTTTATTACTTTGCATTTACTCGGGTTGAACTTTAGTAACCATTTCTTGAACCATTCGTTCAGTTTGTCTCGGTCATTTTGTAGCCTCATACTATCTTTCTCCGTCTTAATCCACCTCATAATTGTTGCATCATCAGCAAACAATGTGAGGAACGATTCTATGCCCTCTGGGAGATCATTTACGTATATCAGAAACAGTATAGGTCCAAGGACTGAATCCTGCGGGACTCCACTGGTGACTCCTCGCCAATTTGAGGCCTCACCCCTCACAGTGACTCGCTCTCTTCTGTTGCTTAGGTACTCCCTTATCCAACGGAGTACCTTCCCTTTCACTCCTGCCTGCATCTCCAGCTTTTGCACTAATCTCTGATGTGGTATTGTGTCAAAGGCTTTCTGGCAATCCAAAAAAATGCAGTCTGCCCACCCCCTCTCTTTCTTGTCTGATTTGTGTGCCTGGCCTGTTGCCTGTGTGTGTGTGTGTTTGTGTGTGTGTGTGAGTGTATGTGTGTGTGTGTGTGTGTGTGTGTGTGTGTGTGTGTGTGTGTGTGTGTGTGTGTGTGTGTGTGTGTGTGTGTGTGTGTGTGTGTGTGAAAAGGTTGTTTACGTGTAAATTTTGTATATTTCTAGTTCTTGCAATGGGTAGTTGATGACAAGGGATAGACGAGAACAAGGGATAGGTGATGACAAAGGGCAGTTTATAGCAATAGTTTATTATTATTAGTGGATGAGATAAGAGGAGTAATTGGTGGAGTTCACCCTCGCTTGTGATTACTCTTCTGTTCGTTATCTTTTTCTGCGGCGCGTGACGTCATGAGTGGCGGGAGAATGGGGTCGTGTGGTGCGGCGGGTTTTGTTGGTGTTAATGTTGGTTGTTACTGATGTCCTCCTTCACCTGTAGTTAGGTGAGCTCACATGGTAATGGATCAAGGCGGGTATTTTCTCTTGCAATAGCCTAATTACTCAAAGCTAGTAATTACCGTTATAATTGAATACAGAACAAGTTTTTAACATCATATATATATATATATATATATATATATATATATATATATATATATATATATATATATATATATATATATATATATATATATATATATATATATATATATATATATATATATATATATATATATATATATATATATATATATATAACTGAAAACTCACACCCCAGAAGTGACTCGAACCCATACTCCCAGAAGCAACGCAACTGGTATGTACAAGACGCCTTAATCCACTTGACCATCACGACCGGACATAATGAGGTGATAGTGATGGTCAAGTGGATTAAGGCGTCTTGTACATACCAGTTGCGTTGCTTCTGGGAGTATGGGTTCGAGTCACTTCTGGGGTGTGAGTTTTCAGTTGCATATTGTCCTGGGGACCATTCAGGCTTGTTCGCATATATATATATATATATATATATATATATATATATATATATATATATATATATATATATATATATATAATATGGTCTATAGAGCTTGAGGACCTGTAGAGGAGAGTCAGGGACTATCCAAGTGGTCTACAGAGCTTGGGGACCTGTAGAGGAGAGTCAGGGACTGTCTAAGTGGTCTACAGAGCTCGGGGACCTGTAGAGGAGAGTCAGGGGCTGTCCAAGTGGTCTACAGAGCTTGGGGACCTGTAGAGGAGAGTCAGGGACTGTCTAAGTGGTCTACAGAGCTTGGGGACCTGTAGAGGAGAGTCAGGGACTGTCTAAGTGGTCTACAGAGCTCGGGGACCTGTAGAGGAGAGTCAGGGACTGTCTAAGTGGTCTACAGAGCTTGGGGACCTGTAGAGGAGAGTCAGGGACTGTCTAAGTGGTCTACAGAGCTCGGGGACCTGTAGAGGAGAGTCAGGGGCTGTCCAAGTGGTCTACAGAGCTTGGGGACCTGTAGAGGAGAGTCAGGGACTGTCTAAGTGGTCTACAGAGCTTGGGGACCTGTAGAGGAGAGTCAGGGACTGTCTAAGTGGTCTACAGAGCTCGGGGACCTGTAGAGGAGAGTCAGGGACTGTCTAAGTGGTCTACAGAGCTTGGGGACCTGTAGAGGAAAGTCAGGGGCTGTCCAAGTCCCAGAACAAGTCTCAGAACCCATTCCAGGTCAAAGGTATACTCCAGGTATACTCGTCTGCCGTGTTTCACCTAATGCAGTCTATCCGCTCCCGCAGACTGGCAGACACTCAGATGCGCTGCCAGTTAGAACAGCCTCAGGAGTAACTGAAGCCAGTCTGTGCTTGACAAGGGAGAACAAATTATTGTTGTTGTAATGTTAATGTCTTTACCTTCTTCTCTCTGATGTTTTATGTGGGAGGTAAACAAATAAACAAGTATTAGGCAGAGAATAGTATGAGGGAAGTATAAGGCGCTCATAATTGTTATCGATGTTCAGATGTTTATGATTGTTATTTATTTGTTCTTTGTTAGGAACAAAGCAAGAGTGGCAAGAACGCAAGCAAGAACATGTGTTCTTGCTACCACTAGGGAGAGTTAGCTGACTCTCAAGGAAGAATTAGATGCCTTAGGAAGAGTTAGTTGATTCCCCCCCCCCCTTACGGTGTTGTCAACCAGCACGAGGCGTGTTCCATGTAAATGTAAACACCGCGACTGCAACACTGTGTTCGGTGTTAGGTCAAGCCAGGCCAGGCGCTCTACAAGGCTTTTCGTGTAAGTTAATATTGGGTGTGTTTAAGGTGGTGTTCGAGGGTGGTGTGTGTGTGTGTGTGTGTGTGTGTGGGGGGGGGGGGGAGCAGGGACCACAAGATCAAGCGTCCAGCGTGCTGTTGAGGCGTGAGCTATAATGCTCTAGGAACTGGTTTGTGGAGGAGTGTTGTGTGTGTAGAGCGGCCTCCTGGTGTTCCCGTGCTCTCTGGCTCTCTTCACACCTGCGTGTGCTCAGCTGTGTGTGTGTGTGTGTGCTTCCTCGCTTAGCTAACAGCTCCCAGTCCCCGAATCTCCACCTACTGGTCAATTATAACAGTGACGCATTCTGGGTCTCACGTTTATATATAATATATATATATATATATATATATATATATATATATATATATATATATATATATATATATATATATATATATATATGCCAATCGATTAGTACCAGATAGCCAGTGGGGTGACCCCTGGCCGCCCATCTTCAAATCCTCCTGGGGTCTACGAAGCACCACCAGGGGGGGGGGGAAGAAGCAACAGAGCTCTGTAAGGAAGCAAACTTTAGCGCAGGAGTGGTGTACTACCAGTGACCTGGTGGTGGTGGACGGGCAGCGTAGCAGTAACAAGTGCGGAGCAGGCTGCGCACCACCTGGGAGATGGGGTGCTCAAGAGCTACACATACAAGAGCTACTCAAGAGCCTGCATACAGTACAAGGGAAACACTAGTATAGGGGAGGTTGAGGGAACTAGAGCTCACATCGCTGGAGAAGTGAAGAAACAGTGGGGGGATATGATCGCAAGATTGAAGATATCGAGGGGGCCTTGACAAGGTGCATGGACAAGGACAGCCTCTTTAAAGTGAAGGAAGGACTAGGGGGACATACGTGGATGCTGGAAACGCAGCTGAGTCGAAGAATGGTAAGGAAACCTTGTTTTCATCTCGTATTTTGGTCAACAAATTGATTGGATTGGAAGAACAAGCAGTGGAAGCCACCTCCGTCCAGAGCTTTAAGGAGAAATTTGACAACGAATCCGGACACCCGAAAAGTTGAATTATTACGCAACAGGTAGAAGAAGGGCAGTAGACGGGGCATGAGGAGCTGGACCTCACGTCCCCGTAGACGGGTGCTCGCTGTCTGCATAAATATTTGTGTGTCATTCTGTCTGCCAGCGCCTTGTTGAGAGTGTCTGTTAACATCTTAAGAGTGTGTGTCACAGTCCATCACCGTCTGCGGCCGCATCTGTCCGCGTCTGTATGGGTCTCGATGCCTTGAATTCACCTAGTTGTGCTCTGCGGGGGTTGAGCTCTGCTCTTTCGGCCCGCCTCTCAACTGTCAATCAACTGTTACTAACTACTATATTTTTTCCCCCCACACCACAACACCCCAGGAAGCCGCCCGTGACAGCTGACTAACTCCCAGGTACCTATCTACTGCTAGGTAACAGGGGCATCAGGGTGAAAGAAACTCTGCTAGGTAACAGGGGTATCAGGGTGAAAGAAACTCTGCCCATTGTTTCTCGCCGGCGCCCGGAATCGAAACCGGGACAACGGGATCACGCGTCCAGCGTGCTGTCCGCTCAGCCACCGGCCCCTGGTGACGGCTGTCTGTATGTGTACGTGTCTGGGTGTGTGTGTGGGGGGGGGGGAGGGTAGGGCGTGGGGTGAGAGCACGTTGGGGCGTGTGTAGGTGTGTCATTCTCTCCCCGCGCCCCCTTACTCGGCCACAGATAAGGCCAAGCGGGCCAAATTGGCTGCAGGGATCAAGAGCGACAACACCCGCGCATTATACGAGGTCAAGGGGTCAAGGTTGACCGGGGTCAGTTGGCAATTATGAGTGTGCAGTGGCAGGCGGAGGACTGGGTGTTGCGTGCTCGCTGGGATGAGGTACAATACATTACATGTTCTCCACAGTGTGTTTGTGGAGTCAAGAGGTGGTGGAGGGTGAGGGCGTGAGAGCTGGCCACTAGGTGGTGCAGGCGACGGTCTGCCCCATGTACCCTAAATACAAAGGCAGGGTGGCCGGTTGTGTCCCCTGTCATGTGATGGCGGCCGGCTCAGGGGAGGGAGGGAGTGAGAGAGAGAGAGAGAGAGAGAGAGAGAGAGAGAGAGAGAGAGAGAGAGAGAGAGAGAGAGAGAGAGAGAGAGAGAGAGAGAGAGAGAGAGAGAGAGAGAGAGTGACAGACAGACAGACAGACAGACAGACAGACAGACAGACAGACAGACAGACAGACAGACAGACAGACAGACAGACAGACAGACAGAAAGAGAGAGAGATTCGGAGAAGGAGGGAAGAGGGGAAGATGGACACAGACACACACACATACACACACACTATGGGCTAATATCGGTTAATGTAGTCCCGATATACAAGAAAGGGGATAGACAGGAGGCACTGAACTACAGGCCAGTGTCCATAACCTGCATACCATGCAAGCTGATGGAGAAGATTGTGCGAAGAACGCTAGTGGAACATCTGGAGCGAAAGAACTTTGTAACACAACATCAACATGGATTCAGGGATGGCAAGTCATGCCTCTAGGATTAATTCAATTTTACGATCAGGCAACAAAAATCAGGCAAGAAAGAGTGGGGTGGGCAGACTACATATTTTTAGATTGCCAGAAAGCCTTTGACAAAGTACCACACAAGAGGCTAGTGAAAAAGCTGGAGATGCAGGCAGGAGTGAATGGGAAGGTACTCCATTGGATAAGGGAGTACCTAAGCAACAGAAGACAGAGAATCAGTGTGAGGGGCGAGGTCTCAGACTGGCGAGACGTCACCAGTGGAGTCCCGCAGGGTTCAGTCCTTGGACCTATACTGTTTCTGATATATGTAAATGAGCTACCAGAGTGTATAGAATCGTTCCTCTCACTGTTTGCTGATGATACAAAAATTATAAGGAGGATTGAAACAGAGGATGCTAGTAGGAGGCTTCAAGATGACCTAGACAGACTGAATGAATGGTCCAACAAATGGCTGCTAAAGTTCAACCCGAGTAAATGCAAAGTAATGAAATTAGGAGGTGGAAACAGGAGGCCAGATACAGGATACAGAATAGGATATGAAGTACTTCAAGAAACAGAGAGAGAAAGATCTAGGAGTTGATATCACACCAAACCTGTCTCCAGAAGCCCACATAAAAATAATTACATCTGCAGCATATGCGAGGCTGGCTAACATCAAAATAGCCTTCAGGAACCTGTGTAAGGACTCATTCAGAACCTTGTACACCACATACGTAAGACCAATCCTGGAGTATGTGGCCCCAGCATGGAGCCCGTACCTTGTTAAGCACAAGACGAAGCTTGAAAAAGTTCAGAGGAACGCTCTAGGCTAGTCCCAGAACTAAGAGGCATGAGTTACAAAGAAAGGCTGCGGGAAATGCACCTCATGACACTGGAAGACAGAAGAGTAAGGGAAGACATGATCACTACCTACAAAATTCTCAGGGGAATTGACAGGGTAGATAAGGATAAACTGTTTAACACGGGTGGTACGCGAACAAGGGGACACAGGTGGAAACTGAGTACCCAAATGAGTCACAGGGACGTTAGAAAGAATTTTTTTCAGTGTCAGAGTAGTTAACAAGTAGAATGCGTTAGGCAGTGATGTGGTGGAGGCTGACTCCATACACAGTTTCAAATGTAGATATGGTAGAGCCCAGTAGGCTCAGGAATCTGTACACCAGTTGATTGACGGTTGAGAGGCGGGACCAAAGAGCCAAAGCTCAACCCCCGCAAGCACAAAGAGGTGAATATAACTAGGTGAATACACACACAGCTATCAAGCGAGACAGCCAACGATGGAGGGAGAGAGCGAGAACAGATTAGATCAGATCAGAAGGGAGAGTAAAAGAGATAAGATTACGAGAGAAAGCTAAAGTATGGGAAAGAGACAGAGATTGAGAGACAGATCCAACACCTGCATCCCCCATCCCCCCCCCCCCCTCTCCCCTTCTCTTTACAGTGTTTGACTGCTGTACTTCAAAAATATTGAAACTACCTTTGATTTTGTGTTTTCCTTTAAGAATTTAGTCTTGGCTGCTTATGGAACTTTATTATATATGTGGCTCTTATGATGTGGGAACGAACCACAATTGTGGTTAGTGAGTAGGGAAGTGACCGTTTCCTCGTACTTGAGAAGGTTCAAGTCTTTAATAATTTGATATGCAGTCTTCCGTTTGAAGATCGTTATTGCTAGGAAGTCTGTTAATGTTTGAAGATCGTTATTGCTAGGAAGTCTGTTAATGTTTGAAGATCGTTATTGCTAGGAAGTCTGTTAATGTTTGAAGATCGTTATTGCTAGGAAGTCTGTTAATGTTTGAAGATCGTTATTGCTAGGGGAAGCTGTTAATGTTTGAATTGTTATTGCAATTGGTACGAGGTGTGAATCCAGCCACAGGTATTGGGCGAGCATCCAGCTGGATGGTCCAGAGCCTGTATTGGAGATGTGTTCTCTCGGGCGCGCTTGCCGCCAAACATCACCCCGTAACTAATTTAATTTTAATTTTACCCCGAGGGGCGAGTTTATTGTTGGGCAGCGCCACTCATCTTGTGAGTGGACACACCGCTATAGTAACATGTACAACACTCCCCAATAGGAAGAAAACCCGCTGGGTTGTTCACCCTGTCGCTTGTACCCAACTCTCACCCATCTTCACCTTCAACCAACTAAAGTGACTTCAGTTGGTTGTCACAAGGTAAAATTCAAAGCTAAATTGGGTTATGTTCTATGAGTTGTAGCGGCCGGTGACATAATCCCTCACACTACACACACAAATCACAGTAGCTTGATGCATCAAATGAACAAATCCACGACGGCCGTGTTGAGGGTTCGAACCTACGTCCAAGAGGATCCCAAATGCGCCTCCCTCTCAAGAGGGGGGGGCCCCTGTTGCTGAGTAGATAGCACTTGGGACTCGTAATCCTATGGTCCGGGTTTGATCCCCGGCGATGGCGGAAAACAAATGGGCAGAGTTTCTTTCACCCTGATGCCACTGTTCACCTAGCAGTAAATAGGTACCTGGGAGTTAGAGAGCTGTTACGGGCTGCTTCCTGGGGTGCGGGTGTTTGTGAAAAAGGACTCCCGCCAGCGTCTCAGGACTCCCACCAGCGTCTCAGGACTCCCACCAGCGCCTCAGGACTCCCACCAGCGTCTCAGGACTCCCAACAGCGTCTCAGGACTCCCGCCAGCGCCTCAGGACTCCCACCAGCGCCTCAGGACTCCCACCAGCGCCTCAGGACTCCCGCCAGCGCCTCAGGACTCCCGCCAGCGCCTCAGGACTCCCGCCAGCGCCTCAGGACTCCCACCAGCGCCTCAGGACTCCCACCAGCGCCTCAGGACTCCCGCCAGCGCCTCAGGACTCCCGCCAGCGCCTCAGGACTCCCACCAGCGCCTCAGGACTCCCACCAGCGCCTCAGGACTCCCGCCAGCGCCTCAGGACTCCCACCAGCGCCTCAGGACTCCCGCCAGCGCCTCAGGACTCCCGCCAGCGCCTCAGGACTCCCGCCAGCGCCTCAGGACTCCCACCAGCGCCTCAGGACTCCCACCAGCGCCTCAGGACTCCCGCCAGCGCCTCAGGACTCCCGCCAGCGCCTCAGGACTCCCGCCAGCGCCTCAGGACTCCCACCAGCGCCTCAGGACTCCCGCCAGCGCCTCAGGACTCCCACCAGCGCCTCAGAACTCCCACCAGCGCCTCAGGACTCCCGCCAGCGCCTCAGGACTCCCACCAGCGCCTCAGGACTCCCGCCAGCGCCTCAGGACTCCCACCAGCGCCTCAGGACTCCCGCCAGCGCCTCAGGACTCCCGCCAGCGCCTCAGGACTCCCGCCAGCGCCTCAGGACTCCCGCCAGCGCCTCAGGACTCCCACCAGCGCCTCAGGACTCCCACCAGCGCCTCAGAACTCCCACCAGCGCCTCAGGACTCCCGCCAGCGCCTCAGGACTCCCGCCAGCGCCTCAGGACTCCCACCAGCGTCTCAGGACTCCCACCAGCGCCTCAGGACTCCCACCAGCGTCTCAGGACTCCCGCCAGCGCCTCAGGACTCCCGCCAGCGCCTCAGGACTCCCGCCAGCGCCTCAGGACTCCCGCCAGCGCCTCAGGACTCCCACCAGCGCCTCGGGACTCCCACCAGCGCCTCGGGACTCCCACCAGCGCCTCAGGACTCCCACCAGCGCCTCAGGACTCCCACCAGCGCCTCAGGACTCCCACCAGCGCCTCAGGACTCCCACCAGCGCCTCAGGATTCCCGCCAGCGCCTCAGGACTCCCACCAGCGCCTCAGGACTCCCACCAGCGCCTCGGGACTCCCACCAGCGCCTCAGGACTCCCACCAGCGCCTCAGGACTCCCACCAGCGCCTCAGGACTCCCACCAGCGCCTCAGGACTCCCACCAGCGCCTCAGGACTCCCACCAGCGCCTCAGGACTCCCACCAGCGCCTCAGGACTCCCACCAGCGCCTCAGGACTCCCACCAGCGCCTCAGGACTCCCACCAGCGCCTCAGGATTCCCGCCAGCGCCTCAGGACTCCCACCAGCGCCTCAGGACTCCCACCAGCGCCTCAGGACTCCCACCAGCACCTCAGGACTCCCGCCAGCGCCTCAGGACTCCCGCCAGCGCCTCAGGACTCCCGCCAGCGCCTCAGGACTCCCGCCAGCGCCTTAGGATTCCAACCAGCGCCTCAGGACTCCCACCAGCGCCTCAGGACTCCCGCCAGCGCCTCAGGACTCCCGCCAGCGCCTCAGGACTCCCGCTAGCGCCTCAGGACTCCCGCCAGCGCCTCAGGACTCCCACCAGCGCCTCAGGACTCCCACCAGCGCCTCAGGACTCCCACCAGCGCCTCAGGACTCCCACCAGCGCCTCAGGACCGTGTAATGTATAATTCAGTAGTTCCTGTCGGGTGAAAAACGCTCCACTTCCGCCACTGGAATTCCTAGAGCGCCGGACCGACCATCGTGATCCACCGCCGGTAATTATTTTCTCTACCGCGGCCACGTCGGACGGCGACGCGCGGCCCCTCCTCGCCGACGGAACAGAATTTCCATCGTAAATTTCTAGTAATGACGAGCTGGATGGGCGTTCCCTTACCCGCCAAAAATTATCCCCGCCGTAATCATGGGCAAAAAGGTAATTTTGGTGGCATTTTGGGTGATGTATGCTGAGATAAAACACCATTATAAAGGGGATAAGTAATATATTTTGTTTATGAAGTGAGGGCCAGGAACGGCGGAGATCTTGTTGTTGTTGTTGTTGTAGTTGTAGTTGTGTGGGAGTTGTACACAGGTCGAGGGGGGTATACTGACCAAGGGAACACAGGTCGAGGGGGGTATACTGACCAAGGGAACACAGGTCGAGGGGGGTATACTGACCAAGGGAACACAGGTCGAGGGGGGTATACTGACCAAGGGAACACAGGTCGAGGGGGGTATACTGACCAAGGGAACACAGGTCGAGGGGGGTATACTGACCAAGGGAACACAGGTCGAGGGGGGTATACTGACCAAGGGAACACAGGTCGAGGGGGGTATACTGACCAAGGGAACACAGGTCGAGGGGGGTATACTGACCAAGGGAACACAGGTCGAGGGGGGTATGCTGACCAAGAGAACACAGGTCGAGGGGGGTATACTGACCAAGGGAACACAGGTCGAGGGGGTATACTGACCAAGAGAACACAGGTCGAGGGGGGTATACTGACCAAGGGAACACAGGTCGAGGGGGGTATGCTGACCAAGGGAACACAGGTCGAGGGGGGTATACTGACCAAGGGAACACAGGTCGAGGGGGGTATACTGACCAAGGGAACACAGGTCGAGGGGGGTATGCTGACCAAGGGAACACAGGTCGAGGGGGGTATACTGACCTAGGTAACACAGGTCGAGGGGGGTATACTGACCAAGGGAACACAGGTCGAGGGGGGTATACTGGCCAAGGGAACACAGGTCGAGGGGGGTATGCTGACCAAGGGAACACAGGTCGAGGGGGGTATACTGACCAAGGGAACACAGGTCGAGGGGGGTATGCTGACCAAGGGAACACAGGTCGAGGGGGTATACTGACCAAGAGAACACAGGTCGAGGGGGGTATACTGACCAAGGGAACACAGGTCGAGGGGGGTATGCTGACCAAGAGAACACAGGTCGAGGGGGGTATGCTGACCAAGAGAACACAGGTCGAGGGGGGTATACTGACCAAGGGAACACAGGTCGAGGGGGGTATACTGACCAAGGGAACACAGGTCGAGGGGGGTATACTGACCAAGGGAACACAGGTCGAGGGGGGTATACTGACCAAGGGAACACAGGTCGAGGGGGTATACTGACCAAGAGAACACAGGTCGAGGGGGTATACTGACCAAGAGAACACAGGTCGAGGGGGGTATACTGACCAAGGGAACACAGGTCGAGGGGGGTATACTGACCAAGGGAAGACAGGTCGAGGGGGGTATACTGACCAAGGGAACACAGGTCGAGGGGGGTATACTGACCAAGGGAACACAGGTCCAGGGGGGTATACTGACCAAGGGAACACAGGTCGAGGGGGGTATACTGACCAAGGGAACACAGGTCGAGGGGGGTATGCTGACCAAGGGAACACAGGTCGAGGGGGGTATACTGACCAAGGGAACACAGGTCGAGGGGGGTATACTGACCAAGGGAACACAGGTCGAGGGGGGTATGCTGACCAAGGGAACACAGGTCGAGGGGGGTATGCTGACCAAGAGAACACAGGTCGAGGGGTGTATACTGACCAAGGGAACACAGGTCGAGGGGGGTATACTGCCCAAGGGAACACAGGTCGAGGGGGGTATACTGACCAAGGGAACACAGGTCGAGGGGGGTATACTGACCAAGGGAACACAGGTCGAGGACGTGCGTGCCTCACCAGTGGTCACGCCTGATCACCACTTCGATTTATTGGTCAACAAATATCAGGGATGGATCAGATGGTCGCAGATTACACACCTGTAGACTCACTGACCCCCCCCCCTCACCAACACTGCTCCTTCCCTCTAATACTTGAACCATTGACCGTGTAATTCCTCATATATGAAACAACTTACCACTTGGTTGCGTTCAAGAGCAAATATTAGGAGGGTACATATAGCCTAGTCTAGTCTATGTGGAATGTATTTTATTTATTCGATAAGCTTACTTGAAGAACAAATGTGTAATATATAATATGGTATATTAATTTAATAACATATCGCCAAAGTAGTATAACTCATTCTGTGAGTGAACACACCACTATAGCAGTGCGACTCATCCTGTGAGTGAACACACCGCCGTAGCTGCACATACAACACCCTCTAGTAGGAAGAAAACCCGTTGGGTTCTGCCACTTGTACCCAGACGCAACTTGGACTCCTTTAACTGTCTCAGGTGAACAAACTGTCCGCACGTTCCACGGATCACCTTGCGAGACACCAATCTAGATCTAGGGAACGTTATACGACGACCGCCCTTCCAGAGATTCTGATCAGAGCATAATGTAGGCATCACCTTCTACTGTCCCTTGGAAGGTGCCTGCATGTAGCTTCGACCTTGTATAAGGAGTGCCTGCTCCCATATCCCAGACAGTGTCCAAGAGCCAGATTTACGAAGCAGTTACTCAAGTACTTAGGAACGTGTACATCTTTCCTCAATCTTTAACGGCTTTGGTTACATTTATTAAACAGTTTACAAGCATGAAAACCTCCCAATTAACTGTTGTTATTGTTATAAACAGCCTCCTGGTGCTTTGAAGCTCATTAACTGTTTAATAATTGTAAACAAAGCCGCCAAAGATTGAGAAAAGATGTACAGGTTCGTAAGTGCTTGCGTAACTGCCTCGTGAATCCGGCCCCCAGGGGGAGTGCTACTCCAACCTGAGATAACAGCCAACTAGACCATATCTAGAAGTTAACGGCGGCCGCTGCTGGATGACAGGTTATGACTGGCGACACGGGAGAGTGGCGGGACCTGTGGCTGACTGTATCCGTGAAGCTGTGGCTGGGGATCGAGGCACCCACTACCACCCAACCACCCCCAATCACCCCCCTCCGTCGCCCCCCCTTCCCCGGGCTACATTCTCAAGTGTCGTCGAGTTAATCTCAACAGAATGTTAATTTAGGTTTGGCCACGCTGTGGGTTAAGAGTAGGAGGGGTTGGCCAAAATTTGACTCTGTTAAATGCAGTTAAACATTTGGTAAGAGTGTGTAAGGTGTCTGTGTCGGGGAATGTGTGGCGGGATGTTTTACTGTTTGACCTTAAAGCGGCAGCCAACGGCAGGGTCAACACAAGCTGTGAAGCAACAGCAGAAACGGGAACGACAGCCGCAGCAGCTGCAACAACAGTAACAAAAGCGATAGCAGGCCAGCAGTAGCAACAACAGCAGCAGCAGCAGGCCAGCAGTAACAACATCAGCAGCAGCAGCAGGCCAGCAGTAGCAACAACAGCAGGCCAGCAGTAGCAGCAGCAGCAGCAGCAGCAGGCCAGCAGTAACAACAGCAGCAGCAGCAGCAGGCCAGCAGTAGCAACATCAGCAGGCCAGCAGCAGCAGCAGCAGGCCAGCAGTAGCAACAACAGCAGCAGCAGCAGCAGGCCAGCAGTAGCAGCAGCAGCAGGCCAGCAGTAGCAACAACAGCAGCAGCAGGCCAGCAGTAGCAACATCAGCAGGCCAGCAGCAGCAGCAGCAGCAGCAGGCCAGCAGTAGCAACAACAGCAGCAGCAGGCCAGCAGTAGCAACATCAGCAGGCCAGCAGCAGCAGCAGCAGCAGCTGCAGCAGCAGCAGCAGGCCAGCAGTAGCAACAACAGCAGCAGCAGGCCAGCAGTAGCAACATCAGCAGGCCAGCAGCAGCAGCAGCAGCAGCAGGCCAGCAGTAGCAACATCAGCAGGCTAGCAGCAGCAGCAGCAGCAGCAGCAGCAGGCCAGCAGCAGCAGCAGCAGGCCAGCAGTAGCAACATCAGCAGGCCAGCAGCAGCAGCAGCAGCAGCAGCAGGCCAGCAGCAGCAGCAGCAGCAGGCCAGCAATAGCAACAACAGCAGGCCAGCAGCAGCAGCAGCAGCAGGCCAGCAGTAGCAACATCAGCAGCAGCAGCAGGCCAGCAGTAGCAACATCAGCAGGCCAGCAGCAGCAGCAGCAGCAGGCCAGCAGTAGCAACATCAGCAGCAGCAGCAGGCCAGCAGTAGCAACATCAGCAGGCCAGCAGCAGCAGCAGCAGCAGCAGGCCAGCAGCAGCAGCAGCAGCAGGCCAGCAGTAGCAACATCAGCAGGCCAGCAGCAGCAGGCCAGCAGTAGCAACATCAGCAGCAGCAGCAGGCCAGCAGTAGCAACATCAGCAGGCCAGCAGCAGCAGCAGCAGCAGGCCAGCAGTAGCAACATCAGCAGCAGCAGCAGGCCAGCAGTAGCAACATCAGCAGGCCAGCAGTAGCAGCAGCAGCAGGCCAGCAGTAGCAACAACAGCAGGCCAGCAGTAGCAACAACAGCAGGCCAGCAGTAGCAGCAGCAGCAGGCCAGCAGTAGCAACATCAGCAGGCCAGCAGCAGCAGCAGCAGCAGCAGGCCAGCAGTAGCAACATCAGCAGGCCAGCAGCAGCAGCAGCAGCAGCAGCAGCAGCAGCAGCAGGCCAGCAGCAGCAGCAGGCCAGCAGCAGCAGCAGCAAGCCAGCAGTAGCAACATCAGCAGGCCAGCAGCAGCAGCAGCAGCAGCTGCAGCAGCAGCAGCAGGCCAGCAGTAGCAACAACAGCAGCAGCAGGCCAGCAGTAGCAACATCAGCAGCAGCAGGCCAGCAGTAGCAGTAGCAACAACAGCAGGCCAGCAGCAGCAGCAGCAGCAGCAGCAGCAGGCCAGCAGCAGCAGCAGCAGCAGCAGGACAAACAGCAAGCTGTCTGCTGCCAGGAGGAACATGACACTGACGGTAATGGCCGGTTACATGGTTGTTGCAGAGATTTGTTAAGCATCATTATAGGGTATATTACACCCCATTACAGGAGAGTCTTACGTTGATTATAAGTGACTATTTGTGGAAGTTACATGAGAGTTACTTGCCTGCGTCAGCCACCCCCCCCCCCCCCCCAGGCAGCTTTTGAGTGCGTCAGCCACCCCCCCAGGCAGCTTTTGAGTGCGTCAGCCACCCCACCACCAGGCAGCTTTTGAGTGCGTCAGCCACCCCCCCAGGCAGCTTTTGAGTGCGTCAGCCACCCCCCCAGGCAGCTTTTGAGTGCGTCAGCCACCCCCCCAGGCAGCTTTTGAGTGCGTCAGCCACCCCACCAGGCAGCTTTTGAGTGCGTCAGCCACCCCACCACCAGGCAGCTTTTGAGTGCATCAGCCACCCCCCAGGCAGCTTTTGAGTGCGTCAGCCACCCCACCAGGCAGCTTTTGAGTGCGTCAGCCACCCCACTAGGCAGCTTTTGAGTACGTCAGCCACCCCCCCAGGCAGCTTTTGAGTGCGTCAGCCACCCCACCAGGCAGCTTTTGAGTGCGTCAGCCACCCCACCACCAGGCAGCTTTTGAGTGCGTCAGCCACCCCACCACCAGGCAGCTTTTGAGTGCGTCAGCCACCCCACCAGGCAGCTTTTGAGTGCGTCAGCCACCCCACCACCAGGCAGCTGGACCTCGCTATATACTTAGTGTGAACCCCCGCACGCCATTATAAGAGGCGTCAAGCTTTACACTGACTACTGGCGACTGTTAAGCGATTAATTGCGTTTTTATGTGGGCGTTAAAGCCTAATGCTTCCACGCAGAGTACCGGACTCCATGTTCGTGCACTTACAGTAATGGTCTCTCATTGCCTCTATTGCTGGGATGTTTTATTATGCTCCTTTCAAGGAGCTGATTTGGATTTCTATTAATTATTGGTGGCAGTTACAGGACTGGTGGATCGCTTTACAAGGTAGCCTAATGGCTCAACCTTGCGGCCGTTCACCTGCTGTTGGACGGTAATGGCCTTGTTTGTGATTGTTATGTAGTTATTGTGCGTTATAGGAAGGTGAGTGTGGGGGGTTCATTTTGACCCCACTATTGCCTATCACCCAACCATAGTCTATTACAATCGACTTGAGAATGGTCCAGGACGGACCGAAACGTCGTCGTCGTCCCTTCACCTTCTAGTGTGTGGTCTGGTCAACATAGTCTATTACACCCTTGGCCAGTGTTAATTAGTGAGGGGGTTTAGGGTTCATTATGGTTCATTAAGGGGTCATATTTTGCGTCATGCAGTTTGCTTGATTTATTAATTATAACCTGAAGATGGCGCTATATTCGTTGCTAGTAAATTTGTGTGAGAGAATGACAGTGTGAACTGAGTGTCAGGGAAACTTAAGACTTTGTCGTCTGCTGTGTTGTTGAGCTTCACACACCTGTTGCTGGTGTGTTGAGCCATGCACACACCTGTTGCTGGTGTGTTGAGCTGCACACACCTGTTGCTGGTGTGTTGAGCTGCACACACCTGTTGCTGGTGTGTTGAACTGCACACACCTGTTGCTGGTGTGTTGAGCTGTACACACCTGTTGCTGGTGTGTTGAACTGTACACACCTGTTGCTGGTGTGTTGAGCTGCACACACCTGTTGCTGGTGTGTTGAGCCATGCACAGCTGCTGCTAGTGTGTTGAGCTCCACACACCTGCTGCAGATGTGTTGAGCTCCACACACCTGCTGCTGGTGTGTTGAGCTGCACACACCTGCTGCTGGTGTGTTGAGCTGCACACACCTGTTGCTGGTGTGTTGAGCTCTGCACAGCTGCGAGTGTAACCTGTGTGTTCTGAAAGGTAACCCTAGTTGACTGTGGTGTGGCCCAGCACCTCACCTTGATGAAGTCTTAAGTGTCTACCGTGCTCACACCCTCGGTGCTGCCTCGCCATGTCTCACCCTCACACCTTGAGATATTCCTGACACACTGTAACCGCTTCAATATTCACATCTGCTTCAATGGGGGGGATGCTAATAGGAAGTCACCTGTATGGGGAGCTGCTACTGCTTTAAGGCGAGCATTGTCATGCTTATGCAGTATTGTATTGTATTGATACACTAGGGGGGGGGGTGTTGGTAAAGAAAGCTGGCAGCTTTTGGGTCTCTTGTTGTTTCGGTAAGCCTTGAACCCTGATAACTGAGAAAACTGTTGCCAATTTTACCATGAGTATGAAGAGTCTCCGAAGCAATGGGGACAAAATTATTTTGGCAATCCACTTCTCTGTACTTGTATTCATCTAGTTGTATTCACCTGGTTGTGCTTGCGGGGGTAGAGCTTTGCTCTTTCGGCCCGCCTCTCAACTGTCAATCAACTTTCCCTAACTACTAACTATTTTTTAGTTGTATCCACACACATATACCCAGAAATCAGCTCCGCAACAGCTGTCTAACTCCCAGGTACCTATTTACTGCTAGGTAACAGGGGCATTCAGGCTGAAAGAACTTTGCCCATTTGTTTCTGCCTGGTCCGGAAATCCTGGGCCACAGAATTACGAGTCCTGCGCACTGTCCACTCAGCTATCAGACCCCTGTTGTAGTACTGGGCTGATTCCCTGCAGGTAGGAACACCACCTGGATGCCCAACACTGAAGCCAATGTAGGTATCATCCCAGGTGGATATCCACGTGTAATGTGTAGTGCTACACCAGCTGTCTGCTGGTCTTCAAAGCGTGCCGTCAAACCCTGTCTGGGCGACTACCAGGATTGACAGACTTGCGGGACATTAAGAAACGATTGTTAGCTAACATCTTCAAGACCAAGACAGAACATACTGCTTCAACCATGCCTTCAGAAACCTGTGTAAGGAATCTACACAGGAATCCTTCAGAACCTTGTATATCACGTATGTAAGACCAATCCTGGAGTATGTAGCCCCAGCATGGAGCCTGTACATTGTCAAGCACAAAGCGAAGCTGGATAAAGTTCAGAGGTATGCCACCAGGCTAGTCCCAGAACTAAGAGGCATGAGTTATGAGGAAAGGCTGCGCGAACTGCACCTCACGTCGCTGGAAGACAGGAGAGTAAGGGGAGATGTGATCACCACCTACAAAATTCTCAGGGGAATTGACAAGGTATACCAGGATGGATTATTTAACACGGAGGTACACGCACAAGGGGACACAGGTGGAAGCTGAGTACCCAAATGAGTCACAAGGACGTTAGAAAGAACTTTTTCAGTGTCAGAGTAGTTAGTAAATGAAATGCATCAGGCAGTAATGTGGTGGAGGCTGACTCCATACACAGTTTCAAATGTAGATATGATGGAGCCCAGTTGGCTCAGGAACCTGTATACCAGAAGATTGACTGTTGAGAGGCGGGACCAAAGAGCCGAAGCTCAACCCCCGCAAGCACAACTAGGTGAGTACCATAAGAGTATAGGAAGTAAAGATGGCGTGGGCAGATGGCCCATGTGTCACCTCACTTCATCTCACTCTCAGTTATATATCCGGTGCTCCAGCTGAATTGTCTTCCCATCTACTCCGCCCTTGTAAATGTTGACATGATCAACGAAATGCATCTCTTATCGTCAGGCTATAATAAAATTGTAACATGAACTTTGGAGAGTCATTTTTTTAAATTAGTGAAGAACAAGATAAGAAATATAGAAGATTCGTGCTAGAACCAGCGATCTTGCTTTGTGATATTCAATAACATTTGTCTACAAGAAAGACTGCTAGCAATATATAAGTTCTGTTGAAATTACAATAAATTGTAAGTTATGCAATATATATATATATATATATATATATATATATATATATATATATATATATATATATATATATATATATATATATATATATATATATATATAATAATAATAATTACTCAAAATAGCGCTTCTTCCTGAGGGATAAATCAACCCACAAGTCTGGTAGACAATCCTCTGTGAAATTTTGAGAATGAATTTTAAGAGGTTTTGACTCATTTGGCTTTACTTCATATATGATTAGACGCATAACACGCATATATAGCCAGGCCCTGACCACCCCCTCGGTCGGGTACGGAGTGAGTGGATCTACTTTTAGGGGAGATAATAGCTAGTCGGAACCCTTTGTACGAAAATGTAAATAATTTTAAGGCTTCTCCCTCTCTAACGATGGCGACTGCGTCTAACTGGCTCGCATTAGGCTACGACACAAGATGGCAGGATAAAACCGCGTCTAAAATGCAATTGAGACTCGCATAATATTGGCTAATGCGTTTTTTTCACTCTGCAGATTTAATTTAAAGAAGAATTGGTGTTGTTGTTTTAGATTCAGCCACTCGGGACAAAAAGTTGCAAGCAACACGGGGTATGGTGATCCCGTGGTGGACTTACCTGGCACAGGAGCGGCGGGGCTGTAACTGTGGAAGAATGATGTAGAGAGGGATATATTTGTGGGAGCAGGAGAGAATAGTGCTGATGCAGTAATGAACGGTAGAGGGCTGGGGGCCACTGTGATGCTGATATCTATGTACCCCAATACTGTACTCTCCTGCGTCACACCTTGTACTGCTCAGGAACTTCTTTATGAGACTCATTATAGAGTATGCTGCCCCAGCATGGAACCCCCTTACCTGAAGAAACCAGAAAAGTCTAAAAAATACGGAACAAGGCTTATTCGTGAGTTATGAAGAAAGACTGAGGGAAGTGGACCTCACTACGCTAGTGGAAAGAAGGAATAGAACAGGCATAATAACAACGTACAGTGTACTAAGGGGATTGACAAAGTTGATATAGAAGCAATGTTCAAAATGAGAAACAGTAAACCAAGAGGACATAATTCAATTCTGGGAGTCACTGTTAAATCTCTTCAAAAGTAAATAAATATGAAAGGAGTGAAACAGTCACTGCATTGAACTACTGATTGTCGAATGGCAATTCAGAGCAGATGTTTGAGCCTGCAAGCACAGCTTTGTGAACACAGCTAGCTGGGTACAACTAGGTGAGTACATGAGCTCTTCCCCCCCTCTAAGCCTCATAAAATGCTTGTCAACCCGTTTAATAGAAGCGTTCTCTGAGCCTTGCTGGAGACTGGGAAGCATACTATATACTCCGGTGGAGGGCGACGGACCAGGCTGCAGGTGTCTTTGGCCATTATGTCCCGCCGTATTGGGGCGGGGTATGGCCGCCCTCCCTCGGGCGGGGTGTGGCCGCCCTCCCTCGGGCGGGGTGTGGCCGCCCTCCCTCGGGCGGGGTGTGGCCGCCCTCCCTCTGGCGGGGTGTGGCCGTCCTCCCTCGGGCGGGGTGTGGCCGCCCTCCCTCGGGCGGGGTGTGGCCGCCCTCACTCGGGCGGGGTGTGGCCGCCCTCCCTCGGGCGGGGTGTGGCCACCCTCCCTCGGGCGGGGTGTGGCCGCCCTCCCTCGGGCGGGGTGTGTCCACCCTCCCTCGGGCGGGGTGTGGCCGCCCTCCCTCGGGCGGGGTGTGGCCGCCCTCCCTCGAGCGGGGTGTGGCCGCCCTCCCTCGAGCGGGGTGTGGCCGCCCTCCCTCGGGCGGCCACACATGAACGGCCATTAGGTAAAACCATGTTGTGAATCATGTATTACTTTTTTTCAAAATGAAGACGAATGGTATTTGCAATTATCGATTCAAGTAACTTTCCCACAATAAACGTTAGGCTAATTGCCCGATAGTTTGACGCAAGTCATCTATCTCCTTTCTTAAAATTTGGTACCACATTAGCAACCTTCCACGACTCTGGCACTCTGCTTGACTCTATTAAAAATGGTACACAATGACTCGCTAAACTCATCTTTGCATTCTTTAAGCAGAACAATTGCATATTTTATTTATAATTATAATTATACCTCCGGAACAGTTGTCATAGATTCGTAGAGTTAGCTTTACTTTCTCTGCTTAGCGTTGTTGTAGAATGTAGAGTTTGCCGAGTGAGTGAGCGGGAGGAGAGAGCCCCATGACCCAGCAGGACAAGTGGCTCGTCTCAGAGACTCCGGGGAGGCAGAGCAACAAGTCTGCCTCCCTGCCTCAAGGGAGAATGTGCCCTCCACACAAGGTTCAGGAGATGGAGAGGAAGTTGAGGTATTCTTGCAAGACATAAGAGTTGTTTGGAAATTGTTCCACATTGTTATATGTGGTGCAGCGTCGTTATCACGCCAGGAAGAACTGTGCAACATGAGGTCAATGTTTTGGGATCCCCGCAGCCTTCCCTGGTGATTGTGTGGTCTGTGAGGCTGTCTGTTAGCCAGAAGGCTCTTGAGGTTATCTTGAGATGATTTCAGGGCTTAGTGTCCCCGCGGCCGAGTCCTCGACTAGCCCTCCACCCCCCAGGAAGAAGCCCGTGACAGCTGACTAACTCTCAGGTACCTATTTATTACTACGTAGCAGGAGCATCAGGGTGAAAGAAACTCTGCCCATTGTTTTTCTCCGGCGCCCGGGATCGAACCCGGGACCACAGGATCACGCGTCCAGTGTTCTGTCCGCTCAGCCACCGGCTCACGTAGCCATCACTGCCAGGCTGACTTGGCCAGGTCTCTCGTGAAGGGAAAGGAACTATCAGGAGAAAGCGTCAAGCCATTACAGCACTGGGAAGTGGGTCTGGATAAGGATTTAGGATGGGACGCAGGGAAGGAATGGTGCCCAGCCACTTGGACGGTCGGGGATTGAACGCCGACCTGCGTGAAAACTTCCTGTGTTGTTCCATCGACATTTTTTATAATTGTTGTGAGATGATTTAAGATTCGTCGTTGCCTGATCTTTACTCTGTTCTCTGACTGATTTTGAATTGGATATATTTTGCGCTATCTGCCTCATTACTCACTCCAATATGCCATTTTATTTATCAGGTTTATATAATGACCTTCTGTCTCCCGTGTGTATATTATGTGATATCTTCCTCATGTTCAGGAGTGAAGTGCAGACAAACACGGAACATATTCCCAGGCCAACTTCTCGTTTCCAGCTGCTTGCCCAGAGTTAACTACCGCCGCCACACTCTCCTGCGGAGGTACAAGGAATCGCTTCCCTTCCCCCTTTGGGGAGCCGGTCGGCCGAGCGGACAGCACGCTGGACTTGTGATCCTGTGGTCCCGGGTTCGATTCCGGGCGCCGGCGAGAAACAATGGGCAGAGTTTCTTTCACCCTATGCCCCTGTTACCTAGCAGTAAAATAGGTACCTGGGTGTTAGTCAGCTGTCATGGACTGCTTCCTGGGGGTGGAGGCCTGGTCGAGGACCGGGCCGCGGGGACACTAAAGCCCCGAAATTATCTCAAGATAACCTCAAGATAACCCCCCTACCTGTCCCGGACACCTAAGCATCCAAGACGGATCCGGTGGTCCAGATGGGTCTCCCAATTCATGTTTGGACATTGGAGGCACTCAGTCAAAAGAGAGACATCAAAGGTTGCACTCACCTGCCCTCAGGGCCACCTACCCTCAGGGCCACCTGCCCCCAGGGCCACCTGCCCTCAGGGCCACCTACCCTCAGGGCCACCTGCCCCCAGGGCCACCTGCCCTCAGGGCCAGCAAGGTACTCGAGCCACACTCGTCTGCCCTTAGGGCTGGCCAGAAGAGGGTCTTCATAAAACCAACTCAATTACCTCTTGGATACGGAGTACTTAAAGACACTCGAACTATGGTTTATCATGTACTCAAACCTACATGTCTCTGTAGTGGGAGAGATTTCAATTTCTTTCTTTATTATGCACCCCATACCCATCCCGTGGGCGGTGGTGTAAAGGATTACAGAGGCACATAATCGGTTCAGGAACTGAACCCTCTAGTTCGTTTAGCTAAGCAAATAACAATCTTTTGACGCTAGTTACACAATTATTAATGTTATATATACATGTACACAAACATACATACATGTACATATATATACATATATCCACATATTCAATCATCTACACAATACACACATTAATAATCTTTTGTATCACAAGTGATTCAACAAGAGGCTCACAAGAGGGTCACAACAGTCACTATACAAGGCACTTTACACCTATGGTGAGTCACACAGTTACTAGTCTTGCTCCACACCCACCCAACTGGGCGGCAGCTTTACAGTCACGTGCATGTTTTACCTACAGTAACCAAATTTTGGATACTTCGCTAAGATTTCTGGCAGTACATCATTATGAATGAAGTACTTACACATTTCTTGTACACCATTGATGGTGTTATCCCTAAATTCCGCTATTTTTTCACATTCCATTATATAATGTCGCAAAGTATGCGAATAGTTCCGCTGACAGAGATTTCGCAGAGACAGAGATTTAGTCAGATCAACATCAGCAGATGTTACAAACTGCCAGAGGTACTTGTAGCCGAGCCCAAGCCTACCAGTGGTGACATCTAGAAGTCTGCTAACCTTATTGGATGACCCCATAGACGTGGGAGAGAGGAGAGCATTGTGTGTGTGTGTTGGGGGAGGGAGTGGTGGGGGTGTAGGATCGTCGGAAAGTGGGGTGGTGGAGGTTGTGTGGGAGTGTTCTCTCTCTCATCAGCGTGGGAGTGTTCTCTCTCATCAGGGTATGGGAGGAAGACACCTCCCAGACGCGCGCCCCAACTGTCTTCACCACCACCACCACCACTGCCGACACCGCCACACTAATCCCCACCATACTCCACGGCAACCACCCCCCCATTACTATCACCATCCCCCCTCGTTGCTACCACCACCACATCAAGTGACTGCTAGAGTTCAATCGCAACAAGTGTAAGATAATGAAGACATGGATATAAGATAGGACATCATAAGAAATCTGCACTATTAATGGGAAGCAACTACAAGAATGTGAAAGAGAAAAATATTTGGAAGTGGATATAATTCCATAACTAACACCAGAGGCACACATAAACAGGATATAATTGGCGGCATATGCGACGCTGGCAAACAATAGAACTGCGTTTAAAAAGCTTAATGAGAACTCTATAAAGATAATCCATTCAGCCTATGTAAGAAAAAGTTAGAATACGCAGCATCGGCCTGGAAGTCATACCCCGTAAAGCACAAAGCTGAACTTAGAGTGCAGAGATTTGTAGCAAGACTATTGCCTTGTTACAATTTAACTATTCCTATGAAGTCTAAACTACAAGGATATTTTAAGGGAACACAATCTTACAGCAGAGAAAAGGAACAGAGAGCATTTGATCGCTACATAGAAGATACTGGGGAATAAACAAGGTGGGTAAGGACATCTTATTTAAACTGAGAGAAAGTAAGACAAGAGAACACAGGTGGAAGCTGGAATAGCAAATGAGTGGAAGATTATAGGGAGATACTCGTACACTGTACAGCTGCTCGACAAGTGGAGTGCACTGAAAGACTTCCTGGAAGCTATCTTCATCCACAACTTTTTGCCAGATATGTTAAAGAATTCAAATGTCAGGAAAAAATTAATATAACACAGTAGGTACAACTTGACTAGCGGACAGGGGGTTTAAAAAGAGTCATAACTCCCCCCTTCCTCTTAGTCTGCTTGGTAAGTACTACCACAACCACTACCACCACAACTACCATCAACACCACCACCACCACCATAACTACCACCATCACCAGACGGTGGGTACTTTGCTCCCACTGAACGGAAGGGCCGTTGGTAGTGATGTCTTCCTGGGGGCATAATGTGATGGCTGCATAGTGAGGGAGGAGGAGGAGGAGAGAGAGAGCCAGAGAGGGACGGTGAAAAGAGAGTAATGAAAAGGAGAGTTAAGAATGAGAGAATGACAATGATAGAATAAGTCAATAAATGATAGAAGGAGCACTGAGTGTAGAACCAATCCCACATATAAACGATACACATCACCAATCTCTCTGGATATTGCGAGGGAAGGTGTGTGTGTGGGAAAGTGTGGAGGAGGAAGGTGTGTGTGGGGAGGTGTGGAGGAGGAAGGTATGTGTGGCAGGTGTGGAGGAGGAAGCCCTCGGCCAGGCCGCCCTCGCTGGCGGCTTACACCACAAAAAAGTGCCTAAGAAACACAACATGAATCACTAATGTCTTTTTCTCTTGTACGAATTTGTAGACGAAGAGCTAGTAGTAGTTACGCTCATGCTTTTATATGAAGTTTTTTCTGCTGCCACGGCACATTTGTTTCACACTTAGCATAATCTGCTGGAATTATGGTCCGGTGGGGGGCCCCTGGCGTGAGGCGCCATTAGCTAGCATTAGGGCCCTCCTGTGTGGGCCTCTGGACCAGTCTCTCCTACCATCTGGGGGCCCGGGCTGGACCCCTGGGATATGAGTGGTCTACCTCAGTTCCCCCATGAGACTATCTCAGTGGTCCCATGGGGATACAAGGCTCCCTCAGTGGGTACATGAGACTACCTCAGTGGTCCCATGGGGATACAAGGCTCCCTCAGTGGGTACATGAGACTACCTCAGTGGTCCCATGGGGATACAAGGCTCCCTCAGTGGGTACATGAGACTACCTCAGTGGTCCCATGGGGATACAAGGCTCCCTCAGTGGGTACATGAGACTACCTCAGTGGTCCCATGGGGATACAAGGCTCCCTCAGTGGGTACATGAGACTACCTCAGTGGTCCCATGGGGATACAAGGCTCCCTCAGTGGGTACATGAGACTACCTCAGTGGTCCCATGGGGATACAAGGCTCCCTCAGTGGGTACATGAGACTACCTCAGTGGTCCCATGGGGATACAAGGCTCCCTCAGTGGGTACATGAGACTACCTCAGTGGTCCCATGGGGATACAAGGCTCCCTCAGTGGGTACATGAGACTACCTCAGTGGTCCCATGGGGATACAAGGCTCCCTCAGTGGGTACATGAGACTCCCTCAGAGTTGTCTCACGTTTATCTTTTACCAGAATTCCGGGGGATTTCCTGTCCCATGTGTTTTATTGAATGTTTAAGTGGGTGAACATTGGCCCGAGAGGAGGCGTTGTGGGCATGGGGACGCTCGCTGCCTGGGTTACCCTCAGCACCAATGGTTATTATTATTAACATCTTTATTGACAAAATTAATTACAATTTTGCCTAATCTGAGGATTTTGATAGTCTTATTAAAGTGAGGATAATGCTGGTATTCACTGTCACGCAGGACAGAGGGTCATACATAAGACAATAGGTCTAAACTGTAGGCTGAAGCACATATATATCAGGGTTACAATCAATGTTTTAGTGTATGGATATGTGAAAACAACTTTCTATTGTGCACTGCCACACAAGGGCAGGGATGGTGAGATTAAATCTGGTCCAAATAATTTTGTCACATCTACTCCCTACAGGTGTTTTCAGTCTCATCTACAATGATTACAATGTAATTTATTTTTTTCTTTCAAAGTTTCATCTCGAAACCTTGGTGTACATGTTAGTTCTATTGTAAAGATTTCCTGATTTTTTTTGTAAGTTTCTCACATACCTCCTTATCGTTTTCTTTGAGAATTCCCCATTCTCTTCTCAGCCTAATTACATGGTCCAACCCAATTACTCAATTGGTTCATTCCATTGAGAGGAATGAGTCTATACCCTCTCGGAGATCATTCACGTATATCAAAAACAGGATAAGTTCATGTACAGAGCCCAGTGGGACTCCACGGGTGAATTCACGTCAATCTGAGTTCTCACCCCTCACTGTAACTCTCTACTTGCTATTGCTTAGATACTCCCTAATCCGCTGGAGCACCCTACCAGTTGTCTGTGTGTGTGAGAGAGTAAGACAGAAACAGAAAGAGAGATAGAGAGAGATAGGAAAGAGAAATAGGGAGGAGGTTGTGTGCGCTAAGTGTGACTGCGTGCGTAAATTATTTCCCCAGAAATGGTCTTGCCGGTGGCTGGTATGGTGAGAAAATATGGAGCGGAAGCCACCCGTGGCAGGCAGGAGGGAAGTAAGCATGGGCATGTAAAGTCACGGGTGAGGCTGGGCCCCGTGTGTAAGCGTCCAGGAGAAGCACAAACAACTCTGGTGGAAATTCCTGGCGAATACCAGCAGAAGCGCCGTCTCCTGGTCGTCACGCACGCTGCCTTATGAATCAATGCGGTGTCCCAAGTCGTAAGCCGAAAATGTAACGCATTAGCCCATAAAATATGAGCGTAGCAGTTTATGAGGCGCGCGCGTCGTCAGCCCCAACACGGCCAACGACAGAAGTGAAATTACTGCGACAGATATTTCTCCATCATTAACACACGTGAATATATAAACACTCAATTCCTCTGATGTGAATATAAATATGTTTGGAAAAATAGGTGTTGTTTACGATCACCCGACAGCTGGGTGGTTGTATGTGTGTGTGTGGGGGGGGGGAGGGGGGGGCATATAAGATATACAAAAGTGGCCGACGACAACAAAATCAACACAATATTTCCGGATAACAAGTACTTCAAGATTTTATTTTTGATTCCAATAGATATCAGTTACAAATTTTGTTTTATTATTTCAGATTGTATCCGAATTTTTTCTTAGTAATGGTGGGAAAGTGGCAGATGTTCGCAGATGGAATCATTGGAGCTCAAAGCTCTAATTTTAGAAGAAATAACACTTATTTCGTTGTGGCTGGCTGGCGCATCGTAGCCATGTTGAGTTGAAGCACATACTCCTAACTCGACCACCTCCGATATCCTTCTTGTGTTTACCGGAGCCTCACACTTCCGTAATCTTGCCTTGTAGTATTATGAAACTAGAATCTTTATGAGGAGCGAAAGGTGAAGAAAGTGGTAATGGGTTGTGAGAGTAATGAGGCCACTGGAATAAATGAGTGAGAGGCTGCAGGTGTGAGGAGGGAGAGGGTTGGGACGCTGTCTCCCAGGGAGGCTTCTACACGCTTGGCCCCATTCATTTCACGGTCATAGAGGCGACGCTCCGGCTGCCTGGTGCTGGATTCCCACTCCTACACATTTCTCTCTTGTCCTATGGTAGACTTCAAATGAGGTATTGAAACCTGTTTTGCTTGGACATGTACCCTTCCTGCTCTGATACCTCTCTTAAACATGTATATATGAGAGGTAAATTTTTCACAACTCTGAAATCAATACCATGATGATTAATGACGCCACATTCGATCTCCGGAGAGCTACCCGGTGGAGGGTTCACAGCAGGAGTTTCAAGTCAGGAAGCCTATCCCGTGGTCTGGGGAGCGGGGGGTCTATGGGGATAGGCTGGGCCGTGGAGATGGGGGGGGGGGAGGACGAGGATACGAGTCTAGGGCCTTGTTTAAGGATATTATACGCTACTTAATGGCTTGGAAATCATTACTAGGCGCTCGGTAATATCAGCAGTTGTCAGGAATGTTGTTGTGATGGCTCTTCAGCTTTGATCTTACCTTGGTAAGCTCAAATGATGATAATTATGATAATAATTGGTGATAATTATGTGATGACCTATAGGCTTGTTGTACACCTGTTCTCTGGTTGTACACCTGTTCTCTGGTTGTACACCTGTTCTTCCGCCTTGTGGTGGTGGAGAGGGTGGGTGTATAGCGTATGGAACTCCTGGGGCCAGATTCACGAAGCAGTTACGTAAGTACTTACGAACGTGTACATCTTTCCTCAATCTTTGATGATTTTGGTTACATATATTAAACAGTTTGCAACCATGAAAACTTGTCAATCAACTGTTGTTATTGCTATAAACAGCTTCCTAGTGCTTCGGAGCTCATTAACTGTTTAATAATTGTAAACAAAGCCACGAAAGATGGAGAAAAGATGTTTAGGTTCGTAATCGTTTGCGTAATTTCTTCGTGAATCCAGCCCCTGGTCTTACTCAAGATCGAAGCTGTGGCCGCGTAGTCATACATCAAGTTGGCATTACTCTAGATTTCAGTTTAAATTTTCAATTTCCTGGTCTTCTTACTTATTAAAAAGCTCATACTGATCCTGTAGGCAGTGGCGGAAAGGTTGCAGTCACATAATAGGTTCAGAAACCCAAGTGTTCTTTTAATTAAGCAATATAAATTTCCACGCGAACTAATTACAAACATTTTAATTTGTCTTGAACTCGTGTACTAGTTTAACTACAGTTCTGTAATTAGTGTTACAGTGGTTCGGCATTTGGTTAATTTATATGATTTATTTTGTATTTTTTTAAATAAAGATAAACAAAAATTGTCACCCTGGAGTAAATAATGTTGACCTTTGTTGAACATAGTGATAGGACTGCCTCTAAATTCTAGAATATGTTCATATTCGGTTCCATATAACGTAGGGTGTTTGAGCAGCTATGTTAGCTCTTTGTGCTCTATTGAGGCTATGATGTCACCTGCACAGTACCGGGCCAGACTGAGCGGCACTTAACCTGACTGACTGATCGACGCGGACATCAGTATTTTAAGACCAACAGACACGTGCAACAAGATTCTTATTTGATAAGTTTGCAAAAAAAGTAACTAAGCACGACCCTTAGGATGTATACATTGGCCTTATACAACCACAAACATGACCCTGTCAATGTATAAAATAGCTTTATACAGGTAAATAGTTGTGTAAGTAGTTTCCTTTCTCATACCAAGACCTCTTACAAATATATTATCTTTTTCGTGCACA